>NC_058523.1:132384259-132710330 GCF_904849725.1 Hordeum vulgare subsp. vulgare
CGTGCTGTCGAAGGACTCGGGCTGCTACTTCACCATCACTCGCTGGATCGAGGAGGTGAAGGCATCACTAAGCTATACGTGTGTTGAACACGGAGGTGCCGTCCGTTTGACACTTGATCGGGAGATCGCGGGATGGTTCGTGATTGGACCGCGAAGACGTACCACTACATCAACCGCGTTCTTGAACGCTTCCGCTTAGCGATCTACAAGGGTATGTAGATTCAATCTCTCCTCTCATAGATGGTCATCACCATGGATAGATCGTGTCTGTGCGTAGGATTTTTTTTGTTTCCCATGCAACGGTCCCCAACTGTCATGCACAAGGCGACATGGTCATCCTTGTTGCAGCATGACCTCTTTCCCGTTCTGGTGAATCTGACTAACACTTCGGATTATCTCATAATCCTCATCGCATGTCCATGCTTATCCAGGTCGGATCACCCGAGGGGGCAAGAGTATATCTCTCCTGATCGGAGGGGCAAATCCTATCTTGCTCGACCATGTATCGCAACATGGGTCTGGACAAGCCAGAAACCTACCTTTGTAACTACCCAGTTACAGAGTAGCGTTTGGCAGGCCCAAAGCAGGTCTGTCACCATCCCGAGTACATGCATCAGCTCAGGTCTTAGGACATAGAACGTATGTTGTACTAGAGACTCAGACATCACCGATCGATGCATCTCATAGTTGGGTCTGCCCAACTCAGACCTTTTCTCAACTCGGATCCGACTACGTCGAAGCTGACCAAATCTTTCCGAGTCCATATTATCCGGCTAGCATCCAATGCTACATGGTCAGTGAGAGAGGACCATCCACCGCGTCATATGCTAGTCTAACTGGTTGCGCGTCCACACAACCCCTTCGACCAGTAACCATTTAGGAAACTCATCATACAATGCATAGTCTCACAAACAAGTAGCGTACTTGTCGATACACATCATTGACAATGTCCAAGGACTATCTTTATTCATAAACACATAGGAAAAATCATCATGCATGATTGCCTTTAGGGCATATCTCCAACAGCAGTTGCGGCAACACCTGAATCTACCTCGGTTCCCCCACAACCAGATAGCGTTGGTGCAGGCAACCGTATGCCGCACGGCTGGCATGAAAGCGACGTTGCCAGCCCGCACCAACCGTCTGACGCCACGCGACATGTCGGGATACACGGCCCAGCGCATGGCCCACCAACCCAGACCGGATGCATCGGTCGCCCACTCCCGAGGCGGAGACATGATCTCCCTCAGGATCGGAGTCGCTAGCACCCAATACTGGTGGATCCCCTGCACCGGCACCTGGATCATCTGCACCATCATCCACCATGATCTCTTCTGTGGCGCCACGCACAACAAAGGGGAGTTACTTCTTGGATAAATTATAAACATTTCTCTAAATTTGGCATGCTATGTACAACTGGTGAGCCTAACAATATGAGCGAAGCACATGATGATTCTAGGTGGAAGAAGGCCATGGAGGATGAGTTCATGGCTTTGCAAAGAAATAAGACTTGGAATCTAGTTTTTGCTCAGAAAGGAAATAATCTGATTGATTGCAAGTGGGTATATCGCATCAAAAAGAAATCAGATGGCACCATAGATCGTTACAATGCTAGACTTGTTGCCAAGGGCTTCAAGCAAAGGTATGGCATAGATTATGAAGATACCTTTAGTCCAGTTGTTAAAGCTGCAACAATTCGTTTGGTCCTTTCAATAGCTATGTCAAGGGGATCGATCCTTAGCCAGCTAGATGTGCAAAATGCATTTCTTCATGGTGTTCTGGAAGAGGAAGTTTATACGAAAAAACCTCCTCGGTTTGAAGATAAAAATGCACCTTTTCATGTCTGCAAACTCGACAAAGCTTTGTATGGATTAAAACAGGCACCTACAACATGGTACTCACGGCTAAGCATGAAACTTCAAGCTCTTAGGTTTGTTCCATAAAATTCTGACACCTCTTTGTTTATTTATACCACACATCAAACATTCATATTTGTTCTTATATATGTTGATGATATCATTGTTACAAGTTCTTGTGATGGATAAATAACAACACTTCTTAAAGATCTAGGTTCTGAATTTGCTCTCAAGGGTTTGGGAGATCTTCACTTATTTTTAGGTATTGAAGTCAAGAAACTCAATGATGGTATTCATTTGCCTCAAGCAAAATATGCAACTAAATTATTGAGTAGAATTGGCATGCAAATTGCACACCTTCACCAACTCAATCGTCAAGTTCACAACCTCTATCTCTAACAGAAGGAGAGCCTCTTGGACAAGAAGATGTCAGTGGGTACATAAGTTAAGTTAGTGGTGTGCAGTACTTGACCTTAATCAGGCCTGGCATTTCTTTTGCAGTTAACAAAGTATGTCAATTTCTTCATGCACCTACTACAGCACACTCGACAACAGCCAAACGGATTTTGAGGTACATAAAGAACACATTGACTACTGGTCTCACATTCACTAAGTCATCTTCCACACTTGTTAGTGCATTCTCAGATGCAGTCTAGGCTGGTCGTTTAGATGACAGAAGATCAATAGGTGGGTTTGTTACCTTCTATGGACCAAATCTTATCTCCTGGTGTGCAAAGAAGCAAGCCACTGTTTCCAGGTCAATCATAGAAGAAGAATACAAGGCATTGGCAAATGCTACAACAGAAGTCATTTGGGTTCAATCCATGCTTAAAGAACTTGGAGTGTCATAAGCTCAACCTCCTTGTTTGTGGTGTGATAATCTTGGAGCTACTTACGTGTCTGCTAACCCAGTTTTCCATGCGAGGACCAAACACATTGAAAATAGTTTTCACTTTGTGCGAGAACGTGTTGCAAGTAAATAGTTGGATGTCAGATTTATTCCCTCTAAAGATCAAATTGCAGATGGCCTCACAAAGGCATTACCAACCAGAAGTTTTGACCAATTTTGTCGTAATCTCAACTTTGTGAAGTTGTGATTATGGGGGAGTGTTAAACATCATGTTACAAACCAACATTGGCCACCACGCATAGGTAGTTAGGAGGATCTTATTGTTTGCCTTATCTCTTTATTTGTACCCTCTTATCTCCACGTATCTCTCTCTGGTTGTTACAACCGAATGATGTATGCCTCTGCGAGAGTTGGCCTCACCCTATCAATATAAGTCAATGGGGGCTTCCATGTATGGAAGTTGAGACGCTTCTACAAAACCTAACACTGCACTTTTTGGACTATTGTGTACTATGTTTTTTGAACTAGTGTGCACTCCATTGTATCTAGTATATTTTCTCATTGTTCTCTAGTGCGTTAATTGATATATATTTGTATATGTATTTTTGATTGAACTCTCATAATTGTGTATGTACACCTCTAAATTGTTGTATATTGCGCTCATTAACCATTGCCTAGTCACTTTTCATGTATTGTTGTATACTTACTCAAATCTAAGGTGCAAGCATTTTAAGTCATGAAATGATCTTCAAGATGGTACTTTGGCATTTAACCATTAAATCTTGGTGCAAACATGTTACCTCGCATAAAAAGTTATACAATACATTTGATCACAAACCCTATATATCAAATAGATATCTAAATGTTAATAGTTATTTTTGTAATACATGCTCAAACCTAGGAATTGTTGTACTAAAATTCTACAGTAATTGCATTTTATGCCGAAAGTAGATACTATTTTCTCAATTAGTTATCTTAAGCAAGAAAAAAAACAGGATGAAATAACAAAAATTAAATATAGACAAAACAAGAAAAAACTAGGTGAGAAGTTCAAGAAACAATGAATAAGAAACTGATAGTTGTACAAAAAAGCCTGAAAATTAAAAAGAAAAGCCATATTAGTAGTAAGAAGTCCCATGCTTACTACTAAGGGATGCTCGCTTGGTACCAAACTAATGATCTCGGTAAAAGAAAACATTGCACTGTTAATTCATCTAAAGACAATTGCAAGTTATTCCTTCATAATTCCTAATCACCTACTGGCTGGAAAAGAAACCAGAGCCAGGGATATTTCTCGCACGCTGCGAGGCGTAACCTGGTCTCGCCTCTAGCATGGTGCTACTGGGTCGGCCCAATAATAAAGCTCTCATGCATTTTATTCTTCTTCTCTCTGATTTTTTCTATGGGCCATGCTATGCATCGGCTGGCGGACTGTTTTAAAAAATCCGCCGGCTCGGAGGCCATTAGATCCAACTACGTACAGTATCTAGCACGGTCCTTATTCTTGCGAAAAGGGTTGTTGGAAAATACTTTGCAACAAAGCATATGCTGCAAAAACCTTTTTGCGAAATAGGTAATATTACAGATTTTTTTCTTTATTATTTTTGTAACATGGGTGTTATTGCAAAAAAACAATGCAACATAGATGATGTTACAGAAAATATTTACATTTTTCCGTCTTTATTGTTTTTGCAACATGAATGTTGTTGCATGAAGCAATTTGCAACACGCATGATGTTGCACAAAGAGACAGGTAAAGCGCACACTCGTCATACAAAGCAGACGACGGATCACTCGCGTGCGATCCGTGGGCTGAAGGCAAGTGTTTTCCTTTCTTTATTGGGGTTTCACTGTTTAAAAATTGTTTCATTTGGGTTTTCTTCTGTTTTCTCTATATTTCTTTTGGCTTTTAGTTTCTTTGGTTTCCCTTGTTTCTTTCTTATTTTTTGAATGGCATTCTTTGGGTTTTTATTTTTATTTAATACATGTCTACTTTTTAATACACATTATACCTTTATAATATACATAATGAACATTTTTATACACGTTTAATAGTTTTAAAATACATGGATCATATTTTTTAAATATTTATTTATGTCTATTTTTTCACTAAACATTGTCTGTTTTTCTTACACATTTGAAATATTATTCATATAGATGTTTAAATTTTTTAAAATACACGGTTAACCTTTTTCAAATCAGGTTTTCAACATCTTTTCAAATATGTGTCAAACATTTTTCCAATGCACGTTGAAACATTTTTCTCCATGATACAAAACACTTATTTTAAACTAGGCAAAGTTTTTGTGTACATTGTATAAACTGATTTTAAATGTTGCGGATATAAATGTGTGATATGTTTTTTAATATTAACCTACATTTTTATAATGGTACGATTTGTTCTTGAATTACCCTATTTTTTTACAGCGTATATCATTTTCTAAATATGCCATATTCATTATTTTTGAAATGCGTTGACATTTTCTAAATATCACAACATTTTTTATAATTCTATCAACATTTTTCTAAAATTATGCTAATAATTTTATTACACCACATTATCACTTTTTAAATTATGGTTTTACATATTTTTGAGTAAGTTTAAGGTTTTGAAATACATATACTCATAATGTTTAAAAAATATGGAAATTTGAATGAATGAAAAAACAGAGAAAAAATTATCCTGAAGGAAGCAATTTCGGCCGGTCCACTAGTAGCGAGGCCTGAGGAAACAACAGAGAAAAAATGCGAGTTTATGTGTTGCTACAAAGCCGCTGCCTCAACGGCCCAAACTTCGATTTTTTGGGTTGGCTCGTCTGACAGGGCCTCCGCCTGGGGAATGGAATTGGATGCGGTCGCCGACGGAAGGCCGGCGACGGCGTCCGAGGCGACGCCGACGCCGACGGGCGTGGTGCGGGTGGAGAAGGTGAGGGGAAGGTCGGCGGTCACCAGGTGCTTCGCCAAGTATCCGCTCAAGATCATCGTCCCCTCCAAGGTACCTACCTACCTCTGCCGCTCCCTCGCTCATAGAGGAGGTAGATTGGCTCGCTCGACGCTCAACTGACCTCGCCATGTGGCAGGTGGGCCCCGCCTCCTCTGGCGCCGTCTGGCTCTACATCCTCACCTACGGCGGCGGCATCGTCTCCGTGAGCCTTCTCTCCGATTCCGTTATCCTCTTCTCGGTAGACCAATTGGCACCTGCAGACAGGAAGGAAGCCACGTGCGGGCTCTTCCCTGAGAGTGCGTTCTGTTCATGCAGGGGGATAAGATCTCCTGCGCGGTGACAGTCGGTGACGGGTGCACAGCGGCGATGACGACTCAGGCCTCGACCAAGGTGATTTGTCAACTGAACTGAAGACTCGGTAGATTTGTCAGTGCAGTAGGCGATGACCAGCAATGCACTTCTTTGGCCCTGTTTGGAACCACCTAGATTATATAATTCATTTTTTATAATCTATTCTGTCTCCAAACAGGACAGCTTATGGTGTAGATTATAAAAACTAAATGGATAGATTATTAAAAACTCAGCTAAAATCAGATTATGGATTGTTAATGACCCATTATCCTTGTAAAGTTGGAGATAATTACATTCCTACCACCGCCACCCTCCTCTTTAAAAAAAACAGAGAACAGACATGTCATATTCAATGTAAAACTTGGATTACAGTTTATATAATCTGACCTCCAAACATGTCCACCTAGATTATTTTTATAAACCAGATTATATAATCTATCTTCATAATCCAGATTATCATAATCTATTATGGTTCCAAACAGGGCCTTAATATGCACTCCGTACAATTGTTCCACGCAAAAAGTATGTATAACTTCGTGAGGTTAAGTTATTTATCAATGTAGGATACTGGTTACTGATTTTTAGTGGTATAAACTGGTCACTGTTTGCTAAACATATTATCAAAAAAAATCTTGGTATGGTTAGTAGTTTGCGAAATCCTTCTGCTGAACAACTGACATACCTCTTTGGTCAATGTATAAATATGTGCAGTTGCCAATTTTAGACTTTAAAAGCCAATTCTCCAGCAAGTCACTGTTTGACTCCTAATCGTCAAGTATATGTGTAGGTTTACAAGGCTGTAGGTTCAAAATGTTCTGAGCAGGTACTAGAGGTAATGTTTCTTTAAAGGAAATTGATACATCTTGCCCCTCGATTCTAAGGTGGCTGCTTCAATGATCACAAATGTAACAATAATTTGTTACATGCAGTAGGCAACAGTTGGAAAAGATGCACTGCTTGCAGTTATTCCAGATCCTGTAACCTGCTTCTCAACCGCTAGATACTACCAGAAGCAAGTGTTTCACGTATCTGGGGATTCAAACTTGGTCATTGTGGATTGGTTTACAAGTGGCCGGTATGAGAGTGGAGAAAAATGGGACTTCAACTCCTACAAGAGTGTTAACCACATTCTTTTGGAAGAGTATCAGCCTCTGTTTATTGACTCGGTGTGAGCTTGTGCCTTTCTCCTAGCACGTGCCAGATTAAGCAATATTCATCTCAGTTTGAATCGTTACTTATCCTCAACATCATGTCATGATAACCTTTCCATGTCTGAACAGGTTCTGTTGGAACAAGGCTCAAATTGTACTATTGCTGAGCGGATGCAGGAATATAACGTCGTTGCGATGGTTGTATTATTGGGGTAAGTTCATCTGGCACTGATACATATATTTCCCTTCGAGCTCTACAGATATGACAGTGAGAAGAACAGCCTATGAACTGCCCAGCTGTTAGGTTTAACAAAGTACTCCTATTAGACAAGAATCAGTTTCAGGCTGTGCTGAAACGCATAAATTTACAATTATGCATATATCAGTTCAGTCAATGAGCACTACTTTCTTCTCCAGTCATCATCGCGATCTGATATAAAAGATAACAGTATAACATACAACAATGTCCTTTTACTTGTCGTTTCTTTCTCTGTTGGGCCAGAGGTTCTCCGGCTTGGTGTTTGGCAATTGTTACAGTGTAAAACTGCACCTGATTCCTAGTATATCAAGTCAAGACTATTCGTACTCCAAGTTAACATAAAATCTGCTACTAATGCTTTTCAAAAGAAACGTAAATGTACTGGTTCTCAGTAATCATGTTCTGTCAGCTTTTTTCGGATCGTGTAAAATCGTGGAAACATGTCCCTACCGGGAGCCTGGCTGCCTGAATGTGAACCATGTTGCTGTGGATTCCCTTTGCAGGCCAAAGTTGAAGCACATACAGGATGAGATGCAAGACGAAGTAAAGAAGATGATGTCAGTACAACTGCGTCCTCCCACCTCTGGTGGAGGCCGTTACGCCGCAAGGCCGCAGCCCCTACACCCACAGAGGCCCCCACTCGTTGCGTCTTGCAGCCCATTTGGTCGCACGGTTAGCTGCCGCCGCTCCTTCTTCCTGAAGCACTAGAACCATAGCTAATTGCGCATGCTTGGCTCGACAAAACATCGTGACGACCTCTGTTTTTCGGTTGCTGCAGGGGACTGGCATGGTCGCTCGGATAGTGGCGGTGAGCACCGAGTCCGTGTACACCTTTCTGAGACATCGCCTGGCAGCCCTTGAACCGTTCCTTGGCGTCGCCCCGTATTCTTCATCATGAAGCTGGCAAGCAGCAAGTAGCTGCCGAGAGTCACCGGATCATGGAACATCGATGCAGACGAATAATGGAGCTGTAAATCGTGGAGGCATACAGAGCTAACGTTGTGACGTCCATCTTACCTGGGCCAATTTCGGGGTGCAGGCTGTGCAAATGCTGGGTTGCTTGGGCCAATTCGTGTTAACTGGGCCTTATTAGTTTGTGCAACTTAGGGCGCAAAACGAAGGCGGCGCGCGTATAGGGAGCTGCACCCCGCGTCGGCAAACCTCCTGCCGGCCATCAGTTTGTATGTTAGTTTTGATGCAAGTTTTCGTTTATATAAAAAAAGGCCGGAGGGAGAATGATGAGGCGAAGGGAAGGGAGGAGACCAGCGGTCAAAGCGATGGTACAATGATAATGGAGAGGTGGGGGTTCTGAATCCTCGTGGGCCTGCGACTGGGAGATGGGGTTGCCGCCGCTGCCTCCCGTTTCCCTGCAGCCTCACTCAAGTCCGTTCGAGCGGCCCCTGCCCAGCAGGGCCCGTTGCGCCTCGTCGTGGATGGCCCCCCCGCCTCTTTTGTCTTGTTCCCCCCAGCTTTCTCCTCTCATCATTGGTCCTTTCTCTGCACCGCAGTGACATTATTGTCTCAAAAAAAAAAAAACTCCTGCTACTAAGCAATGGCACCACGATGTTCTTTTTTTTTTAAAAAAAAAGAGCAGTGACACCTCGATTGTGATGGGTGGGGCCTGAATTGTAGTTGTGATTTCAAAAGAAGCACGACCAGCCGTGTGATCCCGGGTCACGGATCCTGCTGCGTCGATTCACGTTATTTCGTGTGAGTTTGTGTGGGTGGTGAGTTTTAAAGCGCACGGGGCAGGGGAGACACGGTCGCGCTGCTCCAAGAACCAGCGCCAGTTTGGGATGGTCCAGGGCTCCAGGCAGGCCGCCGCAGGCCAATGCTTGCTACGCCGATGGGCGGGCGCATCACTTGTGGATTGTGGCCGGTGGTCCTCGATCTGAACAATGACGCTTGGGAAAGCCTGCAGGGGCCTGTTTCCTTTCCCCCTTGGGGCTCACACACCTACTCTCTCCGTTCCTACATTTTAAAGATTGAACTATGAACTATATACGGATGTACATAGACATATTTTAAAGTATGGATTCACTCATTTTGCTTCGTATGTAGTCTCTTAGTAGAATCTTTGAAATGTCTTATATTTTCAAACGGAGGGAGTATGTCCTCACGCCCAAATCATACCCCGCCCGCTAATTCGCATGCTCTATATTAGTTGCAAAACTAACAAGTTCCTTCTATGATGCAGTCTAAAAGGGAGAAGTCATGCAGTCTGATTTTCGGGGAAACAAAATACATTTTGTTTGAAGAGGGAGAAATAAAGTACTACTAGTGCTGAACTGTTGATGCTATGGTAGCATGTGTGAGTAATTGTTTCTAGGGTATCCCGTCAAAAAAAAAATTACTACTACAAGGGTAGAGGTCGCTGCATGTGGTAAAGCTGACATGCATGAGAGCGTATAGGAGGGAGGGAGAAAGGCGATGGGCCGAGGCCAGCAACGGAGCAGGATGGATGGACGAGACGGTGTTGCGTGTCTGTTGATAGATTCCGCAGGTTTTGAAGAGGAGGAGAAGGTACGTACTGTTGCAACACATCAATCATTCTAGCTGGGCCTTCCCCTCCTTCGGGGTTGGTTATTGCTAGTTATCGCTGCTTCTCCAGGATTGGCAAAAAAATAGGGAACATAATGTCCAAAGACCACTTTGTTGCTTCCTGTAACATGCAAGAGTGTAGGCGCGTACACATAGTGGCTACTGACAGATGGGATCAACAAGGGAATGGACATGTGGGGACGAGAAATCCAATTCGGTTTGAAGTTTGAACATCCACAAAAAGAAATCAAAACGCCAAATGTTAAACTTAGTTTTTTTTCACTGATGGTATAAGGCTATCCCGTTTCGCATGAAAATTGTCAAGCACGCTTGCTAGACTGAGATAAACATCCACAGAAAAAGAAATCAGTTTTTAAAAAATTGTATTTACTATTTATTTTAAATTTACTATTCATCAGGGAGCATATGTTCCCAGGAGCCAGAACGGCCCTCCCATGTGGGCACATGCTTATTAATCTCTGTGAGAGAAAACTTACCTTGAATTTGAATTTGTTTGCCCTAATACGCCTTGAACTTGGAAAGCGATTCAAAAATTCCAACATGTTAATAATGCATATAAACACATTAGTGTGCTTCTCTTCTTAGAGTTACTACATAGGGTTGTGCATATTTTGAAATTTTAATGTTTACAAGAATAATCACTTGGGACGATTACAAGCCCTGATTGATAAGAAGGTGATGGTGAGAATTGGACCCAGATGTCCTTGACCCTGTTTTGTATATAGAGCGAACGTCTCTCGTTTGGCTAGATAACCAACGCTGGTGTCGCCATAAACGACAAAAAAGGAAAACTCCTATTGACAAGGAAACATTGTATACACATTTCACTTCATATTCGAGATACTCTTTTGTTCATATTACCAGCTTTCTTGACAGACATAGGGAACAATGCATGCAAATGGAGCATATCCACACATTCCAGCTACTTGTCGGCACGACCACCCCTATTGTGCGACTGTGAACGGCGTTCCAGAAAGCCCGACACATATGTGCTCTTCGCACGTGCGGCGGCGTGCAAGTACGACGACAAAACCAACAGTTGCGCGGACGACTGTAGTTGGTCGTCCGTGCAACACATAGACAAAAGCCCTCGAAGGGTCACAACTGTAAAGTGGTGAAGCAATGCATCATGTTGTGGAACAGGTGCTCTTGTGGGTGCATCGCTACGCATGAATTGACATGCCAAGTCACATGTCGACCCAAGAGCTGGGCCACATTGATCCCCCTTTGTTTTGGAGCTGAGAGGCACAGTATACTCCTAGGCTGTACAAGGCAATAGTGCGGCCATAGTTTGACGAGACTCAACATGGTTTTGGCGCCAGCTTGTGCGCGCAGCACAACAATGGAGAATTTGAATTGTTGCCTTGCTATGGTAACTCGTTGGCCAGGAATCTTGGATACAGGCAAGAGCACACGTCCGTAGATCTATAGAGGAGATCGATGTGGCCATGGCAAGGAGACATGAGTGCAGTTCTATGCAGAAAAAGCTCCCCCATCATCCCAAGTCGGAGTATGCAACCCTAGACAAGTGATCTGGCCTGACTTGTGTCGCCGAAAAGTGGGACCATTACGCTGCGATCTCGTTTCAATAAAATTTACGCATGCATGCCCTTTTTTTTAAGGGGGCATGCGTGTCATAAGAGGGTGCTTGGATCCAAGAGACTAAAACTAGTCTGACTAAAACTAGTCTCTTTAAGAGGCTAAAGTTCCAAGCACCCCTGACTAAAGAGAGGCTAAAACTAGTCTTGAGGCTAAAATCTTTTAGTCAAGGGTACCCCTACTAAAATGTGCATTAGTCCTCTCTCTCCTCATTTAACTCCTCATGCAAGTTCTGGATTGGAGGGTTTGGAGGATAATAAATGCTCATTAACTTGATTTTAGTCTCTCTAGTATTTGGATCCAAGCATGGGTGAGGCTAGCAAGTTTTAGTCTCACTACTTTTAGTCATGGGACTAAAACGTATCCAAGCACCCTCTAAGTTTCTTGCAAATGTCTTGGAAGGATTGCAGTGTAGGGACTAGCTAGGAACACCAAGGAAGTTGCATGCGAGAATGGACGTGGAATCCGATCTGCTCCTGCAAATGAGGTGGTGCACACGGAGCGGTTTTTAGGCCCGGTTTCTTTAAAAACGTCTAGGATTTTTTTAGTCCCAACTAAAAAGTCCCTAGTCCCTATCTGTTTCTTTCCGGAGACTAAACATGGACTAAAGGTCATTAAATGACATGCAAAAAGATCATGTTACCACTAGTAATGTATTACTCTTAAAAGTTATTAAATGACATGCTAAAAGTATGAGCACTGTTCAAAAAAATTACAAAAAAATCCTCTCATACGGACTTATTTATTTAGTCCTAAATACCCTCTTTTAATCCCTGAAAATCCTTCTGTTTCTTTCATATGGGATTAAAAAAATTAGTCTCTACATTAAAAAGTCTCTGTAAAGAAACACCCCTTTAGATTTTGTTGGGCTTTCCCTAGGTCGGTCTGTGTCTGTGGTCTCGCAAGTCACACGTACGCTGGACCACGCACGTATGCCATGCCATGGCATGGCACGGCTCCTCCAGGCATCATGCGTGTGTGTGGGCATGCAAAGCTCGTTCGACCGGATCGATCGACTCGAGTCGTCCGTGCATCCCGGGCGACACAAGCTCATGGCTCCTGGTCCCATTCCGTGCACCACACAGCTAACAAGCTTGGTTGCTAGCTAGCCCTTGATCCGCGGTGGCTAGGTCGCTGTCACGACCAGGTCAAACGCAAACCCGTTATTTCATGTTTTCCTGCATGCAAATGCAATACATATCGATCGATCATTTGCTCAGATCTCAATAGTACAAGGTACCACGATGCTAATCAACCTACGTCGTGCGTGGCTTCAGGCATGCACGTGGCGCCCGCTACGGCCTACGTACACATGCGCCGCCTGCCGTGGTAACATGCATGGCCGGCCTCGTGCATGCATGCATGCATGTACTGATGTGATGTACATGAACGTATGTATGTTCGCCGGCCAGTACCGGAGCCTCTCGCTCATGGCTTGCTATTTTGTGTGCCCCGCGCCTTGCTGATCGGGACCCAGCAACGACACATTTGCATCCTCAGCCTGTTGGAGGTATGTTGTCTTCGTGCTGATGCTCTAGCTTTCACTGGTTAGACCGGATATTAGGCTGAATTTAGTGTGCCGACGAGAGTGCGTTCATCTTTCTTGAAGCACTACTGACAACTTAATTTGTCATCGTTGTTCTTTTTACAGATGTCATCATTGCTAGTACTCCTCCAACGAATATATAAATATTTCCAAACGAAAAAAGTACCGTACATAAACTCCACGAATGCAGAGATCATAATGTTTGTTATAATTAAGCACGGTGGCATGCGGTACAAGCACGGGAGTTTGTTACATTTGTCGCCCTCGATGTGGAGACTACATGACCTGCCGCATCAGGTACAATGCTGCCTGCCTACTAGTACTTTTTTGGATGTAGCTTTGGTAAACTTTGGTGACGACTCCCGGTCCGGCCATTCAGAGCAACTCCAACACGCCTATCTAAATAAACGCTTATTTTATCCGTTTGCATCAGCGTGTCCGCCTTCGTTCGTGTTTAAATTGCCAGTGTATCTAACACGTAGACACATTTTCATCCACACATTCGGAATGCGGCCATTTTTTCCCTCTTTTCCGTACATATAAAAAATTACCCAAAATTTATATAATTCAACCAAATGCAAATATCTTATAATTTCATAACCAAATAAAAATTCATAGTTTACAAACAAAATAAATTTTAAATTGTCACAAATACATTTAAAAGAAAAAATATCCGATGCAACTATTGATTGTAAAGATGGGCCCACATATGCTCAATCAAATTATTTTGTACTTGAATGTAAATTTCTTAATCACGCATTTGATGATGAAATTTGATAAACTGTGCAAATATTGCCGTTCCTCCTTGAGGCACAACATTTTTCCCCTGAAATTAAAACCCGTGATAGTAGACTTCATCCTCACGCTCATTCTTTACGATCACGTTGTACATGATCATACAAGCAGTCATCATCTTTCACAACTTCTTGATGCCCCAAGTTCTAACAGGATACTTCATGGACGAACAAAGAAGCAACCACAATCTCCTCATCATCGGACGATGAATCATCTGAGTCGCAAATGAAATCATTGAAAAAGTACTCATCACCATTACCATTTGTACCTTGTAGATGAAACGTCGAATACCTTGTGGACGTGGCGGAAGAAGCCGGCCGGTGAAGGGCCTCCCGCATCACCAAACCAGGCAGTAGGCATGTGGGCGTTGAAGCGGCCGGCAAGCGAGATGGTCGCGATTGGAACGTTGCTGCCAGCGTCGGGGGCGAGGGGGTGGCGTGGACGTATGGGGTGCTCCGGCGACGACAAAAACTGTCCACCAACGCCAACAAGGACGTTGGGGGTGCGGGCGACAGCTTGGGTACCGAACTACACAACAACAACGAGGGAGGGCGGCTGGGTGTGGTGGCTATCGTTGATAGAGAGGGGGAAATAGCCAATGTGCCACCGACCGACGATCCGGAGGAACAAGAACACACATCGTGCATGTCCGCTTTGTATGTGCACCGACGCAAACTCGGAGTCAATCGCAGACTAGCTCGACTGAACGTCGTCACATTAGACCGTGATTTGTGTATGTTTTGGGCGGATAATCCAGATCAGCGCGTTGGGGTTGCGCTCATGACCTGGAAGTTGGCTCTGTGTGGGCCGTTAGGCTTAGACAGTGATTGGATTGTCGTTTTTAACCCTGTTACACTTGTAAAATATACAGACCATAATCCGTCAATTTTATTTTTTACTGAAAATCATACATGATCAGTAAAATACAGTTGTAAAACTAATACGGGTGTATTAGAATACACCGATTCCAAGCGGCCCCTTAGGCATCTTCGGACAAAAGGCTACGGGATACCCCTGCACGATCGATATACTCAAAAAGCATCGTTCACGATTTGATCAAACGTCCGCTATGCATGCATGCATTCATGCATGGGGGCCTGTACGTAGGCTTAATAGCCTGAAAACACTGAGATGTGACTGTCTGCGTATGAGCGTGTCTCAGAGATGCAACTGTTCCGTGTGATGTCGTGGGGGAGCGCGCGTCTCCCCTCCGGTGGCATGTACGCATGCATGTGAGATGTGACTGCCAATTTCCTATTTTGCCGCTGCTGGGTACTGTTCTCCGTGGCGGCAACTGCGTTTCATTGGGTGGATCTACGCAACAGTGCCATGCCCAGCCTTTTATAACGCACGACATGTTTGGATCCTAGTGCTAGAGTTAGAGTGTCTTAGATTTAAGTCATTTAACCCTTAAAAATCTAAACAGGTGGGTTAGAGTTGGTTAGATGCATCTAACCCATTCAAAAACTCTAACCTATCTAAGATGTGTTTTTTTGAGCTAGAGTAGGTGAGGTCCATAAAAATAGAGAGATCCAAAATAGTCAAATGATTAAGAAAAAACATTTATTGTTAATCTAACTCTTCCATCCAAACACCTTTAGAGTTAGAGTTAGTTCAGGTTAGTTTAAGAGTTAGAATCTAACTTTAATTCTAATCAGATTAGAGTATCCAAACAGGATCATGGCCAAACACCAACAAGTAGATAGAAGAACGACTCTCTCTCCCACACCTTATCATTTTACTAGATCATCGAAGGTGCAAGATGCCGCGCCCATTCATTTTGACACGAAAACATTAAGTAATTGATGTAGTTGTATATAAGAGTAGTATTTTAATCAGGTGGCACATATATCATGAGGCACAACCGTCATTTTCAACAGCATGATGTCCTTATCTAGGATCATAGTCTGATTTTTCTTTTTCAATCTGATGGCGTGCCAGAAAGTCCAATGTACTCCGCATAGGATATCTACATACAATACATTGTTCGTGGGCAAGTTTAACATAAATGCAGTCCAAACGAAGTTTTGTCTTTCTTGCAAGCATAATTATTCCTTCACAACAAAAAAGAGATCTTCTTCGGTACAACCCCCTAAACGTATAAAGGCAGTATGGTCATTGCATGTTCCGTACCGTATACGTCGCGCCGTCCGTCCGCCCGTCGTACGCCCGCCCGCCCGCCCGTCGTACATACGCCACGTCACCCACGCGTCGGCGGTTTGGTTGAGAAAAAACCTAACTTCGTCACGCCGACTCCGCCGTCGCGACTCCGCCGCCGCGACACTGCCGCCGCGATCTCGCCGACGTGGCTCCCCCCCCCCCCCACACACGTCCTCGCCGACGCCGCGAGTCCAGTACACGTCGCCTCCGCCGCTGACATCTCGTCTCCGCCGCCGCCGGTACGCCGCCGCACACATCTCCACCGGCGACGTGACCCTCTCCCTCCGCTTCGGCGCCGGCGGTTGCAGTGACCGACATGGCACCGACGTCAAACGATGTCGATCAACCCTTCGACGACGGACAGTAAGTTCTTTAATTGAATCCATACAATTTTTCACGATTTCATTGTACATTGATACAATACCGATTCCATTATTAATAGATCAAGACAACACCGGATATGCTGGCGATGACTCTAGTAGTGATGATGAATCTTCGTCATTGAATGCAAATAAATCACTCGGACACAACTATATGAGTCAGGATGAATCATATAGTGGTAATGTAAGTGTTGTGTACGTTGACTGTAAATAATGAAAATATAAATTATTACATTAACACTTACAATTGCTATTGAATTTAAATAGGTGCATGCTAATGATGACAATGACGATTATGACAGCGATGATCAATCTTATGCTGAAAGTGAAACCCATGTATGTTTTAAATATGTTGTTGTATTATTACTAACATACAAATTGTATTGCCACTTACACTTTTGAATCTGTACAGAGAAATACCGATGGTGATGCTGAGACGAGAACCTTACATGATGACAATGATGAGAATGATGACAATAATGAGGATGATAACAATGATGAGGATGATGATAATGATGAAGATGATGATAATGATGAGGATGATGAGAATGCATCTACTGAAGGAAATATGAGAGAAGTAAGTTATATTACATGTTCAAATTACTCATGAAAACTAACATGTCAAAAGACTGACGAACATGGTGATATGTCTTATTTTGCAGGGGGGCGTTGATGGTTCTAATGGGAACGATGAGAATGTTGGCGATCTTGATTTTGACCTTGACATCAGCTATGATGAATATCAGCAAGAGACATTGGATAGGCATTGGGAAGTCATGGCCAAGACATTCAGGTCAGAAGGAGAGGCATACATGTTATATAACCAGTACGCCAAAGATCGTGGATTCAGTATTAGGAGGGGCTTGAAAAGATTTGGAAAAGGTTCCCAAAAAGTTTTACGCATGAGGAGGTATCTCTATTCCAGGGCAGGAAAACGACAGGCAAATTTTTAACCATGGAAGGCCGGACCCGCAGACTGAGACCAGAGAGTCGATGTTTCTGTGAAGCCCATTTAAAAGTGAAGCTTGATACAAAGAGTGGACTTTGGTATGTCAGCAGTTTCTTCGATGATCACAGCCATGTTCTTGCAAAACCGGACGAAGTCCCTTTCCTACGGTCTCACAATGTAATCAACGATTTCTAGAAAGCAGAGATTTTAGCTATGGCAGGAGCTGAGATAGGAAAGCATATCATTTTTGATAACTTTGTCAGCAGGTACGGTTCATACGCTAAGACAGGGTTTGGAAGGACGAAATTGTATATTATGTGCTACAGGGAGAAGATGAAACTGCTTGTCCAAGGTGATGCTGACACTTGTATAGGAATCATGTTGGCTAGAAAGGACAAGGATCCGGATTTCTTCTTTGAGCATACCGTTGACGCTGAAGGTAGGCTAAACAACCTGTTCTGGTGTGATTCGCAATCACGTTGGGATTATCTTGACTATGGTGATGTCACTGTGTTCGATAGTACGTACAAGATGAATAGGTATGGAATGCCATTTATCCCTTTTGTTGGTCTCAACAATCACCGTTGCACTACGGTTTTTGCATGCGCCATTGTTTCAGATGAGACTGAAGGTACGTATGTTTGGCTGCTAGAGACGTTTTTGAAAGCTAACTGCGAGAAGAAGCCCCAGTCTGTAATTACTGATGGAGATGCAGCGATGATAAGGGCTATCAGGAAGGTGCTTCCTGACGTGTGGCATCGTCTATGTTCATGGCATATTGAAAAAAAACATGCAGAAACACCTCCATCACAAGTCATTGAAGGAATTCAAGTCACTCTTGTACTACGCCACCACACATGTAGTTTTCGAGGAGAGATGGGCCACGTTTGTTCAGAAATGGCAGACAGAGAAAACAAAAACATGGCTCCATAGGATGTACAGGAAGAAGAAGCTTTGGGCTGCATCATATTTGTGTGGTGGGTTATTTCTTGGTATGCGTAGTAATCACAGGAGCGAGAGCCTGAACTCATGCATGCACCTACATCTGGACTACGGTATGAAAATTGTTGATATGATTGTACACTATGAGAATTGCATCATGGGCCTGCGCGAGAATGAATCGCATGACGATTGCGTGGCCTCACAGACTCTACCAATAGAAGTGACTCAGATGTAAGACCATTGAGGTGTTTGCTGCCAAAGCATTCACGAAGGCAAACTTTTACATCTTGCAGGAAGATTTAAAAAAGGTACATCAGCTTGAGGTAATTGATAGATTAAGAGAAGCAGACAGTCAAAAATTCGTGGTTGCTTGGAAAAATAACAGGGATCATAGGTTTAATGTGGACTACGCACCAGGTAATTCTGCCGAAACTATAAAGTGCAGTTGTCGAAGTATGACTCGCAAAGGCCTTCCTTGCAAGCATATTCTTCATGTTTTGAATGCACTCAACTTACCTGCAATACTAAGTGTTGTATCCTGCGACGGTTCACGAAGAAAGCAAGATCTGGATTGCCCGTGAAGCGCACCAGCGATCTGTTTTCATGGGGTTGGACGGGTAAGGAGGCCAGAGCTAGATATAGTACGTTGAGCAGTGTATCTGCAGAAGCTGCTCATATCGCATCTCATAACCCATTCTTATTCGACAAGATGCTGACAACAATGAAAGAAGTTATAGCGAATAAGGACATCTTGAATAATGAAGAACCCAGTCAGCAAAGCTTTGTGAGTAATGATGAATTTCAGCCTAAGCAGAATCATATTCTTATTCGTGATCCAGTGAAGGTGTCCACCAAAGGGGCACCTAAACAGAATATTAGAGGTCAGGGTAAGAATGCTTCTGAGTTGACCAAAAATGGAAGACCAAAAGCATTTAATGAGAAAAGCGGATGTCTATGTAGACTATGCAGACTTCCAGGTCATAACAAGGCGACTTGCAACCAAAATCCAGAGTACGTATATGTTTGTTATTTTACTTATGTTGTTTCGTTTCGGTAATTATTTTCTTATAACCTATAATTTTTTTCATGCCGTAATTGGGGTTGAAGACAGAAGCGGTGTTATTGTAATCTTTAGATTTTTATATCTACAATAATATTGTGTTACATAAGACAATATGTATATGTTTTTCTTGTTATTTAAGATAATACGTATTTTATATAAGACAATACTACGAGCACTTCAGCCGACATCGATTGTGCTATTTTAAAAATGCAAAAATGCATGTACCGACGCCATGACGGCACTGTGTGTTCTCGGTGAAAACCCGTCGCATCGACCGCATGCGCCGACGTCAAGCGGGAGCAGTTAACCCCGTCGCGCCGACTACGCGGGGCCACCGACCCCGTCGTTTCTGGGCAAACGAACGTCGCGCCGACTGCATCCCCCGACGCCACGAGAACGCAGAATGACGTTGGTTTTTCGTGCAAAAAAAAGACGTCGCTGGGACTGCATGTGCCGACGTCACGCGGGGGCCGTTGACCCCGTCGTTTTTCAGGCTAAACCCGTCGCGTCGACTGCATGTCCCGACGCCACGCGAACGCAGAAAACGTCGCGCCGACTGTATGCACCAGAACATAGCACAGTTGATAGAATTTTCGACAACAAAGCGTAATATTTATATACTACTAAAACTATATAATTACTATTACGTATAAAATGTTTAAACACAAAATATGATAAAATCATCTACTCCGGTAGTAAACTCAAACACGCATGAATCTCCTCTGATGTCATCTATTTCTTTCTCCTTGCAATCCTAATAACTTTGTCTTTAATTTCCCCAAGTGTGTTCTTCAAAGCAAAAATCAATTGCCCTATCATTAGCTCCCTCGAACCATCAATTGATATCTGCAAAGCAGCACACAAATTATTTTAATCCACTATAAATGTTCATAGTAAGGAGTACTAATATTAATTTTGTACCTGTGAAAAAGATCGTTCCCATGTATCGCCATTCCAATTTTTAAAGCAATGAAGAACAAATAATCCACATGAATTCCTGATACATGTAATTAACAATAAATAATTATGCATCACACACATATAATACATCAACGTTATATTCAACTATATACTCACCCATCTTCTTGTTGAGGCATGTCGTAGGTTTTAATAGGCCATGTGGATACATCCGGATACTGCACAGATCCGGTTACATTTGCTTCTGCAATATCTGCTCCAATTTATCTTCTCTAAAAATATCAATAAAACACAAGAAACTTTCAATAAATAATGTAAAACACACGATGGTTCCGCAATGCAAATATGTATTAAAACCTACCAAGTCCTCAACGAGTTTTCTAGTTGTACTATCAAGTTCTTTTCCCATCAACGAGTCTAGAACCTGGAACTCTTCCTTTTCCTTATGCATGAGGACCGCAACCCAATGGGTGTTATCCTTGTTAAGAGCCATATAAGTCTGCATAAAGAAAAGAAAAAAGAAAATATTAACTAGATCAATGCAACATTTTTAATAGTAGTGCATTATTTGTATACATTACAACCACAAGAACATACCTTAGGTGCTTTGAAATACTCGTTCATACACCTGTTTACGGGTTCATTAGAATTTGACACTTTTTGATACTCATTACCGTTTACATTCTTATCCTTTCTATATTCAAGCAGCCATGTCACCCTCCAAGTAGGTATTATGTAACGTTCGTCTTTAGCTTCCTCCAACAAAAAAGATGAGTATGCATTCATAACCTGAAAATAATATAACAAATGTAATAATTGTACTTTGTTGTCAAATATAATGTTAAAAATATGAATAACTTACATCGCCGCTTATCCATTGGCGGTTCAGAATCTCACAAGCTCTCTCTGCAGTCAAAGCGTCGGTCACACCATCATTAAAAATTTGTGTAGCTTTATATTTCTCTGAGCGCTCACATGCGCGTACAAACATAACACTCGATTTTATTACATCGACGTCAGCACTACTTTTCTTACCATCTACTTTATTAAACAATTCTGCAAATCACAAATTAAAATTAGTAAGCATAACTCTACAATAAACTTTGTTCTACGAAAATAATATTGATTCATAACAATCTTATTCGCTTTGGCAGAAAGTTTTGCATGCTTGATGGGTTTAACAACAACAAAAGGAGACTTTATGGCTCTTGATGCAGTGCGTTTACGTTTTCCAATCCCCTTTTCCACTTGCTCATCTACTCCATTGTAATGACCCGATTCATGTGATGAAATTTCATTTGTATCTAAAGACGTGACCGCCTTCTCATGTGATACCTCAGGTACTTCGATAGGATCACTCCAATCACCCTTGAAACTATTCAGATATTCTGGAGTGCAATAATAAGGTACATTACCTTCGTCATCGTCCTTTTGCTTATTAATTTTACCTTGAGAAGGTGTGCGATAGTTGTCCTTATCAGACTGACAAACAAACTCCTTATGACCAAATGCACCATCATTTGTAGATTCATTAATGTCACCATATAGATTCTCTTCTTTTTCCTCCATGTTACCGGTTCTATAGAACACACCGGTTTTGTTCATTTTCTCAATCATCCTCTAAAAAAATATGTATTAACAAGAGTTATTTAAGTCAATGAAATACATTATGCACGATAGTAAAATAGTGTTGCGTCGTTACCCGTGAGCATAACTCTGGCAAGCGACGCATTTCCTTGCGTATTTCCTTCAGCTCATGCCAAATGTGGTCCATAACATTACTCGCGGAAGCCTCTGATGTGTTGCTCTCTTCTTTCCACTAACAATAGATTTTTTAGTACTTGATATTTTATTTTTTTCAGCTTGTTCTTGAGAAATTTTTTTCACCCTATACTCATATGTAATATTGTCATCAATCTACAAAAACAGTAATTAGAGATCGATAATTATACATCTAATTTAGACAATAAGTCAAACCATGGAAATGTAACATTAAAAAATAAATTTAGAGAATATGGATTACCATTCCAACACCACGACCATAATCATAGTCGTATTTGTCTCTTTTCTCTGCGACAGGTTCCGTCCAATTCCTCATCAAGGGGCTCATAAGTGACAACGGATCATATTTTGGACCTATAATTGGTTATACTTTCTCCCAATAGGCATACTGCAATACACAAAATAATTTAAATAATATATATCATACTGCGGTTGTACTATACATGAGTAATAAATCGAATAATACATACCTGCAAAAGGGCAAGGTTTCCATGTGGCCATTCCCTCACACGGCCATCCTCTAGAACCTTTCCAATCTCCGAAAGAAAGAATTTCAAAGTAAAATCATTCCAGTTGAACTTACTTAGCATCCTTTTGACCTTAACTAAGGCATAATATTCCTTCGGAATATATTCATGGGAGACTGGTGCGATTACTGTTCCCAACAAAACTAGAAACGTCATCCGGACAAAGTCATCATCCGTGTTATCATTCTTCACAATTTTATTGGTAAGATCATCAATCGTGATCTTACCCTTTTTTGTGTCCACAAAATTAGTTGGTATTCTTTTCATACTTTTTTGTCCTTCTATTCTAATAAAACCAACTACATCAATTCCTTGATTTTTCAATCCAAAAATAGATAACACATCATCATGCCCTATTGAAATAAGGCCTTTACTACCAGCTAACTCTTGAACCATGAATTTTTTGTTATGCCGATTGTAGCCTTGGATCAAAAAGTGAAGTAAAAATTCATGGATCTTAACGGACGACATTTGTTACATGCCTTGCAAATCCGTTTCATAAAACGTAAATTTTTGACTTGCTGAAAGTTTATCAACAAGACTAACCCACTTCTCAACAGAACATGGAATCACACCGTCGATTTCCATCCTTCATAATTTAAACAATTTGTCACGTACGATGCAATTTACTTGATATTTCAATAATAACATGAACATTATAAACATACTTACCCAATTATAATGCCGATGAACAAAGAACGGACGGACGAACGGTGAAGGCCGCGGCGACGCACTCACGTACGGTCAATGCCGACGGCGACGGAAGGTGAAGAACGACGGCGGCCGAACGGACGACCGACGGCGGACGGATGGTGACGGTGATGGACGGCGACGCGCGAACGGACGGGCGACGGCCATAGTGACGAAGTTGTGACGGCGTGGCGTCGGGAGGGATGGAGGGCGGCGACATCACGTCGGCGTACGGCTAGGCGTGGGGGGGGGGGGTGGTGAGACCACGTCGGGTGCAGAGCGAGGCGTCGGGGGCATCGCGGCGGCGAGATCACGTCGCTGTGGCTAGGGTATGCAACGTCGCTAATCCCCGCCGTCGTGGGAAAACAATATCACGACAACGGTTGTATTTTTTTTATTTTTTTCCATATCAATATTTGCAAGTCTCCTACATGAAATCTTTCCATATGATTTGCAAGTCCCTTTCATGAATTTTTTTCATTTTTTTCCACGCTTCACGATGAACTTGACAAGGCGGCATGTCAAATTTTAGAATTTTCTCACAATCCATGCTTTTTTAGGAATTTCCATTCAAAAACCGGCACAAACAGATGCCGAACGTGACATAACGTGCGTTTGGTCTCCGATTTCGTTGAAATTTTGCGTGGCATCATTGCGTGTCCATTCTCAGGCGCCGGCAAAAGTTGGGTGAATTTCATGAATGCATGCATCTACTTCATGTGCAACCCATGGGTGTCGGTATGGACGGAAGGGGTGCTACAACGCCATCTTGCAACTACCCTTCATGAATTTTTTTCATTTTTTCCACGCTTCACGATGAACTTGACAAGTCAAATTTTAGAATTTTCTGACAATCCGTGCTTTTTTAATGAATTTTCATTCAAAAACCGGCACAAACAGATCCGGACGTGACACAACGTGCGTTTGGTCTACGATTTCGTTGAAATTTTGCGTGGCATCATTGCATGTCCATTCTCAGGTGCCCGCAAAAGTTGGGTGAATTTCATGAATGCATGCATGTACTTCATGTGCAACCCATGGGTGTCGGTATGGACGAAAGGGGTGCCACAATGCCATCTTGCAACTACCCTTCATGAAAAAATTTCATTTTTTTCCACCCTTCACGATGAACTTCACAAGGCGGCACGTCAGATTTTAGAATTTTCTGACAATCCGTGCTTTTTTTTATGAATTTCCATTCAAAAACCGGCACAAACATATGTCGGACGTGACGCAACATGCGTTTGGTCTCCGATTTCGTTGAAATTATGTGTGGCATCATTGCATGTCCATTCTCAGGTGCCGGCAAAAGTTGGGTGAATTTCATGAATGCATGCATGTACTTCATGTGCAACCCATGGGTGTCGGTATGGACGGAAGGGGTGCTACAACACCATCTTGCAACTACCCTTCATGAAGAATTTTCATTTTTTTTTCACGCTTCACGATGAACTTCACAAGGCGGCACGTCAAATTTTAGAATTTTTTGACAATCCGTGTTTTTTTATAAATTTCCATTCAAAAACCGGCACAAACATATGCCGGACGTGACGCAACGTGCGTTTGGTCTCCTATTTCGTTGAAATTTTACGTGGCATCATCGCATGTCCATTCTCAGGTGCCGGCAAAAGTTGGGTGAATTTCATGAATGCATGCATGTACTTCATGTGCAACAACCCATGGGTGTCGGTATGGACGGAAGGGGTGCTACAACGCCATCTTGCAACTACCCTTCATGAATTTTTTTCATTTTTTTCCACGCTTCACGGTGAACTTCACAAGGCAACACGTCAAATTTTAGAATTTTCTGACAATCCGTGCTTTTTTTATGAATTTCCATTCAAAAACCGGCACAAACAGATGCCGGACGTGACGCAACGTGCGTTTGGTCTCCGATTTCGTTAAAATTTTGCGTGGCATCATTGCATGTCCATTCTCAGGTGCCGGCAAAAGTTGGGTGAATTTCATGAATGCATGCATGTACTTCAGGTGCAACCCATGGGTGTCGGTATGGACAGAAGGGGTGCTACAACGCCATCTTGCAACTACCCTTCATGACATTTTTTCATTTTTTTCCACGCTTCACGATGAACTTCACAAGGCGGCACGTCAAATTTTAGAATTTTCTGACAATCCGTGCTTTTTTTCATGAATTTTCATTCAAAAACCGGCACAAACACATGCCGAACGTGACGCAACGTGCGTTTGGTCTCCTATTTCGTTGAAATTTTGCGTGGAATCATTGCATGTCCATTCTGAGGTGCCGGCAAAAGTTGGGTGAATTTCATGAATGCATGCATGTACTTCATGTGCAAGCAACCCATGTGTGTCGGTATGGACGGAAGGGGTGCTACAACGCCATCTTGCAACTATCCTTCATGAATTTTTTTCATTTTTTTTCACACTTCACGATGAACTTCACAAGGCGGCACGTCAAATTTTAGAATTTTCTGACAATCCGTGCTTTTTTTATGAATTTCCATTCAAAAAGCGGCACAAACAGATGCCGGACGTGACGCAACGTGCGTTTGGTCTCCTATTTCGTTGAAATTTTGCGTGGCATCATTGCATGTCCATTCTGAGGTGCCGGCAAAAGTTGGGTGAATTTCATGAATGCATGCATGTACTTCATGTGCAAGCAACCCATGGGTGTCGGTATGGACGGAAGGGGTGCTACAACGCCATCTTGCAACTACCCTTCATGAATTTTTTTCATTTTTGTTCCACACTTCACGATGAACTTCACTTGGCGGCACGTCAAATTTTAGAATGTTCTGACAATCCGTGTTTTTTTATGAATTTCCATTCAAAAACCGGCACAAACACATGCCGGACGTGACGCAATGTGCGTTTGGTCTCCGATTTCGTTGAAATTTTGCGTGGCATCATTGCATGTCCATCCTCAGGTGCCGGGAAAAGTTGGGTGAATTTCATGAATGCATGCATGTACTTCATGTGCAACCCATGGATGTCTGTATGGACAGAAGGGCTGCTACAACGCCATCTTGCAACTACCCTGCATGAATTTTTTTCATTTTTTTCCACGCTTCACGATGAACTTGACAAGGCGGTACGTCATATTTTAGAATTTTCTCACAATCCGTGCTTTTTTTTATGAATTTCCATTCAAAAACGGGCACAAACACATGCCGGACGTGACACAACGTGCGTGTGGTCTCCGATTTCGTTGAAAGTTTGTGTGGCATCATTGCATGTCCATTCTCAGGTGCCGGCAAAAGTTGGGTGAATTTCATGAATGCATGCATGTACTTCATGTGCAACCCATGGGTGTCGGTATGGGCGGAAGGGGTGCTACAACGCCATCTTGAAACTACCCTTCATGAATTTTTTTCATTTTTCTCCACGCTTCACGATGAACTTCACAAGGCGGCACATCAAAATTTAGAATTTTCTCACAATCCCTGCTTTTTTATTAATTTCCATTCAAAAACCGACACAAACAAATGCCGGACATGACGCAACATGCGTTTGGTCTGTGATTTCGTTGAAATTTTGCGTGGCATCATTGCATGTCCATTCTGAGGTGCGGGAAAAATTTGGGTGAATTTCATGAATGCATGCATGTACTTCATGTGCAACCCATGGGTGTCGGTATGGACGGAAGGGGAAGTACCACGCCATCTTGCAAGCATCCTTCATGAAATTTTTTCATTTTTTTTCCACACTTCACGATGAACTTCACAAGGCGGCACGTCAAATTTTAGAATTTTCTGACAATCCGTGCTTTTTTATGAATTTCCATTCAAAAACCGGCACAAAAATATGCCGGACGTGACGCAACGTGCGTTTGGTCTCCGATTTCGTTGAAATTTTGCGTGGCATCATTGCATGTCCATTCTCAGGTGCCGGCAAAAGTTGGGTGAATATCATGAATGCATGCATGTACTTCATGTGCAACCAATGGGTGTCGGTATGGACGGAAGGGGTGCTACAACGCAATCTTGCAACTACCCTTCATGAAATTTTTTCATTTTTTTCCACGCTTCACGATGAACTTGACAAGGCGGCATGTCAAATTTCAGAATTTCCTTACAATCCGTGCTTTTGTTATGAATTTCCATTCAAAAACCGACACAAAGAGATGCCGGACGTGACGCAACGTGCGTTTGGTCTCCGATTTCGTTGAAATTTTGCGTGGCATCATTGCATGTCCATTCTCAGGTGCCGGCAAAAGTTCGATGAATTTCGCGAATGCATGCATGTACTTCATGTGCAACCCATGGTGTCGGTATGGACGGAAGGGGTGCTACAATGGCATCTTGCAACTACCCTTCATGAACTTTTTTCATTTTTGTTCCACGCTTCACGATGAACTTCACTTGGCGGCACGTCAAATTTTAGAATTTTCTGACAATCCGTTTTTTTTATGAATTTCCATTCAAAAACCGGCACAAAGAGATGTCGGACGTGACGCAACGTGCGTTTGGTCGCCGATTTCGTTGAAATTTTGCGTGGCATCATCGCATGTCCATTCTCAGGTGCCGGCAAAAGTTGGGTGAATTTCATGAATGCATGCATGTACTTCAGGTGCAACCCATGGTGTCGGTATGGATAGAAGGGGTGCTACAACGCCATCTTCAAACTACCCTTCATGAAATTTTTTCATTTTTTTCCATGCTTCACGATGAACTTGACAAGGCGGCACGTCATATTTTAGAATTTTTTGACAATCTGTGCTTTTTTTTATGAATTTCCATTCAAAAACCGGCACAAACACATGCCGGACGTGACGCAACGTGCGTTTGGTCTCCGATTTCGTTGAAATTTTGCGTGGCATCATTGCATGTCCATTCTTAGGTGCCGGCAAAAGTTGGGTGAATTTCATGAATGCATGCATGTATTTCATGTGTAACCCATGGGTGTCGGTATGGACGGAAGGGGTGGTACAATGCCATGTTGCAACTATCCTTCATTACATTTTTTCATTTTTTTCCATGCTTCACGATGAACTTCACAAGGCGGCACGTCAAATTTTAGAATTTTCTGACAATCCGTGCTTTTTTCATGAATTTCCATTCAAAAACCGGCACAAACACATGCCGGACGTGACGCAACGTGCGTTTGGTCTCCTATTTCGTTGAAATTTTGCGTGGCATCATTGCATGTCCATTCTGAGGTGCCGGCAAAAGTTGGGTGAATTTCATGAATGCATGCATGTATTTCATGTGTAACCCATGGGTGTCGGTATGGACGGAAGGGGTGGTACAATGCCATGTTGCAACTATCCTTCATGACATTTTTTCATTTTTTTTCCATGCTTCACGATGAACTTCACAAGACGGCACGTCAAATTATAGAATTTTCTGACAATCCGTGCTTTTTTCATGAATTTCCATTCAAAAACCGGCACAAACACATGCCGAACGTGACGCGACGTGCGTTTGGTCTCCTATTTCGTTGAAATTTTGCGTGGCACCATTGCATGTCCATTCTGAGGTGCCGGCAAAAGTTGGGTGAATTTCATGAATGCATGCATGTACTTCATGTGCAAGCAACCCATGTGTGTCGGTATGGACGGAAGGGGTGCTACAACGCCATCTTGCAACTACCCTTCATGAAATTTTTTCATTTTTTTCCACACTTCACGGTGAACTTCACAAGGCGGCACGTCAAATTTTAGAATTTTCTGACAATCCTTTCTTTTTTTATGAATTTCCATTCAAAAACCGGCACAAACAGATGCCGGACGTGACGCAACGTGCGTTTGGTCTCCGATTTCATTGAAATTTTGCGTGGCATCATTGCATGTCCATTCTCAGGTGCCGGCAAAAGTTGGGTGAATTTCATGAATGCATGCATGTACTTCATGTGCAACCCATGGGTGTCGGTATGGACGGAAGGGGTGCTACAACGCCATCTTGCAACTTCCCTTCATGAATTTTTTGTTATTTTTGTTCCACGCTTCACGATGAACTTCACTTGGCGGCACATCAAATTTTAGAATTTTCTGACAATCCGTGTTTTTTTTATGAATTTCCATTCAAAAACCGGCACAAACACATGCCGGACGTGACGCAACGTGCGTTTGGTCTCCGATTTCATTGAAATTTTGCGTGGCATCATTGCATGTCCATTCTCAGGTGCCGGGAAAAGTTGGTTGAATTTCATGAATGGATGCATGTACTTCATGTGCAACCCATGGATCTCGGTATGGACGGAAGGGGTGCTACAACGCCATCTTGCAACTACCCTGCATGAAATTTTTTCATTTTTTTCCACGCTTCACGTTGAACTTGACACGGCGGTACGTCATATTTTAGAATTTTCTGACAATCCGTTCTTTTTTTATGAATTTCCATTCAAAAACCGGCACAAACACATGCCGGACGTGACACAATGTGCGTTTGGTCTCCGATTTCGTTGAAATTTTGCGTGGCATCATTGCATGTCCATTCTCAGGTGCCGGCAAAAGTTGGGTGAATTTCATGAATGCATCCATGTACTTCATGTGCAACCCATGGGTTTCGGTATGGACGGAAGGGGTGCTACAACGCCATCTTGAAACTACCCTTCATGAATTTTTTTCATTTTTCTCCATGCTTCACGATGAACTTCACAAGGCGGCACGTCAAATTTTTGAATTTTCTCACAATCCTTGCTTTTTTATGAATTTCCATTCAAAAACCGGCACAAACAGATGCCGGACGTGACGCAACATGCGTTTGGTCTCTGATTTCGTTGAAATTTTGCGTGGCATCATTACATGTCCATTCTGAGGTGCAGGCAAAATTTGGGTGAATTTCATGAATGCATGCATGTACTTCATGTGCAACCCATGGGTGTCGGTATGGACGGAAGGGGTGCTACCACGCCATTTTGCAACCACCCTTCATGAATTTTTTTCATTTTTTTCCACACTTCACGATGAACTTAACAAGGCGGCACGTCAAATTTTAGAATTTTCTGACAATCCGTGCTTTTTTATGAATTTCCATTCAAAAACCGGCACAAAAATATGCCGGACGTGACGCAACGTGCGTTTGGTCTCCGATTTCGTTGAAATTTTGCATGGCATCATTGCATGTCCATTCTCAGGTGCCGGCAAAAGTTGGGTGAATTTCATGAATGCATGCATGTAATTCATGTGCAACCCATGGGTGTCGGTATGGACGGAAGGGGTGGTACAATGCCATCTTGCAACTACCCTTCATGACATTTTTTCATTTTTTTTCCATGCTTCACGATGAACTTCACAAGGCGGCACGTCAAATTTTAGAATTTTCTGACAATCCGTGCTTTTTTCATGAATTTTCATTCAAAAACCGGTACAAACACATGCCGGACGTGACGCAACGTGCGTTTGGTCTCCTATTTCGTTGAAATTTTGCGTGGCATCATTGCATGTCCATTCTGAGGTGCCGGCAAAAGTTGGGTGAATTTCATGAATGCATTCATGTACTTCATGTGCAAGCAACCCATGTGTGTCGGTATGGATGGAAGGGGTGCTACAACGCCATCTTGGAACTACCCTTCATGAAATTTTTTCATTTTTGTCCACACTTCACGGTGAACTTCACAAGGCGGCACGTCAAATTTTAGAATTTTCTGACAATCCTTTCTTTTTTTTATGAATTTCCATTCAAAAACCGGCACAAACAGATGCCGGACGTGACGCAACGTGCGTTTGGTCTCCAATTTCATTGAAATTTTGCGTGGCATCATTGCATGTCCATTCTCAGGTGCCGGCAAAAGTTGGGTGAATTTCATGAATGCATGCATGTACTTCATGTGCAACCCATGGGTGTCGGTATGGACGGAAGGGGTGCTACAACGCCATCTTGCAACTACCCTTCATGAATTTTTTGTCATTTTTATTCCACGCTTCACGATGAACTTCACTTGGTGGCACATCAAATTTTAGAATTTTCTGACAATCCGTGTTTTTTTTATGAATTTCCATTCAAAAACCGGCACAAACAGATGCCGGACGTGACGCAACGTGCGTTTGGTCTCCGATTTCGTTGAAATTTTGCGTGGCATCATTGCATGTCCATTCTCATGTGCCGGGAAAAGTTGGTTGAATTTCATGAATGCATGCATGTACTTCATGTGCAACCCATGGATCTCGGTATGGACAGAAGGCGTGCTACAACGCCATCTTGCAACTACCCTGCATGAATTTTTTTCATTTTTTCCACGCTTCACGATGAACTTGACAAGGCGGTACGTCATATTTTAGAATTTTCTGACAATCCGTGCTCTTTTTATGAATTTCCATTCAAAAACCGGCACAAACACATGCCGGACGTGACTCAATGTGCGTTTGGTCTCCGATTTCATTGAAATTTTGCGTGGCATCATTGCATGTCCATTCTCAGGTGCCGGCAAAAGTTGGGTGAATTTTATGAATGCATCCATGTACTTCATGTGCAACCCATGGGTTTCGGTATGGACGGAAGGGGTGCTACAACGCCATCTTGAAACTACCCTTCATGAATTTTTTTCATTTTTCTCCATGCTTCATGATGAACTTCACAAGGCGGCACGTCAAATTTTTGAATTTTCTCACAATCCCTGCTTTTTTATGAATTTCCATTCAAAAACCGGCACAAACAGATGCCGGACGTGACGCAACATGCGTTTGGTCTCTGATTTCGTTGAAATTTTGCGTGGCATCATTGCATGTCCATTCTGAGGTGCAGGCAAAATTTGGGTGAATTTCATGAATGCATGCATGTACTTCATGTGCAACCCATGGGTGTCGGTATGGACGGAAGGGGTGCTACCACGCCATTTTGCAACCACCCTTCATGAATTTTTTTCATTTTTTTCCACACTTCACGATGAACTTAACAAGGCGGCACGTCAAATTTTAGAATTTTCTGACAATCCGTGCTTTTTTATGAATTTCCATTCAAAAACCGGCACAAAAATATGTCGGACGTGACGCAACGTGCGTTTGGTCTCCGATTTCGTTGAAATTTTGCATGGCATCATTGCATGTCCATTCTCAGGTGCCGGCAAAAGTTGGGTGAATTTCATGAATGCATGCATGTACTTCATGTGCAACCCATGGGTGTCGGTATGGACGGAAGGGGTGGTACAATGCCATCTTGCAACTACCCTTCATGACATTTTTTCATTTTTTTTCCATGCTTCACGATGAACTTCACAAGGCGGCACGTCAAATTTTAGAATTTTCTGACAATCCGTGCTTTTTTCATGAATTTCCATTCAAAAACTGGCACAAACACATGCCGGACGTGACGCAACGTGCGTTTGGTCTTCTATTTCGTTGAAATTTTGCGTGGCATCATTGCATGTCCATTCTGAGGTGCCGGCAAAAGTTGGGTGAATTTCATGAATGCATGCATGTACTTCATGTGCAAGCAACCCATGTGTGTCGGTATGGACGGAAGGGGTGCTACAACGCCATCTTGCAACTACCCTTCATGAAATTTTTTCATTTTTGTCCACACTTCACGGTGAACTTCACAAGGCGGCACGTCAAATTTTAGAATTTTCTGACAATCCTTTCTTTTTTTTTATGAATTTCCATTCAAAAACCGGCACAAACAGATGCCGGACGTGACGCAACGTGCGTTTGGTCTCCAATTTCATTGAAATTTTGCGTGGCATCATTGCATGTCCATTCTCAGGTGCCGGCAAAAGTTGGGTGAATTTCATGAATGCATGCATGTACTTCATGTGCAACCCATCGGTGTCGGTATGGACGGAAGGGGTGCTACAACGCCATCTTGCAACTACCCTTCATGAATTTTTTGTCATTTTTGTTCCACGCTTCACGATGAACTTCACTTGGCGGCACATCAAATTTTAGAATTTTCTGACAATCCGTGTTTTTTTATGAATTTCCATTCAAAAACCGGCACAAACACATGCCGGACGTGACGCAACGTGCGTTCGGTCTCCGATTTCGTTGAAATTTTGCGTGGCATCATTGCATGTCCATTCTCAGGTGCCGGGAAAAGTTGGTTGAATTTCATGAATGCATGCATGTACTTCATGTGCAACCCATGGATCTCAGTATGGACAGAAGGGGTGCTACAACGCCATCTTGCAACTACCCTGCATGAAATTTTTTCCTTTTTTTCCACGCTTCACGATGAACTTGACAAGGCGGTACGTCATATTTTAGAATTTTCTGACAATCCGTGCTTTTTTTATGAATTTCCATTCAAAAACCGGCACAAACACATGCCGGACGTGACACAATGTGCGTTTGGTCTCCGATTTCATTGAAATTTTGCGTGGCATCATTGCATGTCCATTCTCAGGTGCCGGTAAAAGTTGGGTGAATTTCACGAATACATCCATGTACTTCATGTGCAACCCATGGGTGTCGGTATGGACGGAAGGGGTGCTACAACGCCATCTTGAAACTACCCTTCATGATTTTTTTTCATTTTTCTCCATGCTTCACGATGAACTTCACAAGGCGGCACGTCAAATTTTAGAATTTTCTCACAATCCCTGCTTTTTTATGAATTTCCATTCAAAAACCAGCACAAACAGATGCCGGACGTGACGCAACATGCGTTTGGTCTCTGATTTCGTTGAAATTTTGCGTGGCATCATTGCATGTCCATTCTGAGGTGAAGGCAAAATTTGGGTGAATTTCATGAATGCATGCATGTACTTCATGTGCAACCCATGGGTGTCGGTATGGACGGAAGGGGTGCTACCACGCCATCTTGCAACCACCCTTCATGAAATTTTTTCATTTTTTTCCACACTTCACGATGAACTTCACAAGGCGGCACGTCAAATTTTATTATTTTCTGACAATCCGTGCTTTTTTATGAATTTCCATTCAAAAACCGGCACAAAAATATGCCGGACGTGACGCAACGTGCGTTTGGTCTCCGATTTCGTTGAAATTTCGCATGGCATCATTGCATGTCCATTCTTAGGTGCCGGCAAAAGTTGGGTGAATTTCATGAATGCATGCATGTACTTCATGTGCAACCAATGGGTGTCGGTATGGACGGAAGGGGTGCTACAACGCCATCTTGCAACTACCCTTCATGAATTTTTTTCCTTTTTTCCACACTTCACAATGAACTTGACAAGGCGGCACGTCAAATTTTAGAATTTCCTTACAATCCGTGCTTTTGTTATGAATTTCCATTCAAAAACTGACACAAAGAGATGCCGGACGTGACGCAACGTGCGTTTGGTCTCCGATTTTGTTGAACTTTTGCGTGGCATCATTGCATGTCCATTCTCACGTGCCGGCAAAAGTTGGGTGAATTTCCTGAATGCATGCATGTACTTCATGTGCAACCCATGGGTGTTGGTATGGACAGAAGGGGTGCTACAACGCCATCTTGCAACTACCCTTCATTTAAATTTTTCATTTTTTTCCACGCTTCATGGTGAACATCACAAGGCGTCACGTCAAATTTTAGAATTTTCTGACAATCCGTGCTTTTTTTATGAATTACCATTCAAAAACCGGCACAAACAGATGCTGGACGTGACGCAACGTGCGTTTGGTCTCCGATTTCGTTGAAATTTTGCGTGGCATCATTGCATGTCCATTCTCTGGTGCCGGCAAAAGTTGGATGAATTTCATGAATGCATGCATGTAATTCATGTGCAACCCATGGGTGTTAGTATGGACGGAAGGGTTGCTAAAACGCCATCTTGCAACCACCCTTCATGAAAAAATTTCATTTTTTCCACGGTTCACGATGAACTTGACAAGGCGGCACGTCAAATATTAGAATTTTCTGACAATCCGTGCTCTTTTTATGAATTTCCATTCAAAAACCGGCACAAACACATGCCGGACGTGACGCAACGTGCGTTTGGTCTCCGATTTCGTTGAAATTTTGCGTGGCATCATTGCATGTCCATTCTCAGGTGCGGGCAAAAGTTGGGTGAATTTCACGAATGCGTGCATGTACTTCATGTGCAACCCATGGGTGTCGGTATGGACGGAAGGGGTGCTACAACGCCATCTTGCAACTACCCTTCATGAAAAAATTTCATTTTTTCCACACTTCACGATGAACTTCACAAGGCGGCACGTCAAATTTTAGAATTTTCTAACAATCCGTGCTTTTTTTATGAATTTCCATTCAAAAACCGACACAAACACATGACGGACGTGACGCAACATGCGTTTGGTCTCCTATTTCGTTGAAATTTTGCGTGGCATCGTTGCATGTCCATTCTCAGGTGTCGGCAAATGTTGGGTGATATTCATGAATGCATGCATGTACTTCATGTGCAAGCAACCCATTGGTGTCAGTATGGACGGAAGGGGTGCTACAACGCCATCTTGCAACTACCCTTCATGAAAACTTTTCATTTTTTCCACGCTTCACGATGAACTTCATAAGGCGGCACGTCAAATTTTAGAATTTTCTGACAATCCGTGCTTTTTTTATGAATTTCCATTCAAAAAACGACACAAACAAATGCCGGACGTGACGCAACGTGCGTTTGGTCTCCGATTTCGTTGAAATTTTGTGTGGCATCATTGCATGTCCATTCTGAGGTGCCGGCAAAAGTTGGATGAATTTCATGAATGCATGCATGTGCTTCATGTGCAACCCATGGGTGTCGGTATGGACGGAAGGGGTGCTACAACGCCATCTTGCAACTACCCTTCATGAATTTTTTTCATTTTTTTCAGGCTTCACGATGAACTTCACAAGGCGGCACGTCAAATTTTAGAATTTTCTGACAATCCGTGCTTTTTTTTTATAAATTTTCATTCAAAAACTGGCACAAACACATGCCTGACGTGACGCAACGTGCGTTTGGTCTCCTATTTCGTTAAAATTTTGCGTGGCATCATTGCATGTCCATTCTCAGGTGCCGGCAAAAGTTGGGTGAATTTCATGAATGCATGCATGTACTTCATATGCAAGCAACCCTTGGGTGTCAGTATGGACGGAAGGTGTGCTACAACGGCATCTTGCAACTACCCTTCATGAAAATTGTTCATTTTTGTCCACGCTTCACGATGAACTTCACAAGGCGGCACGTCAAATATTAGAATTTTCTGACAATCCGTGCTTTTTTTATGAATTTCCATTCGAAAACCGGCACAAACAGATGCCGGACGTGACGCAACGTGCGTTTGGTCTCCTATTTCGCTCAAATTTTGCGTGGCATCATTGCATCTCCATTCTCACGTGCCGGCAAAAGTTGGGTGAATTTCATAAATGCATGCATGTACTTCATGTGCAAGCAACCCTTGGGTGTCGGTATGGACGGAAGGGGTGCTACAACGCCATCTTGCAACTACCCTTCATGAACAATTTTCATTTTTTTCCATGCTTCACGATGAACTTCACAAGGCGACACGTCAAATTTTAGAATTTTCTGACAATCCGTGCTTTTTTTTTTTAATTTCCATTCAAAAACTCGCACAAACAGATGTCGAACATGACGCAACGTGCGTTTTGTATCCGATTTCGTTAAAATTTTGCGTGGCATCATTGCATGTCCATTCTCAGATGCCGGCAAGAGTTAGGTGAATTTCATGAATGCATGCATGTACTTCACGTGCAACCCATGGGTGTAGGTATGGACGTAAGGAGTGCTACAACGCCATCTTGCAACTACCCTTCATGAAATTTTTTCATTTTTTTTCTGCGCTTCACGATGAACTTCACAAGGCCGCACGTGAAATTTTAGAATTTTGTGACAATCCGTGCTTTTTTATGAATTTCCATTCAAAAACCGGCACAAACAGATACCGGACGTGACACAACGTGTGTTTGGTCTCCGATTTCGTTGAAATTTTCCGTCGCAACATTGCATGTCCATTCTCAGGTGCCCGCAAAAGTTGAGTGAATTTCATGAATGCATGCATGTACTTCATGTGCAACCCATGGGTGTCGGTATGGACGGAAGGGGTGCTACAACGCCATCTTGGAACTACCCTTCATGAATTTTTTTCATTTTTTCCACGCTTCACTATGAACTTGACGAGGCGGCACGTCAAGTTTTAGAATTTTCTGACAATTCGTGCTTTTTTATGAATTTCCATTCAAAAATCGGCACAAACAGATGCCAGACGTGACACAACGTGCGTTTGGTCTCCGATTTCGTTGAAATTTTGCGTGGCATCATTGCATGTCCATTCACAGGTGCCGGCAAAAGTTAGGTGAATTTCATGAATGCATGCATGTACTTCATGCGCAACCCATGGGTGTCGGTATGGACGGAAGGGGTGGTACAACGCCATCTTGCAACTACCCTTCATAATTTTTTTTCATTTTTTTCCACGCTTCATGATGAACTTCACAAGGCGGCACGTCAAATTTTGGAATTTTCTGACAATCCGTGCTTTTTTATGAATTTCCATTCAAAAACTGGCACAAACACATGCCGGACGTGACGCAACGTGCATTTGGTCTCCTATTTCGTTGAAATTTTGCATGGCATCATTGCATGTGCATTCTCAGGTGCCGGCAAAAGTTGGGTGAATTTCATGAATGCATGCATGTACTTCATGTGCAAGCAACCCATGGGTGTTAGTATGGACGGAAGTGTGCTACAATGCCATCTTGCAACTACCCTTCATGAATGTTCATTTTTTTCCACGCTTCACGATGAACTTCACAAGGCGGCACGTCAAATTTTAGAATTTTCTGACAATCCCTGCTTTTTTTTTATGAATTTCCATTTAAAAACCGACACAAACAAATGCCGGACGTGATGCAACGTGCGTTTGGTCTCCGATTTCGTTGAAATTTTGCGTGGCATCATTGCGTGTCCATTCTCAGGTGCCGACAAAAGTTGGGTGAATTTCATGAATGCATGCATGTACTTCATGTGCAACCCATGGGTGTCGGTATGGACGCAAGGGGTGCTACAACGCCATCTTGCAACTACCCTTCATGAATTTTTTTCATTTTTGTTCATGCTTCACGATGAACTTCACAAGGCGGCACGACAAATTTTAGAATTTTCTGACAATCCGTGCTTTTTTATGAATTTCCATTCAAAAACCGGCACAAACAGATGCCGGACGTGACGCAACGTGCATTTGGTCTCTGATTTCGTTGAAATTTTGTGTGGCATCATTGCATGTCCATTCTCAGGTGCCGGCAAAAGTTGGGTGAATTTCATGAATGCATGCATGTACTTCATGTGCAACCCATGGGTGTGGGTATGGACAGAAGGGGTGCTACAACGCCATCTTGCAATTACCTTTCATGAAAAAATTTCATTTTTTTCCACGCGTCACGATGAACATGACAAGGCAGCATGTCATATTTTAGAATTTTCTGACAATTCGTGCTTTTTTTATGAATTTCCATTCAAAAACCGGCACAAACAGATGCCGGACGTGACGAATTGTGCATTTGGTCTCTGATTTCGTTGAAATTTTGCGTGGCATCATTGCATGTCAATTCTCAGGTGCCGGCAAAAGTTGGCTGAATTTCATGAATGCATGCATGTACTTCATGTGCAACCCATGGGTGTCGGTATGGACGGAAGGGGTGCTACAACGCCATCTTGCAACTACCCTTCATGAAATTTTTTCATTTTTTTCCATGCTTCACGATGAAGTTTACAAGGCAACTCGTCAAATTTTAGAATTTTCTGACAATCTGTGCTTTTTTTTATGAATTTCCATTCAAAAACCGGCACAAACAAATACCGGACGTGACGCAACGTCCGTTTAGTCTCCGATTTCGTTGAAATTTTGCGTGACATCATTGCATGTCCATTCTCAGGTGCCGGGAAAAGTTGGGTGAATTTCATGAATGCATGCATGTACTTCATGTGCAATCCATGGGTGTTGGTATCGACGGAAGGGGTGCTACAACGCCATCTTGCGACTACCCTTCATGATTTTTTTCATATTTTCCACGCTTCACGATGAACTTGACAAGGCGGCACGTCATATTTTAGAATTTTCTGACAATCCGTGCCTTTTTTATGAATTTCCAAATAAAAAACCGGCACAAACACATGCTGGACGTGACGCAACATGCGTTTGGTCTCTGATTTCGTTGAAATTTTTCGTGGCATCATTGCATGTGCATTCTCAGGTGCCGGCAAAAGTTGGGTGAATTTCATGAATGCATGCATGTACTTCATGTGCAACCCATGGGTGTCGCTATGGACGGAAGGGGTGCTACAACGCCATCTTGCAACTTCCCTTTATGAATTTTTTTCATTTTTTCCACGCTTCACGATGAACTTCACAAGGCGGCCCGTCAAATTTTAGAATTTTCTGACAATCCGTGCTTTTTTTATGAATTTCCATTCAAAAACCGGCACAAACAGATGCCGGACGTGGCGCAACGTGCGTTTGGTCTCCGATTTTGTTAAAATTTTACCTGGCATCATTACATGTGCATTCTCAGGTGCCGGCAAAAGTTGGGTGAATTTCATAATTGCATGTATGTACTTCACGTTTAAGAAAGATTATAAGTTATTTATATATTATTTAAGAAAACTCATTTAAAATAATTTCATGAATGTTTATATCGTTTAAGAAGTTTTTTACGTCTTAATATAATTTCATGAATGTTTATATCGTTTAAGAAATATTATAAGTTATTTTTTTTTCATTTTTTTAAATTTAAATATTTAGTTAACTAATGTAAACAATTTAAATATTTCAAATAAATAATAATAATAATAACAATGTAAACAACGAATTTAAATTCATAATAAACTTAGATAAAATTTCATAGTTTCCGATTACATTCGAACATAATTAAAAAACTAAAAATAAAATTTAAATAAACATTACTAAATTCTAAAAAGCCTAATCTAATCGGAGTCGAGGTAGACGACGGGGGGCCCGTCCACCGCGCCGTCGCCGTCCCCGCCTTCGTCGTCGTCGTCGTCGGAGCTGTCGGCGAGGGCGTCCTAGTCGACGTCGTCGTCAGGCGGCGGGTTCGCCGCCGCTGCCGCCGTCGCCTGGATCGCCACCGCGATCTCCGCCTCTTCCCTCGCCGCCGCTGCCGTCGTCACTGCGACGCCCTCATGGCGACGAGTAGCCCCGGCGAGTCGTCGGGATCGCCGTCCTCGCGGAGGACGAACTTCTCCGGCGGCACCTAGTACTCCGCTGGGACAGCCGGGGCCGCCACCAGGGCCGCCGGAGGTGGGTGGGGGGATCGCCGCCCGACGGTGACACGGGACGCCCTCGCCACTGCCGCCGCCTGCCGGCAACGCCTGATGACGTCGTTGTAGTTCTTCCCGTCCTAGAAGGCGTGCCGACCGTGGGTGTTGTAGCGGCCGCCGGGGTGGACCCGGAGCTGCTCTGGCGTCGCGGGGTTGGTCAGCGTCGGATAGCCGTCCTTGCAAATCCGCCAAGGTTTTGCAAGGCGGCAGCCGGCGGGACGAGGAGGCCGAAGTTGAACAGCTCCCGCGTCAGTGGCTTGTCGAGGCTTTGGGGCCAGTTGCTCTCCGGCGCGCCGCCGCCGCCGCCGGAGCTGCTGCCGCCGGCATGGTCCATCGCCGGGTCATCGGAGAATGGGGGAGGGAGGAAGAGAGCTTCGGGGCGACGGGGACCTGCGGCGGAACGACGAAGAGCGGGGGTGAGAAGGAGAGCAGGTGAGCGACGGGTGTGCCGACGAGCCGCGGGACGACGGGTATATATAGCGCCGCGACGGGAGGGGAGGCGACGGGGCAGCTGGCCGGCGTAACTCCCCGGAGTGAATGCGCGTCGCCTCAGGAGGCGTCGAACCAACGGGCCAGCGGCGACGGCCTCGGGAACCGACGCGACTGGGTTCTGTCGACGGGGCCGCCATTAATGGCGTCGCCTCGGGAGCCGTCGAACCAACAGGCTAACGGCGACATCTGACGACGCTGACGCGGTGGTTAATGGCGGCGGCTTCGGGAACCGACGCGGCGAGCTGGCGACGCGGTGGTTAATGGCGGCGGCTTCGGGAACCGACGCGGACTAGCAACGCAGTGCGGGATTAATGGCGGCGGCATCAGGAACCGACGTGAACTGACGACGCAACGCGGAATTAATGCCGTTGTCTCGGGAACCGACAAATTGACCGCGGTCAGACCGACGTGGCGACGCCACGTCGCAGCGGGGTGGGACGCGGGTACGACGCGTATACGGGGCTCCTGTACGTCGCCGTTTCGTCAGCTGGCGCCCGTCGGGCTGACGCGCGTACGTCGGGACGGGGAAAAGACAATCTTGCTCTTTTGTTACGAAGGGGTATCATTTAATCTCAGCCGTCCTTGTGTTTGGAGGGGGTTGTACCGAAGAAGAAGTGAACAAAAAATAGACGACATGAATGTTACAAACATACACTACGTATATGTAGAGATATTTTTAAAAAGGTTAAGACAGTTGTATCATACGCGCTACAAGGAGCAAACAAAACAAATGGTAATTTATATACCTGACACGCTCACATTCACAGCATGTAGGAAAGACAAACAGTGGACCGCGTTAACTTAAACCAGTAAAAATACAAATCATAAAAACAACCAACATCGACTAAAATCAATAGAACAAACCAGACTCACATATAGATTTGAAAGGCAAACTGCGGACGACAATAATCCAAACCAGATTATGTGTAATTTACCTCGGGGGTCAAGCATCTGACTAATTAACTTGGAACGACACATGAATAAATGACCACACATCTCCTTGAACGCCGACGCTCTGTCTTCATTTTCTAGTGAACGTTGCTCTCCCTATGGATCTTGATCATCACGCATTTGGCGTGGATCCCCTAGTGCTCGTCGGCTGAATTCCCTTGCTTCGACCCCGCACCTTTGCTCGTACTAGTAGGACAAATCTTATAGATAGAAGCTTACTAGTAGCGCTGGTTTTTACCACACGCTACTGGTAGTTACTAGTAGCGTTGGTTTTATCACTCGCTGTCGGGGGATACCCCGGGTAGGTTCATCAAGCCCGTTCCTTCATTTCCGGCCCAATAGACATGAAGGCGCGGAGATTCTCAAGGCCCAAGTCTTCTGACCGGCTAGGCATCACGTGCAGGCTGGAAGACGAGGTGGCCACCTTTCTGGCCGGCCAAGCAACCCCTGCCGGCTAGAATCCAGGCAGCCTCCCATTCAGACCCGGCCTGGTCCCGCCAGCCGGACTAAGGAGGAGGCGGCCACCCTCAAGCCGGCTGACCAAGCAGGCTAGCCGGCCGAGGATCACAAGTCACATCAGACCGTAGGTCAGGAAGAGACCTCACGATTAAAGGTAGCTACACGTCAGCAAAGGTACAGGATCAGGGCGCCCGGCCGGTACGAGCGTCGGCGGCCACGCCGCTGACCTACCCCGGCTCTGATCCATCACCTAGCATGATGTCGGTCCGTCATACTCCCACTCCATTACTGCACTCGGCGTGGGGAACAGTGGAGGCGGTCGTACTGCCTGCCCATGAAGAATCTCTCGGGGCGACGCTCGACGTACAGCCCGTGCTCAGCGTCAACCTTACGCGGGAGACCCATTGGCCAGCCGGCGGGTCCCACCAGCAATCGAGACCATGCAGCCGGCGGGCCCCTCATCGACAAGACAAGACCCTTGTGGGCCCCTGGCCAGCCGGCGAAGTAGCCAGCCGGGTCCCACGCATGTACCCTTTATCCATATTGTAGGCCGGCGGGTTCGTCTATAAAACCCCCCGTCCGCCCCCCATGCAAAGGGGCCGATCACTTACGAGTCATTCAACACTACACATTCACCAACCCACAGAGAGAGAGAGGTAGAGACGAGCCAGCTGCTCCCCTCTTCCTCCTCCCAACACAGCTCCAGGAGCGACATTGTACTCTGCTCCCATACATCAAACACACCAGCAGAATTAGGGGTATTATCTCTATGGAGAGCCCTGAACCTGGGTACATCGTGCGTCCCATGCGTGTACCAATCTCGTTCCCATCGCCCACCTTTGTCCCTTCAGTTCTCACCGACTTTAGCCTACCCATGGCATATGTTGTGAGTATTCACCGACATTTGGCGCCCACCATGGGGCCGATCACGACATCGGTTGGCTTCACGCGCTCGGCGGGGCCCTGCACCTACACCACCAGATGCATCGCGTCCGGATCAGTTTGCATGCCCGTGGAGCTCGCTTTCGACGAGGCGACGCCCATGATGATCGACGTCCCCGTCCGCCATGCGGATTTAGACGAAGATTCTGATGACGAGGCACTCCCTAGCGTCGTCGTCGCTGCTATGGAGAACCTCAACGTTCTCTTCAGCGACCTTCGCCACAACGACGGCCCACGCTACTTCGGCGAGGACTACGACGTTGAGGCGCTCTGCGCCAGCTTCAGCAGGGTCTCTATCGCTGAGATGCCTGCCCACGACGTTTACCCTAGTAACGTCCTCATCTTCGACAGCCCTCCGCCGTCGGTGGGGTTCTTCACCCCATACCACGTCGCTGCCGTCTCCAACGCCGTGGAGGTGATGGTTATCGGCGCCGGCACCAGCACGGCTCCCGGCAAGGCCTCCGCAGGCGCCGGCGAGCCCGCTGCGGCCGCCGCCGACACTCTTCGGGACGCCATCGCCGGCTTGAAGACACCGGTCACCGCTTCCGCCGACCCTGCAGACGCTCGGGCCTCACTGGAGGAGGCTCGCAAGCGTATCTTGGAGGAGGGCATCGCCGTGGCCTCGGCGAAACGTCGGTTGGAGGCTACGCATCGTGAGTATAACTCCGCATACGGTCTTACTCCAATTTCCGAGGCCCCCAGCTGGCTTGGATCGGTTCGCAGCCGCAGACAGTTCATCGCCGAGGTTCTAGGCGGGGACCTGCCCACCTACGAGACTCCTGCAGCCAACATGCGGGCAGCACAGGCGGCCATGGAGGAGATGGCAAGCCTGGAAGGCGAGGAGCGCGCCTTCCAGGAGAAGCGTGTCAAGGATCTCCTTGACGCCGCTAACCAGCAGCACGCTCGGTTCGACCCCGGTCAGGCTCAATCAGAGTCCCCGAGGCCGAACTCGGGGGCTCGTCGCAACCCTAGCGGCCAGCACCACACCGAAGGATCTTCCTCGCATCGCCCTTCCGGGTGGAGGGGCGAGGGAAGCCAAGACCGGCGCTCGCAGCGCCAGAGCGAGTACACTTCGGGCTTACGTCGCAGAGGCGACGAGGGCGATTCGGAGTACGGGGATCTTCCCCCGCGAAGAACTCACGCCTCCGGCTCCCGAGGCGCCTCCCCTCTCACCATCGGGGCTGGCGCCCCCGCCACCCAAGATGAGCGGGACGCTCGCCGGCGTATCATCGCCCTGGCCCATTCAGCCCTCCTGGAGGAAGATGGACCCGTCGGTCCGGCATGCTTCGGCCCCTGGATCCGAGGGGAGCCGTTCCCCCGAGGTTTCACCTTGCCTCGGGATACGCCGAAATACAACGACACGACCAAGCCAAAAGACTGGCTGATCGACTGCACCACGGCCGTAGGCATCGCCACGGGCAACAAGCGCGTAGCGGTTCGCTACGTGCCACTCATGCTCGCCGGCTCGGCCCGGACTTGGCTTAACAGCCTCCCGACCGGCAGTGTCAACTCCTGGGTGGACTTCGAGGAGGCGTTCGTCCGCAACTTCACCGGCACCTACAAGCGCCCCGGCCGGCCCCGCGAGTTGGCCATGTGCGTCGAGAAGGCCGACGAACCCCTCCGTGACTATGTCACCCGATGGACTGAGCTCCGCAACTCCTGTGAGGTGGTGCATGAGGTAGAAGCCATCCAGTACTTCATCGACGGATGCTGAGACGACACCCTCCTCAAGCACAAGCTCATGTGCGCCGAGCCCACCTCTTTGGCGGTGCTCATGGCCAAGGCGGACAAGTACGCCACGGCCGACTCCGCAATACGCATCAAGGTGACCGCCTTGGACAAGGTTGTGCCTGCGCCGACTAATCCCAAGCCGGCTAGGGACAACCGAGGCGGCCAGAATAACTACAAGCGCAAGGCGGATCAGATGGATCCCCGCTCCAACAACAAGCTAGTGGCCAATTGCAGTGCCCCAAGTGTAAACCTTCCATATTTGGAACCTATTGCAAGTGGGTCCACCTTGTTAGGGATATGATGATATCATTTGTGCCATGACTTCATGTGATGTCCCTTATATTTTTGTTCCTTGCATGCATGCATGTCATATCATCTCTTCCATGTATCTTTGTGACTTTGTGATTGCAAGGTGGTAGTGATGATGTGGGGTCTTGTGAGTTCTTGTGATGTGGGTGCATACGTGTTGTGGTGAAAATTAGAAGTGGTAGTGTGGTGTTGGATCTTTGCAAAAACCCTTTGGTTGCAAACCCCTCTCTCTCTTTATTCCCTAGTTGAAATATTTACTTGTTCCTTCCCTGTTTTTAAAATGTCCAAAGTTTAGAGAATATTGTGAGGATGATGGAGTGACATATTTGATGTTTTGTTGAGTTGAAATAAGGTTGCAAATAAATCCAAAACAGAAACTAAATTGCTGTTTTGCATTTATTCAAGTTGCTCCAAAAATTCCCTTTGCATTTTATTCAAATATGTTAAATGTTTTCATGACTAGGGGCATTTTTATTTTGTTTTTATCTCCTACAGAAAGCCCTATGTCTATTTTTCTTTTCTATGGTTTTTCTTGTAATAAGATTTAGTCCACGAGCTTCCTCCTCTATCTGCCGCCCTGGTGGGCTTCCTCCCACCTAGGCCGGCCCATCTTCCTCTCTGCGTGCGCAAGGGCCGCGTGCCTCTTCTTTCCCTGACGACGTTCCCCCTCTCTGTTCTTTCCGTCTCCAACGCCAGAGAGAGGACGGGCGACGCCATGAGCAGAAGCAACGTTGAGGCCCCCCTTAAAACGCGTTGGCGTCCGTGCCTCTCCCCACCTAGGGTTCCTCCTCTCCTCAGCCGCCGCCGCCACCTCTCCCCATCTCCATCTTTCCTCCTTCCTTCCTCGCGGTAAGTCGTCTGTAGACAGTAACAGAGAGAGCAGAAGTCCACTGCCGCCGATCGGCGTGCTTCCGTCGTCGCCGTCCGGCGAGTCCGCCATGTGCAGGAGCTCGGGCCTCGACCCCGCGTTCCATTCCCGGCGCTAGGAGCCCCGGGGATTGACCGCTCCGACGACCCCGAGTTCGTCAAGGCCGTGCCCGCGGCGTTCTTCTACCTCTCCTTCGGTTCGGCAGCAGGATCTTCTCCAGCCTCCTTCTTCCTCTCCGGCGGCGCCCTCCTCCTCCGATCCGAACCTCTACTTCCTCCCCAAGGTTAGGATCAACCTCTCCTTCCTTCCCCCTTCGTAGATCAGCCCGGATCCCGCGTGTGCGCGTGCGTGCTCTCTGTTTCGAGCAGCAGCAGTAGCAGGTGCAGGTGGTGGTCATGTCATGGCGTCTAGGTAGTGCTAGGTGCAGTAGCAGTGGATCTCTAGGGGTCCCCTTCACCTTGTTTTTCTCCGGCCTCCGGGAGCAGCAGCAGCACGACGAGGAGCCGACGATCTCTCTACCGCCGTGCCTCTGTGTCGGATTTAAGTCGGCAGCAGTGTGTGTAGTGGTGCAGTAGAGGGAAGACATGTAGTGGTTGTGGGTGTGTTGTGCAGAGAGGGGCTCCCTTCCCCCGCGTAGCAGCTTCAACAGGCGTGCTTTTCCCCTCTTGGTGCGCAGCAGCAGCAGAGTTCAATGCGACCTCCGTGTCGACGCGACGTGCACGCTGTGGAGAGCACCACGTGCTCGCGTTAGTTTTCCTTGTTTCAGAAACCTTCTCTGTCACTCGTCGAGCCGTAGCGTAGTGGTAGTGGTGCGTGTGCCTGATGAGAAGGGCGTGGGTTCGAATCCCCCCTCGGCACCTTTTTGGTTTGTTTGTTTTCGGCACAGTAATCTACGGGGAAGCCTTACCCTATTCTTCCCATCTCTGTGTCAAAGGCAGTAGCAGTAGCATAGTGGTGGTGTTGTGGTGTGTTGCACCAGGGGCTCTGTGGTTCGAAACCCACAGAGACCCCATTTTATTTTCCTTCTTTCTATTTTCCCCTTGCTTTGTTGCCATACTTGTGCCTAGATCAATGGGTGACAAGTGTCATTAATTTTTTCCCTTTTGCCTGATGGAGGAGTGGCAAAAAGCATGTATGTGTGTTCATGTGTGTTATTGTAGATGTGTGCGTGTTTATGTGTGTGTGTGTGTGAGTGCTTGAGGGTGAGTGTGTGTGCAAGTGTGTGTGTGGCTCTACACACATGCTTGTGCAATTGCACAAGCATTTGAGATGAGCCTTGTGTTGTGTGTTCTAGTAGATTCATGTGCATGTGAAGATAGTGTGGTGATATGATGGTTCCATGTTTTATATTGTTTAGTAGATCCCCTTCATTTTTGGTTCTTGGGAGTAAGTGCTTGCCTTGAGGTAGTGGTGGTGATATGTGTGTGGTGAGGCAGCCCCACTTCGCAACACTTTTGATCCTCCTGATGTTCATATGAAAGAGGGCATGACGTGTGTGTAAGATCCATGTGGTAGTAGTGTTTGGGTTGTTGATGTGCATGACACCAACATGGGGTCCAAACCCTCATGTCCATATTGTCTTTGTGCACATGAGCATAGATATGTGATAGTTGTTCTAGTGGGAGTTGCATGAAATGTTGCACTATTCACTATGTTGGATTCTATGTAGTTTTTCCTTCCTAGTTTGAGCTCACTTGCTCCAAGCAAGTGCATGTGTTCTATATATGGTTTTGGGGTACAAAGATCCCAGGAATCCAATGGTGTAATCATTTTTGCCATTAGAACATTTTCTGGAAAAGTCATATTTACATTTTCTTCTAAGTTTAGAGCTTGGTTCCATGGATTGTGATGTGCTCTTGTATTTGTTTCTTGTTTGTGGAAGTAGAGGGTGACCCCCTCTACCACATGTTGGTTTCAATTCATGACTTGTAATCCATGTGTGCAAGTTGTGCCCTCCCAAAGTAGGCATGTGGCTGAAATTCCAGATTAGTGAAAATCTCTGAGAAGCTAGTTATATTTTCTTCTCGTGTAGATGAGGTTGCGCTGGTCATTGTGTTGTGATCTAGCCCTGGCTTTCAACTAGAAAGTTGGACCTGATATTTTTGTATAGCTCCTTGTAAAATTGCATGTCATTTGGAGACCTGTAGGTATTGTTTTGGCTGCTGTCAAAAAGTTTCAGAGCAAAGACAAAAAGTTAGGTGCAACAATTTTCACAAAGTCCCTGAGAATGGTTTTGGGAAAGTTTGCAGCCTTATAACTTTCTGTGTTTAATTCCTTTTTGTGTGATTCATGCTTGTGCAGGTAGTATTCTTGGATAGCTACAACCACATATATTATTTGCCATAGTTGGGTGGCTGTAGGTTCTTTGCATGTAGCTCACAAAGTGCTATGATGCAGTTTATGGCAGATTATGTAGTTTTGTAATTTTGAAGTTTGTGAGTGCTTAGTTGATGTTGTGGTTTTATTCTTTGCTCCACCCCATCCATGATGGGTTGTTATATATATTGGCAACCTGGGAATACCAGATTTGTGCCATTTGAGTGTGTGGTGAGGATTTTTACACGTAGGGCTTCATATCTTGTTTCGTTGATTCCCGTTGAACTGTAGCTCCGATTGTAATGTTCTTTATATGGTTTTGCATCGTTTTCACGAGATGCATCTGATCATGTCATTCTTAGGCATGTCAAAATAGGTTATCATGCAGTTCTGTCCAGGAACTTGTTTTAGCTTCTTAAGCTTGTGTTGGTGATAGAAATAGTGATGCATGCTCATTTTTCATCTCATGCATCATGTGCTTGTTGCATCTTGAGGTGCTGTTGTTCATTGGATGTTATTCTTATGTTGGGTAGCACCAGGATCAGAGAACGAATACGTGGAGTCAGGAGAGTACGTGCAGGACGATCAAGAACCACTCCAAGCTGAGGATATCACGGGCAAGATGATATGACCTTGATTCCATCTCTAGACTTGTTATGCTAGATTAAGTTTCTTTGTCATATGCTCACTGCCTACCACTGAATTAAATTGCCTCCTGATATGACATGAAACCAAACACTCCCCCTACCTAGCAAAACTTGAATGGCTAAGTAGGCTTTGCTCAGCTACTAATGTTAGCATTGCTAGATGCAGGTGCTTTGTCTCATGTGACAACATGAGCTTGATATCATTATCTTAAATTCTGTTATTTAATTAATGCACCTATATACTTGGTAAATGACGGAAGTCCTAGCCTTTTGATGGGTGCTTTGTTCCGTTATTGCCGCCTTAGTTACCGGCTACCGGTGTTTGATTCCATAATGATCGCTCCTAACACGTTCGGGGTTGTTATGGGGACCCCCTCGATAAATCGCGTAGTGTTAAGACTTGTCCGGCAGGACCCAACATTGGTGTTAGTTTTCTAATCACTTAATAATAAACTGCATAGGGAATAGCTACCCCGAGGAATTTAATCAACAACCCGGGCCAGTGCTCCTCATGAGTGTTGGTACAAAATGGACAGACTGCGGGGGCCACCACAGGGAAACTTGAGGTTTGGCTCATGTAGGCTTTTCCATCCTCGTGTCCTCAGACTGAGATACGCGGCTCTTATCGGGGTCGTTGACACGATGGGTGGTCCTGCTAGCCTTGCCTTACCTTAGCGATATATCTTGCGTATAGGAATCCCAGTGAAGCTTTGGTTCTCCCCAGAGCTGAGGTTTTCCTCTAAGGAATCCGACCAGATCACGAGATTCGTGATAGAAGATTACTTTGCGGCCTGTTTACGTTTGTGATGGACTAGTTGGAGCACCCCTGCAGGGTTTAATCTTTCGGAAAGTCGTGCCTCCGGTTATGTGGCAAATAGGAATATTTTGTTAACATCCGCTAATAGATAACTTAAACTTAAACTATTAAAATTGCCAACCGTGTGCATAATTGTGACTGTCCCCTCGAAGATCTCTCTTCGATCGGGTACACGGTGGGGTTATGAATGACGTAGGTAGGTGTTCAGGATCACTTAGTGATCAAGTATTCGCGACCGCTAGTATAGTCCACCTTCATAATTGCTCTACGTAAGTTAGCCACCAAATCAAACTTAGGATGATGCAACCTTAAACACTTCACCTTATCCAACCTAATAACTTGACTAGTTCTGGCACCAAGGTCTTAGATTGCGGAGTCCCCGTGGCTCACGGATTCCTCCACAATACCAACAGGTTCAGGTACCCCAGAGACAGATGATCCCGACGGCACGCAGCTGGCGTGGCAGTACGATGAGGAGAAAGACCGCCTGTACGTGAACTATCCAGAAGATTGAGGCGTGGTCGTGATCGTGGGCCTGCAGGCTGGGTAGCATAGCCTTTCTATGTTTTGTAGTCCGTAGCGGAACTACTTTGGTTGTATGCGTGATGTACTCTGATATATTTATGAGAAGGCAATTGAACCCCTGATTGTCTATCTTTATTATTATGTATGTGCTGTGTTACCTGTTTACGAGATGCTTAGATGCGCTCCTTTCCAATTCGGGGCCTCGATCCCCAGATCGGAAAGGACCGCATCTTGGTCATTACAAGTTGGTAATCAGAGCCTTACGACCATAGGAGCCTTTGTGTGATCGTACTTGGCCGAGTCGAGTCTAGAAAATGTTTTGAGTCTTAGTTATATCGGAGAGGAGGATTCTTTTTTCTCCCCTTCTTTGCTCTGGTGAGGTTCCCGTCTTAGGAAATCTTTAACTCTACTCCTTTTCTCGCTCAAATTTTTTTTAGGATCACGCGGGTATTTGTGAAATCTATATGATTTCGATGTGACGGAGTCCTGTCCTGGTGCCTCCTATCTGCTTTAAGTTTCAGGGGAGTTGAGCTCCAGGGCATTCTTGCGCACATCGCCATCATTCAGATTTCTGAGTATCTAATAACGAAGGATGTTCGTTATTGCTTCAATACTAGTAGTGGTGAGATAACCCCGATGTCCCCAGTACTGGTGCAGATTGTTCGGGGGTACTACCACACTTGGTATCGTTGTGATCACGAGGATCTGTTGTAGATGAAGGTCCGAGATGCTGGTTGTGTGTTGAAGGATGTGATACAGGTGACGGGTCAGTTTAGGAGTTGTGTGAAATACTCCTTGTATCCGTGTACCAGATTGCATGACCAGTTATTTCGGGAATTCATAGGTGGGATATCAAGTAGTATCTTATAGGACTATCTTCCTACAGACGCTTGATTGAGGTTTGGGAAATCTCGATCATATGTTTGTTCCGAGCAATTCTAGCTCACACTTGGTTGCAGTGGTCCTTATCGGAATTTTGTCGTTCGTCACTTTGAGGATGCATTCTTGCTATGTTGTTCAAGTGCAATTGCTAAATTCTGTTCAGATATTCTGTCTTTTGATTCAGCAATATCTTCAATTATTCTGTGGACTAATATGCTGTCCGTCTTCAGGATGGCTCCACCGACTCCTCAGAGCCCAGGGCGTGAGGATATGCCGCCTCCACCACCTCCTGCCCCTCCGCCGCCGCCACCTCCTCCTGCAGAGGCCTCGCAAGCGGTGATGGCAGCTACTAATGCAAACACCCAGATGATGATTCAGTTGTTGCAAGAGAGAGCCAACCAACAGCCAGCCAATTTTCAACATGGTGGAAATCAGTTTGCGAGTCTGAGTTAGTTTCTGTTGAACCAGCCAAAGACGTTCACTTCATGCGACCAGCCATTTGATGCAGAAGATTGGATCCGTGATATGAACAAACATTTCGAGTGTAGCAATGTGCGTCTGCAGGATTATGTCAGGTTTGCAACATTTCAGTTGAAGGGGCACGCTTTTATCTGGTGGCAACAGCTCAAGGACTCCAGAGGCGCCAGGGTGATGTCTTGGGAGGAGTTCTGTCGTGACTTCAGGTCCCACTACATCCCTTCCAGTTTTGTAGAGGAGATACGTGAGAAGTTCAGGCGTTTGAAGCAGGGCGGCAATTCCGTGTACAAGTACAATGTTGAGTTCCACGAGCTGGTCCGTTACGCGCTGCAAGATATCCTGGATCAGAAGAGCAAGATTTATCAGTTCAGGGGTTGCTTGAAAGAAGACTTGTGGTTAGCTCTTGCCTTGCATGATCCTGAGGAGTTTGACAAGTTCTACAACCTAGCTCTCAGAGCAGAGGCAACCTTGCTCAGGGTGGAAAATTCCAAGAAGCTCTTCAGAGATTCCAGCTCTTCCTCGACTCAGGTGGTTCAGAAGCAACATAAGTTTTGGGTTTCTCCTCCTCCTCCTCGGCACTCGTAGCAGCTTAAGCACTCAGGTGGTCGTGGTTCTTCCCACCCACCCAACCCTGGCTTTCAGCAGAGATACCAGCATCAGAAGCAAGGGCCTCCTCAAACTCAGTACCGGCAGCCAGCAGATGTCACTTGTCACAAGTGTGGGCAGAAGGGTCACTATGCCAATAGATGTACTTCTCAGCTCTAACTGCCGCCTCCTCCTCCAGGGAAACCTCCAAGCAACACTCTTGTCAAGTTCAACCCCAGATCAGCTCGAGTCAACATGGTGAACGCAGCTGAAGCAGACAACTCCTCTGATGTGATCATGGGTAACCTCCTCGTCAATGATATTCCTGCTAAAGTGTTATTTGATTCTGGTGCTTCGCATTGCTTCGTGTCATATCCATTTGCATCCAAGCATAACCTGCGTCAGGAGCAGTTGCCTAAGCTATTGGCAGTCGTTTCTCCTGCAAAGCATTTGAGTTCTAGTTTGTTCGTTCCGGATGTTTCTGTTAAGATGGGTGCTTATGCTTTCCTGGTATCTCCTATTGTCTTGGGCAATTCCGACATCGACTTGATTCTTGGTATGGACTGGCTGGCCATGTACAAGGCGTCAATTGATTGTGAAGCCAAAGAAGTGAAGCTTACCCACTCTTCGAAGGATGTGATTATATTCGCGACGCGCGATGATACAATCCGTCTGTTCTCCTTGAATGAAAAGGGTGAGATCAATCCTATTGAGCAAGTTCCAGTGGTCTGCGAATATCAAGATGTGTTTCCTGAAGAGCTACCAGGCATGCCTCCGCACCGTGAAGTTGAGTTTGTCATTGAGCTTGAGCCAGGCATAGAGCCAGTGTGCAAACGGCCGTACAAGCTGGGTCCAGAAGAGTTGAAGGAAGTTAAGAGGCAACTCGATGAGCAGGAGCGTTTGGGTTTGATCAGACCGAGCTCGTCTCCGTGGGGCTGTGGTGTTCTGTTTGTCAAGAAGAAGGATGGCACGGACCGGCTGTGTGTCGATTACCGTCCATTGAATAAGAAGACAATCAGGAACAAATATCCACTTCCGAACATAACTGAGTTGTTCGAACAGTTGAAAGGTGCTAAAGTATTCTCCAAGCTTGATCTCAGAATGGGCTATCATCAAATTCGCATTCGCGAGGAAGACATTCCGAAGACGGCCTTCAAGCCTAGTTTTGGCTCGTATGAGTATACGGTCATGTCTTTTGGTCTGGCAAATGCTCCTCCGACATTCTGTCGATTGATGAACTATATTTTCTCCCCGTACAAGAATGAATTTGTCTTGCTCTATCTCGACAACATTCTGGTCTTTTCTGAGACTGAGGAAGAACATGAAGAACATCTCAGATTGGTGCTTGATAAACTGAGAGAGTACAAGCTGTATGCTAAGTTTTCCAAGTGCGAGTTCTGGCTGAAAGAAGTGCTTTATCTTGGGCACATTATCTCTGCCGAGGGCATTAAAGTTGATCCGTCCAAGGTTCAGGCCATTGTTGAATGGGAGCCTCCGCAGAATGTGAAGCAGCTTCGAAGCTTTCTCGGGCTTGCTGGATATTGCAGAAGGTTCGTTGAGAACTTCTCCAAGATCGCCAAGCCACTCTCAAGTCTTCTTCAGAAGGGTGTTAAGTATGCCTGGTCTCCAGAGTGTCAACTGGCCTTCGATACACACAAAGAGAAGCTTATCTCCACTCCGGTCTTGGCCCCTCCGGATGATTTCAAGCCGTACCAGTCTTTTGCGACCTTCTCTCCAGGGTCTTGGTGCAGTCCTGATGCAAGATAAGAAGGTGGTTGCATATACCTCCAGGCAGTTGAAGCCTGCGGAGAAGAACTATCCTGTGCATGACCTCGAGCTAGCAGCTGTGGTACATGCCTTGATGACTTGGAGACATCTCTTGTTGTAGCGTAAGGTTGAAGTCTTCACCAATCACAAGAGTCTCAAGTACATCTTCACTCAGCTTAACTTGAATCTTCGGCAAACACGTTGGATGGAAATGCTCCAGGATTTTAATCCGAGTGTTGAGTACACGCCAGGCAAGGCAAATGTCGTGGCGGATGCATTGAGCAGGAGGGCATATTGCAACAGTCTGATTCTGCAACCTCTCCAGCCGGGTCTTTGTGAGTCTTTCAGGAAGCTCAACCTTCAGCTAGTACCTCAGGGATTTCTTGCGAACCTTCAGATCTCTCCTACCTTGGAAGATCAGGTCAGAGCAGTTCAGCTTCTTGACGCTATGGTGAAGAAGGTCAAGATTGTCGTGGAAAAGAGTCTCCCCAAGTATAAGTGCTTCACTGTTGATGCCAGGGACACGTTGTTTTTCGAGGATCGCCTTGTCGTTCCGAAAGGTGATCTCAGGAAGGTAATCATGGAAGAAGCTCATAACTCTCCGCTCTCTATTCATCCTGGAAGCTCCAAAATGTACCATGACTTGAAGCAGACCTTCTGGTGGACTCGTATGAAACGTGAGATTGCTCAGTTCATAAACGAGTGTGATGTATGTCGAAGGGTGAAAGCAGAACATCAACGCCCAGCAGGCCTTTTGCAGCCTTTGCCGATTCCCGAGTGGAAGTTTGATCACATTGAGATGGATTTCGTCACCGGGTTTCCAAAGTCCAAGAAGGGTAATGATGCTATCTTCGTCGTCATCGACAAGTTGGGTAAAGTGGCTAATTTTATTCCAGTCAAGGAGTCCATTTTAGCAGCTCAGCTGGCAGAGTTGTACACCTCCAGGATTGTCTCTTTGCACGGCGTGCCTATGATGATCTCTTCAGATCGCGGAAGTATCTTCACTTCCAAGTTCTGGGACTCCTTTCAGTCTGCTATGGGCACGAAGATCCGCTTCAGCACAACGTTCCATCCTCAGACTAGTGGTCAAGTGGAGAGAGTGAATCAAGTTCTTGAGGATATGCTGAGAGCCTGTGTTATCTCTTTTCGCATGAAGTGGGAAGATTGTCTGCCTTTCGCGGAGTTCTCGTATAACAAAAGTTATCAAGCTAGTTCTGGCAAGGCTCCGTTTGAAATTCTTTATGACACGAAGTGTCGTACCCCGCTCAACTGGTCCGAGACCGGCGAGCGTCAAATCCTTCGCAATGATATGATAGAAGAAGCTGAGGAGATGTGTCGGATCATTCGCGACAACCTCAGAGCAGCTCAGTCCCGTTAGAAGAGCTATTATGATAGCAAGCATCGTGACATGTCTTATGAGCTTGATGACTTCGTCTATCTCAAGGTGTCTCCTATGAAGGGTATGCAGCGCTTTGGCATCAAAGGCAAGCTTGCGCCTCATTTCGTTGGTCCGTTCAGAGTGGTTGGCAAGAGAGGCGACCTTGCGTACTAGCTCGAGCTTCCGTCAACCTTTGCAAATGTCCATGATGTGTTCCATGTTTCTCAGCTTCGGAGGTGTTTCAAGACCCCCAAGTGCACTGTGCATCTCCAAGACATCGATCTTCAGCCTGACCTTTTTTATCGTGAGCATCCAGTTGCTGTTCTCGAGGCGACGGAGCGCAAGACCCGTAACAAGACTGTCAAATTTATCAAAGTGCAGTGGTCACACCATTCCGATAAAGAGGCGACTTGGGAACGCGAGGATCACCTCCGTTCCGAATTTTCCGATTTCTTTCAGTCTTAGATCTCGAGGGCGAGATCTTCTTTGTAGTGTGGGAGAGTTTGTAGTGCCCCAAGTGTAAACCTTCCCTATTTGGAACCCATTGCAAGTGGGTCCACCTTGTCAGGGAAATGATGATATCATTTGTGCCATGACTTCATGTGATGTCCCTTGTATTTTTCTTCCTTGCATGCATGCAGGTAATATCATCTCTTCCATGTATCTTTGTGACTTTGTGATTGCAAGGTGGTAGTGATGATGTGGGATCTTGTGAGTTCTTGTGATGTGGGTGCATATGTGTTGTGGTGAAAAGTAGAACTGGTAGTGTGGTGTTGGATCTTTGCAAAAACCCTTTGGTTGCAAACCCCTCTCTCTCTTTATTCCCTAGTTGAAATATTTACTTGTTCCTTTCCTGTTTTTAAAATGTCCAAAGTTTAGAGAATATTGTGAGGATGATGGAGTGACATATTTGATGTTTTGTTGAGTTGAAATAAGGGTGCAAATAAATCCAAAACAGAAACTAAATTGCTGTTTTGCATTTATTCAAGTTGCTCCAAAAATTCCCTTTGCATTTTATTCAAATATGTTAAATGTTTTCATAACCAGGGGCATTTTTATTTTGTTTTTATCTCCTACAGAAAGCCATGTGCCTATTTTTGTTTTCTCTGGTTTTTCTTTTAATAAGATTTAGTCGAGGAGCTTCCTCCTCTATCTACCGCCCTGGTGGGCTTCCTCCCACCTAGGCCAGCCCATCTTCCTCTGTGCGTGCGCAAGGGCCGCGTGCCTCTTCTTTCCCTGACGGCGTTCCCCCTCTGTGTTCTTTCCGTCTCCAACGCCAGAGAGAGGACGAGCGACGCCGTGAGCAGCAGCAACGTCGAGGCCCCCCTTAAAACACGTTGGCGTCCGTGCCTCTCCCCACCTAGGGTTCCTCCTCTCCTCAGCCGCCGCCGCCACCTCTCCTGATCTCCATCTTTCCTCCCTTCCTTCCTCGCGGTAAGTCATCTGTAGACAGTAGCAGAGAGAGCAGAAGTCCATCGCCGACGATCGGCGTGCTTCCGTCGTTGCCGTCCGGCGAGTCCGCCATGTCCAGGAGCCTGGGCCTCGACCCCGCATTCCATTCCCGGCGCTAGAAGCCCCGGGGATTGACCGCTCCGACGGCCCCAAGTTCGTTAAGGCCGTGCCCGCGGCGTTCTTCTACCTCTCCTTCGGTTCGGCAACAGGATCTTCTCCAGCCTCCTTCTTCCTCTCCGGCGGCGCCCTCCTCCTCCGATCCGAACATCTACTTCCTCCCGAAGGTGAGGATCAACCTCTCCTTCCTTCCCCCTTTGTAGATCTGCCTGGATCCGGCGTGTGCGCGTGCGTGCTCTCTGTTTCGAGCAGCAGCAGTAGCAGGTGCAGGTGGTGGTCGTGTCGTGGCGTCTAGGTAGTGCTAGGTGCAGTAGTAGTGGATCTCTAGGGGTCCCCTTCACCTCGTTTTGCTTCGGCCTCCGGGAGCAGCAGCAGGACGACGAGGAGCCGGCGATCTCTCTACCGCCGCGCCTCTTTGTCGGGTTTAAGTCGGCAACAGTGTTTGTAGTGGTGCAGTAGAGGGATGACATGTAGTGGCTGTGGGTGTGTTGTGCAGAGAGGGGCTCCCTTCCCCCGCGTAGAAGCTTCAACAGGCGTGCGTTTCCCGTCTCGGTGCGCAGCAGCAGCAGAGTTCAAGACGACCTCCGTGTCGACGCGACCTGCGCGCTGTGCAGAGCACCGAGTGCTCGCGTTAGTTTACCTTGTTTCAGAAACCTGTCAGTCGTCGAGCCGTAGCGTAGTGGTAGTGGTGCGTGTGCCTGATGAGAAGGGCGTGGGTTCGAATCCCCCCTCGGCACCTTTTTGGTTTGTTTGTTTTCGGCACAGTAATCTACAGGGAAGCCTTACCCTGTTCTTCCCATCTCTCTGTCAAAGGCAGTAGCAGTAGCACAGTGGTGGTGCTGTGGTGTGTTGCACCAGGGGCTCCGTGGTTCGAAACCCATAGAGACCCCATTTTCTTTTCGTTCTTTCTATTTTTTCCCCTTGCTTTGTTGCCATACTTGTGCCTAGTTCAATGGGTGACAAGTGTCATTAATTTTTTTTCCCTTTTGCTTGATGGAGGAGTGGCAGAAAGCTTGTATGTGTGTTCATGTGTGTTATTGTAGATGTGTGTGTGTTTATGTGTGTGTGAGTGCCTGAGGGTGAGTGTGTGTGCAAGTGTGTGTGTGGCTCTACACACATGCTTGTGCAATTGCACAAGCACTTGAGATGAGCCTTGTGTTGTGTGTTCTAGTAGATTCATGTGCATGTGAAGATAGTGTGGTGATATGATGGTTCCATGTTTTATCTAGTTTAGTAGATCCCCTTCATTTTTGGTTCTTGGGAGTAAGTGCTTGCCTTGAGGTAGTGGTGGTGATATGTGTTTGGTGAGGCAGCCCCACTTTGCAACACTTGTGATCCTCCTCATGTTCATATGAAAGAGGGCATGAGGTGTGTGTAAGATCCATGTGGTAGTAGTGTTTGGGTTGTTGATGTGCATGACACCAACATGGGGTCCAAACCCTCATGTCCATATTGTCTTTGTGCACATGAGCATAGATATGTGATAGTTGTTCTAGTGGGAGTTGCATGAAATGTTGCACTATTCACTATGTTGGATTCTATGTACTTTTTCCTTCCTAGTTTGAGCTCACTTGCTCCAAGCAAGTGCATGTGTTCTATATATGCTTTTGGGGTATAAATATCCCAGGAATCCAATGGTGAAATCATTTTTTCCATTGGAACATTTTCTGGAAAAGTCATATTTACATTTTCTTCTAAGTTTAGAGCTTGGTTCCATGGATTGTGATGTGTTCTTGTATTTGTTTCTTGTTTGTGGAAGTAGAGGGTGACCCCCTCTACCACATGTTGGTTTCAATTCATGATTTGGAATCCATGTGTGCAAGTTGTGCCCATCCAAAGTAGGCATGTGGCTGAAATTCCAGATTAGTGAAAATCTGTGATTTTCACTAAGTCTGAGAATCTGGTTATATTTTCTTCTCCTGTAGATGAGGTTGTGCTGGTCATTGTGTTGTGATCTTGCCCTGTCTTTCAACTAGAAAGTTGGACCTGATATGTTTGTGTAGCTCCCTGTAAACTTTCATGTCAGTTGGAGCCATGTAGGTATTGTTTTGGCTTCTGTCAAAAAGCTTCAGAGCAAAGACAGAAAGTTAGGTGCAGAAATTTTCACAAAGTCCCTGAGATCTGATGGTTTTGGGCAAGTTTGCAGCCTTATAACTTTCTGTGTTTAATTCCTTTTTGTGTGATTCATGCTTGTGCTGGTACTATTCTTGGATAGCTACAACCACATATATTATTTGCCATAGTTGGGTGGTTGTAGGTGCTTTGCATGTAGCTCACAAAGTGCTATGATGCAGTTTATGGCAGATTATGTAGTTTTGTAATTTTGAAGTTTGTGAGTGCTTAGTTGATGTTGTGGTGTTCTTCTTTGGTCCACCCCATTCATGATGGGTTGTTATATGTCTTGGCAACCTGGGAATACCAGATTTGTGCCATTTGAGTGTGTGGTGATGATTTTGACATGTAGGGCTTCATATCTTGTTTCGCTGATTCCCGTTGAACCGTAGCTCCGATTGTAATGTTCTTTATATGGTTTTGCATCATTTTCACGTGACGCATCTGATCATGTCATTATCAAGCATCTCAAAATAGGTTAGCATGCAGTTTTGTCCAGGAACTTGTTTTAGCTTCTTAAGCTTGTGTTGGTGATAGAAATAGTGATGCATGCTCATTTTTTATCTCATGCATCATGTGCTTGTTGCATCTTGAGGTATTGTTTTTAATTGGATGTTATTATTATGTTGGTTAGCACCGGGATCGGAGAATGAATATGTGGAGTCTGGAGAGTACGTGTAGGACGATCAAGAACCATTCCAAGCTAAGGATATCACAGGCAAGATGATATGACCTTGATTCCATCTCTAGGCTTGTTATGCTAGATTACGTTTCTTTATCATATGGTGACTGCCTACCACTGAATTAAATTGCCTCCTGATATGCCATGAAACCAAACACTCCCCCTACCTAGTAAGACTTGAATGGCTAAGTAGGCTTTGCTCAGCTACTAATGTTAGCTTTGCTAGATGCAGGTGCTTTGTCTCATGTGAAAACATGAGCTTGATATCATTATCTTAAATTCTATTATTTAATTAATGCACCTATATACTTGGTAAATGACGGAAGGCCTAGCCTTTTGCCAGGTGCTTTGTTCCGTTATTGCCGCCTTAGTTACCGGCTACCGGTGTTTGATTCCATAATGATCGCTCCTAACACATTCGGGGTTGTTATGGGGACCCCCTCGATAAATCACGTAGTGTTAAGACTTGTCCGGGAGGACCCAACATTGGTGTTAATTTGCTAATCACTTAATAATAAACTGCATAGGGAATAGCTACCCCGAGGAATTTAATCAACAACCCGGGCCAGTGCTCCTCATGAGTGTTGGTCCAAAATGGACAGACTGCGGGGGCCACCACAGGGAAACTTGAGGTTTGGCTCCTGTAGGCTTTTCCATCCGCCGTGTCCTGAGACAGAGATACGCGGCTCTTATCGGGGTCGTCGACACGACGGGAGGTCCTGCTAGCCTTGCCTTAACTTAGCGATATATCTTGCGTATAGGAATCCCAGTGAAGCTTTGGTTCTCCCCAGAGTTGAGGTTTTCCTCTAAGGAATCCCACGACATCACGAGATTCGTGATAGAGGATTACTTTGCGGCCTGTCTACGTTTGTGATGGACTAGTTGGAGCACCCCTGCAGGGTTTAATCTTTCGGAAAGCCGTGCCCGCGGTTATGTGGCAAATTGGAATATTTTGTTAACATCCGGTAACAGATAACTTAAAATTAAACTATTAAAATTGCCAACCGTGTGCGTAACCGTGACTGTCCCCTCGAAGATTTCTCTTCGGTCGGGAACACGGTGGGGTTATGAATGACGTAGGTAGGTGTTCAGGATCACTTAGTGATCAAGTATTCGCGACCGCTAGTATAGTCCACCTTCATAATTGCTCTAAGTAAGTTAGCCACCAAATCAAGCTTACGATGCTCCAACCTTAAACACTTCACCTTATCCAACCTAATAACTTGACTAGTTCTGGGACCAAGGTCTTAGATTGCTGAGTCCCCGTGGCTCACGGATTCCTCCACAATACCAACAGGTTCAGGTACCCCAGAGACAGATGATCCCGACGGCACGCAGCTGGCGTGGCAGTACGATGAGGAGGCAGACCGCCTATACGTGAACTATCCAGAAGATTGAGGTGTGGTCGTGATCGTGGGCCTGCACGCAGGGTAACATAGAATTTCTATGTTTTGTAGTCCGTAGTGGAATTACTTTGGTTGTATGCGTGATGTACTCTGATATATTTATGAGAAGGCAATTGAACCCCTGATTATCTATCTTTATTATTATGTATGTGCTGTGTTACCTGTTTGCGAGACGCTTAGATGCGCCCCTTTCCAATTCGGGGCCTCGATCCCCAGATCGGAAAGGATCGCATCTTGGTCGTTACACCAATGTGGAGGGCGAGGCGTCGACTTCTCAAGCCGGCCCTCCATGAAAGCGTCGCAATCAGGACAACCCCAACTGGCTGCCGAAGCAGTCTCTCGAGCAGCTGCTCGACGCCCTGTGCAAGATACATTCTGGGGCGACGCCGTCTACCCATACCCTTCGAAAGTGCAGCGTTGCATGCCGGCTGTCGCAAGGGGAAGGCCTGCCGGCTCCTCCGGGTGCGCAGGTGGCGCCCCGTGCACCGACTCCCAATCACGCTCTGCTTCCGCCGCCGTCGCCTCGCGATGACGGTCCTCACCCTGACGACTATCCTCATCACGATGGAGCGTTCGTCGTCTTCACCAGCGAAGGCGACGACAAACACAACCTGCGCCATAGACGGCGCGAGGTAAGCGCCACCGTCCCCCCGGTTCCCCAGTACATGCATTGGTCTGACAAACCAATCACATGAACCCGGGTGGACATCCTACGGTGATGCCCAACCTGGGATCATGCGCACTCGTCCTCGACCCCACCTTCGCCTCCAAAAGTGTCACCTGCCGATTCTCCCGGGTGCTGGTCGATGGCGGCAGCAGCATCAACATCCTCTACCTCGACACTCTCCGCAAGCTCGGGCTCAAGGAGACGGACGTCCTGCCAACCAGCACTGTCTTCCATGGCATCATGCGTGGGAAGTCATGCTCACCCATCGGCAAGATCCAGCTGGACGTCCTCTTCGGCGACAAGGCCCACTTCCGCCGAGAGTCCATATGGTTCGAGGTAGTGGACCTTAGTAGCCCGTATCACGCGCTGCTGGGAAGACCGGCTCTGTCCAAGTTCATGGCTATTCCGCACTACGCCTACCTGGAGATGAAGATGCTGGGTCCCAAGGGCATCACCACTGTTGTTGGCGACTACAAGAAGTCGCTCGAGTGCGCCCAAGATAGCAGCCGCCTCGCCGACGCCTTGGTGATTGCCGAGGAGAAGCGGCAGATCGATCTGCTCATGGCCCAGGCTACCGAGCAGCCGGCGATTCCTTCTCCTCCGTCCCAATCGGCCGGCGAGGGCTCTTTCAAGCTGGCTAAAGAGACCAAGCAGGTCCCACTCGACACTGCCAACCCGAAGCAGTGCATCACCATCGGGGCTGGCCTCAGCCCCAAATAGGAAGGCGAGCTCGTCGACTTCCTCTGTGAGAATCGGGACATATTTGCATGGTCCCCTAGGGACATGCCGGGTGTTTCGAGGAAGTACGTCGAGCACAAACTTCACATGCAACCGGATGCAAAGCCGGTGAAACAACCTTTGTGACGCTTCGCCGAGGGGAAGCGGCGCACAATTGCGCACAATTGGAGAAGAGATCACCCGGCTCCTTGCAGCCGACTTCATCATGGAGGTTTTCCACCCGGTCTGGCTCACGAACCCAGTCCTGGTGCTGAAGAAGAACAACACATGGCGAATGTGCATCGACTACACTAGGCCTGAATAAGGCCTGTCAGAAAGACCCTTTCGTGTTGCCTAGGATAGATCAAGTGATCGACTCCACAGCAGGCTGCGAACTGCTGTCGTTTCTGGATGCTTATTCAGGCTACCATCAAATCAAGCTGGATCCAGCTGATCGCCTGAAGACCTCCTTTATCACGCCCTTCGGGGCCTACTGCTAGACCACCATGACGTTCGGTCTGAAGAACGCAGGTGCGACATTCCAACGCTGCATGCAGCAATGCCTACTGCCACAGATTGGCAGAAACATCCACGTCTATGTGGATGACATCGTCGTCAAGACGAAGCAGCACTTCAGCCTCCTCGACGACCCGCGGGAGACATTCGCCAATCTGCGTGAATACAAGATCCGGCTCAACCCCGAAAAGTGCGTCTTTGGGGTCCCAGGCGACAAACTCTTGGGGTTCTTTGTGTCCGCCCGCGGCATCGAAGCAAACCCTGAGAAGATCAGCACCATCGAGCGGATGGTGCGGCCGGCTCGGATCCTCGACGTCCAGAAGTTCGCCGGCTGCTTGGCTTCCCTCAGCCGGCTTGGCGAGAAGGCCCTTCCACTCTATCAGCTCATGAAGAAGACGATGAAGTTTGAGTGGAACGACCAGGCGGACGAGGCCTTCCGCGACCTCAAGCGGGTAATCTCGAGCTTGCCAATCTTGGCAACCCCATCTGAAAGGGAACCCATACTCATATACATCGCGGCGACCACTCGCGTGGTCAGCGTAGTGTTGGTAGTTCAGCGCAAAGAGGAAGGCAAGGCCCTGCCAGTGCAGCGCCCCGTCTACTACCTTAGCGAGGTCTTGTCCGCCTCTAAGCAGAACTACCCTCATTATCAGAAAATGTGTTATGGCGTTTACCTTGCTGCAAAGAAATTAAAACAATATTTCCAAGAGCATGCCATCACTGTGGTGAGCACTGCTCCGCTCTCAGAGATCATGGGCAACCGTGATGCCACGGGCAGAATTTCCAAATGGTCCATCGCCATGGCAGACCATGATATTCGGTACGAGCCTCGCACCGCCATCAAATCACAGGTGGTGGCCGACTTCTTAGTCGACTGGGCCGAGACCCAGTTCGAGCCACCGCCTCCAGACTCCACGCATTGGTGGATGCACTTCGAGAGATCGAAGATGCGGACAGGACTGGGAGCCGGCATCATCTTGACGTCTCCGAAAGGGGACCAGCTCAAGTACGCTCTCCAGATCCATTTCGCCGCCTCCAACAACGTCGCCGAGTACGAAGCACTGGCTCACGGCCTCCGGCTTGCCAAGGAGATCGGCATCCGGCGGCTCATATGCTTCGGCGATTCAGACTTGGTGGTGCAGCAGGTCTCTGGCGAATGGGACGCCAGGGACGCCAACATGGCGAGCTACCGCTTCCTCATCCAGCAGCTCAGCGGCCCCTTCGAGGGTTGTGAGTTCCACCATGTTCCCAGGGCGGAAAATGAGGCGGCCGATACGCTAGCGAAGATTGGCTCCACAAGGCAGGCCATCCCAGCCGGCGTCTCCCTCGACAACTCCACAAGCTGTCTATCAAGCCGTCTCCTGAGTCGGCATCAATATTTGTACCGGCCGACTCTACGATACAAGCGCCGCCGGCTCCGCCAGTTATGCCGGCTGTGGACCTCACGCCGGCTGCACTGACGGCACCGGCTCCAAATGCGGCACTGACTGAGTCTACGGTGCAAGCGCCGTCGGCTCCACCAACTACGCCGGCTTCGGATCCTAATCCGACCCCATTGGTCCAACCGACTCCAACAGCGGCAGCAGCTGCAACGACAACCCCGGCTCTGTCTGGGCTCGAATCCTCCTAGTGGGTGGACGTCATGGAGATAGACGGTGAGCCGGCTGTAGCAATAGCACCGGAGACGCCATCAAGCTCGGGGGCTGCAGAAGCCCCCAACAGTCAAGACGAAGCAGAGGCGACCCTTGTGTCGGCTCCATCATGGGCTCAGGCCCTTCTGGCCTTCCTTCTTCGTGGCGAACTTCCTCAGAACGAGGCGGAGGCAAGACACACCCAGCGCAGGTCCGCCGCCTACGCCATCATCAATCGCGAACTGGTACGACGCAGCAGGACCGGCGTGTTCCAACGCTGCGTCGAATCAGAAAAAGGGCAGGAGATCCTCAGAGACATCCACCAGGGGGAGTGTGGGCATCATGCCGCCTCCAGAACCCTGGTGGCCAAATCATTCCGCCATGGATTCTACTGGCCCATGGCCCTCGAGGAGGCTGTGGATCTCGTGGACAAATGTGAAGGCTGCCAACGCTTCAGTGCACAAAGCCATATGCCACCTTCAACGCTGAAAACCATTCCCTTATCATGGCCATTCGCCGTCTCGGGACTGGACATGGTTGGGCCCTTCAAGACGGCTCGCGGAGGGATGACACATCTTTTGGTAGTCGTCGACAAGTTCACCAAGTGGATCGAAGCCAGGCCTATCAAGAAGCTTGACGGCCCCACTGCTGTCAGGTTCATAACAGACATGTCTGTCCGATATGGCGTTCCCCACAGCATCATCACCGACAACGGCACCAACTTCGCCTAGGGCGCCCTGGCGCTCTACTGTTCCAAGGTAGGCATCCGGCTCGACTTGGCCTCAGTGACAGACCCTCAGCCAAACGGCCAAGCAGAGAGGGCCAACGGCCTGATCCTAGACGGCATCAAGCAAAGACTGGTGGCACCACTGGTCAGGTGAGCCGGCTGCTAGATTGAAGAAGTGTCGGCTGTACTATGGAGCCTCCGCACCACGCCCAACAGGTCGACCGACTTCACTCCATTCTTTCTGGTATATGGGTCCGAGGCTATTATCCCCACAGATGTCGAGTTCGACTCGCCTTGGGTCACCCTATACACAGAAACATAGGCGAAGGAGGCGAGAGAAGACGGTGTGGATCTCCTCGAAGAAGCAAGGGACTTGGCTTTGAGCCGGACGGCCATCTACCAACAGAAGCTGAGATACTACCACAACAAAAGGATCAGGCCTCTCTCTTTTAGAGAGGGAGACTTGGTCCTCAGAAGAATCCAGCGCACTGCCGGTCAGCACAAGCTCTCACCCCCCTCGGAGGGACCCTTCATCATCAGTAGGGCGCTGCACAAAAACGCTTACTACCTGATTGACACCCAGAAGCCAAGGAAGCGCAAGAGGGACGACTCTGGCCAAGAAACGGAGCGCCCATGGAACGCGGCGTTGCTTCGCCCATTCTATTGCTAAAAGGCAGAAGACAAGCCAAGGAAAGAGCATGCACATGTATCTTCCTCCCTCTTCAGGGAACAACGAAGGCAATAAAAAGAACATGCTCCATGTTTCTTTTTGTCAAGAGTTTTCACTCAGTGTACGGGCTACACAGCGTACCACCTCTTGCCGGCTTAATCAAGCTCGGAGGCTACGCAGCGCTGCCCCTTGCTAGCTTTAAACAAGCTCGGGGGCTCGCCAACCGCCTGAACGGTCCACCCTTGTAGTAGGGCACATAGTGTACCGACTGATTCCTGGTCGTTCGCTCGAGCCTGCGGGCTGACTCCGGTTGCTCGGTTCGCGAAGTGACGCCAGGTCAGGTCAAATACATGCACAGTCTGGCTATACTTGGGACGACCGGCTCGGGCTGGCTCGATCGTATATATGATCTCATTCAAGACTCAAGACTACCGGGAACAACAACTATGACGAAAAGAGCATGCTCCATGCCTCTTCTTGCTAAAGAGTTTGACTCAGTGTACGGGCTACACCACGTACCACCTCTTGCAGGCTTAATCAAGCTCGGAGGCTACGCAGCACGACCCCTTGCTAGCTTTAAACAAGCTCGGGGGCTCGCCAGCCGCTCGGACGGTCCACCCTTGTAGTCGGGCACATAGTGTACCGGCTGAATCCTGGTCCTTCGCTCGAGCCTGCGGGCTGGCTCGGGTCGCTCGGTTCGCGAAGTGACGCCAGGTCAGGTCGAATAGATGCACAGTCCAACTATACTTGGGACGACCGGATCGAGTTGGCCCATTCAAGCCGGCCTCTGATTGACTTATGTCCTGTTCTTTATGTCTTGATGGCTTCGGATAAGAGAAGTCAACCAGGAATCAAAAGACGGATCATAAGACAACACGCTTGGTGACGAATATAATGCTGAATATATACATTCATAAAAAGCATTGGACCACGACCCACGTACGTTACATCCCTCCGGGGGTAGAACCAAAAACACAAAAGGACACCAGTTAAGGGACAGCGGCCTCAGCGATCGTCTCGGCTGCTGCTCCTGATGTGGTAGCATTACCGCCTCCGGCTCCTCCCGAGGTAGTTGCGCCGTCTCCCTCGTTGCGGCCCCCGGCTCCGCTGATCCCGGAGTCGGCATACGCCCCACCGCTGGAGGCGGCTGCAGATTCCACAGCCCAGACCGCCTTGTCAGAGCTGCCGTCGGCGTCATAGGGCTGAAGGCCGTGCAGATCTTCAGCGATCACGTCGCCGTCTTCACCCCGCTCCAAGACGAAGTCATCCCAAGGTGCGTACTCGGCGACGACGCTGGCTCTCACCCGAAGCTCCTCCTCCATGCCTTGCAGCTCCGCCTCTGAGCCGTCGCGCTGGGCAAACAGCTTGCCCAAGTTCATGTTACGATACCATGACTTGGCCAAGCGCAGGGCCATGTCCAGGCGCTCTCCACCCGCTGCGAGCCAGCAGGCAAGCCGTCTCATGGTCGTCGGCTCCACGCCCTCCGGCCACAGGGCCGCCACCATCGATGAACCTGCAACCTGGAGCTGAGTCACACACTCGCCCAGGATGTGCAGGCGGGCCCAAAGGCCCACCCCGATCTCCTCTACGCTCCAGCCGGAGGTAGTATCTAGCTCCTGCCCGGCCGTGCGGCGCTCCTCACGGCACACCTCAACGGCGGTGTCGGCTGCGACCTGGGTCTCGGGGAAGAGATCTGGGGTAACGGCAACGAGGACATAAGAACACAACAAGAGGAGGAGATGTTAAAAAGACCAAACACCAAACAAGGAAAAGAGACCCACGCTGGAAGGCGCCGTCGGTCTCTTGAGAGACCTCGAGGACCTCGCGCTCCCGCACCTCACTCGCATGAGTGAGGCGGGCGATTTCCTCCTGGAGAGTCGCGGCGGACTACATCGCCTTGGCAAGCTGCGCTTGCTTCTGGGTAAGGGCTTCATCCTTCGCCCTCAAGGCGGTGTCCTTGAGGTTCACCTTCTCAAGATGAAGCGACGCGAGGCGGTCCACGTCGGCAGAGTAGGAGGCCTCCTTCTCCTGCATCGTTGCCCGGAGCCGCTCCAACTCAACTCGGCCGGCCGCCTCGAGCTCCTTCTTCTCCGCGTGAAGAAGGTCCAGCTGCTCTTGGAGCCGTCCGCCGGTGTCGCGCAGGGCATCACGCTCCGCGGCAACCTCGCCCAGCCAGGCTTCAAGCTCGGCGATCCGGCTATCAGCCCCCAGGTGCTGGTCCCGAAGCTCGTTGTACGCTTGTACCTGAGCATCGTAAAGCGCCTGCCAAGGGGGAGAGAAAGGGAACAAGATTAAGATTCGACCTGGTTAAAAGCCTAACCAGCCCGATTCTCGGGGGCTACACCCAGTGGGTGCGCTTGCGCACCCCCACTGAAGAAAACTGTGCAGGGAAAAATGCTTCCAGGAGATTCTGACCGGTTGGCAATCAACCCGCCCGATTCTCGGGGGCTACACCTAGTGGGTGCGCTGTCGCGCCCCCACTGACGTCAAGAGAAGATAAAAAAGCGCAAAGAAAAACCAAAAAAGGCAAGGCCTACGTGGGTGCGGGCTTCCAGGCGCTCCATGTCGCCGCATACCACGCAGGCCGCCTGCTCCACCTTCGACCGGCCGCTGGAAAACAACGTCACCAGCTCCGGTACGCCGGAAAGAACGGTGTCGTCGGGAATTCACAGGCGAGCCAAGTTCACCGTCCACCATGACTTCATGGGCCGGCTCCCAGCCCGGCCCCCGGCCCTTGACGCAAAAGGGCCCTGCTCGGGGACGACGATGGCGCCGGCTCGACAGCCGGCTCGGGCGCCGTCCCAACCGACACTACCTCCCCCGCGGGAGGCGGATGAGCCACGTCCAGCGCATCCATGGTCGCCCTTGGGGCATCAGGGGTTGCGTCCGGCGCGGTCAGATCCAGCACTGGCGCGGCAGTAGCCACTTCGGCCCTCGAAGAAACCGGGATCATCTCCAGGTCCACCTGCTCCGGGGCTGCCGGTTGAGACGGCTGGGCCCCTTCGGTCCTTGGGTCCAGCCTGGAGGCGGCCTCGCTAGCTGGCTCCTCCACACGGGCATGTGCGGAGGGGTCCTGTCTAGCCTTCGCACGCTTCTCCACCGGCCTCTCGACCCGGCTGGGGCGAGGCTGACCCATGGCGGCCTTCCCCGCAGCCGTGTCCCACCGGCGCTTGGATTCTATCTCGAGCTCCCTCTCGGCAGCATCAGCTGCTGCCCAGCCGGCCCGCTCGGCTGCGGAGGCGGTGTCTTCATCCGCCTCCTCCGCCTCCCTGTCAAGCCAAGCTTCTCAAAAACAAAGCTCATCTCAACGTGAGGAAGGGAAAAAAGGAGGAAACCATACCCTGCAACTACCGGGACCTGCCTCCGGCCACCGCCACAGCGCCTCTTGGCGCCGTCTGCCCGCTGCCCGGCTGGAGGACCCTGCGCCGGTCGCTTAGAGGCCGGCCGGGAAGCTGTGGCACCCTTTCCCTTCTTCCCGACTGCCTCGTCGGCTGCGGTCGCTCCGCCACCTTGACGCCGGCCGCGCGTTGGCAGTGAGCTGGTGACCTCCTCCACCTCGTCGGAGTCTTCCTCAAAGGCTGCATCAGAACAAAATGAGGCTTCCTCATCGCCGTCCATCCAGTCTGCTATGGCGTGCCGCTGGTACTCACCAGACGGCTCGGTCCCTTCCGACTCCAAGGGATCCCCCGAGCCGGTAGAGGAGTCTGAGCGGGGCTACATCGCACCCACGTCCTCCATCTCGGAGGCGTCAGACACCTCCACGTCAGGAGCAGGCTGACGAAGGGACCCCTGCAGGGTCTTGAACCAGGCTCAGGAGCGCCACCGGCTCCAAGACAAAACAAAAGAGAGGAATGGAGAAAGGCTACCATCGGAGGCGGGTGAGCCCGGTTGAACGGGGGCATCCCCCATGTCCATTCCCCGCCCTCATCCATGCGGGCGGTGGAGATTAGGTTCACCCTTCACGCTACAGCGCCCGGGTGAACCTCTTGGCGGACAGCCGGCACGGATCAAGCCGGCCGCTCATCTGGCAGACCAAATGCGGCCGCCTCTGCAGAGACAGAATCCGGCGGACCACCATGGTGGCGAGAAGGTCGCGGCCGAGGAGGCCGCTCTTCCCCAAGATGTCGAGGTGGGCGCAGATAAGCGCCACCTCAGGATGCGGCTTGGGAGTCTTTGCATACCAGTTCCGCCGCGTCGGAGGAGCGATGGCGAACGGGGGCATGTTGAGGGCGTCCTGGGTCGGGTCGGCGCTCTTCAGGTAGCAGAAGCCCTTCTGCCAGTGCTTGATGGAATCTTGCAGAGGCATCTGGGGGAAGCCGGACTTCAGGCGGTGATGCACCAACGCGGCCCCGCACGGCATCATGGGGCGCGGATCCTTGAGCTTCTCCACCTCGGATTTCTCCACGGCGATGGACTATTGCTTGAAGAAGAACAGGTTGCGCCACAGATCGACGCGAGGCTCGATCCCCACGAAGCCTCGCACAGCACCACAAAGGCGGCCAGCTGTAGTATGGTGTTCGGCGCCAGGTGATGCCGTTGCAGGCCGAAGAACTGGAGCCACTCAGCGAAGAAGGAGCTAGCCGGGAGCCCGAAACCCTGGTAGAAGTGCTCGACTAAGACCACAACCTCCCCCGCGACGGGTGCGGGAGAGGTCTCGGAGCTAGGAAGGCGCACCGACACTTGGGAGGCCGGGGGCAGCAGTCGATGATGACGGAGCGCATCGATGTGCCCCTCGTCGACGTCGCTGCCCAGCCAGGCCCCCTGTGAGGACGCCTGCTGCGCCGACAACTTCTTCGAAGAAGATCCATCATCCATGGCTACGGGTGGCGAGATGTCGAAGCGGTCGACGGAGGTCTCGGCGACGAAGATGAAGAAGACGAAGGCGCGAGCTCTTCTTTCTCGGGACGCAAGGAGGAAGAGAGCACGAAGCAGGGCGAGAAGAGGGGGCGAATGGCCTCCTCGAAACCCCCGCGTCCCGTTTAAACCCCCACGAAGCGTCGTGGGGAGGGGATCTGGTGCGCGCAGGGCCCCATTAATTCCGTGTATTACGAGCGGTAACGCCCCCCTAAGCCCAACCACCGCGGAGTAAATCCGTAGAGGATCTGCCGCACAGAGGCCGAGGGGGCGTCGTGGCGGGACCCAGGGCCCAGGCCCGGTCCCGTCAGCAGTAATCGCCATCATTACGCCAGGCGGGGCCTGGCACGTGGCGTTCTCCAGGCCAATTAGGACTGGACCGAGGCGTCGCTTCGAAGCTACCCAGCTCCAAAGCCGGCGTCCATCGCCGCAAACAACAGCCAAAATATCAAGACAAATCAACAAGCTGGTGAGGCCGCCCGCCAGCAGGCGAGAGACCTCGCCAGCTTCGGGGACTACTGTCGGGGGGATAACCCCGGGGTAGGCTCATCAAGCCCGTTCCTTCATTTCCGGCCCAATGGACATGAAGGCGCGGAGATTCTCAAGGCCCAAGTATTCTGACCGGCTAGGCATCACCTGCCGGCTGGAAGACGAGGCGGCCACCTTTCTGGCCGGCCAGCCAACCCCTCCCGGCTAGAATCCAGGCAGCCTCCCATTCAGACCCGGCGTGGTCCCGCCAACCGGACTAAGGAGGAGGCGGCCACCCTCAAGCCGGCTGACCAAGCAGGCTAGCCGGTCGAGGATCACAAGTCACATCAGATCGTAGGTCAGGAAGGGACCTCACGATTAAAGGTAGCTACGGGTCAGCAAAGGTACAGGGTCAGGGGCCCGGTCGGTACGAGCGTCGGCGGCCACGCCGCTGACCTACCCCGGCTCTGATCCATCACCTAGCATGATGTCGGACCGTCACACTCCCACTCCATTACTGCACTCGGCGTGGGGAACAGTGGAGGCGGTCGTACTGCCTGCCCATGAAGAATCTCTCGGGGCGACGCTCGACGTACAGCCCGTGCTCAGCGTCAACCTTACGCGGGAGACCCATTGGCCAGCCTGCGGGTCCCACCAGCAATCGAGACCATGCAGCCGGCGGGCCCCTCATCGACAAGACAAGACCCTTGTGGGCCCCTGGCCAGCCGGCGAAGTAGCCAGCCGGGTCCCACGCATGTACCCTTTATCCATATTGTAGGCCGGCGGGTTCGTCTACAAAACCCCCCGTCCGCCCCCCATGCAAAGGGGCCGATCACTTACCAGTCATTCAACACTACACATTCACCAACCCATAGAGAGAGAGAGAGAGAGAGAGAGAGAGAGAGAGAGAGAGAGAGAGAGAGAGAGAGAGAGACGAGCCGGCTGCTCCCCTCTTCCTCCTCCCAACACAGCTCCAGGAGCGACATTGTACTCTGCTTCCATTCATCAAACACACCAGGAGGATTAGGGGTATTATCTCTACGGAGAGCCCTGAACCTGGGTACATCGTGCGTCCCATGCGTGTACCAACCTCGTGCCGAGCGCCCACCTTTGTCCCTTTCGGTTCTCACCGACTTTAGCCTACCCATGGCATATGTTGTGAGTATTCACCGACATTCGCTACTGCTAAGTTGATAGTAGTAGCGCAGGGTATAAAAAAAGCTACTGCTAAGTGGTGTTCACTGTGCCCCCCGGAACAAGCCATATTAGTAGCGTGGGTTATAAAACAAACGCTACTGCTAAGTCGATAGTAGTAGTGTGAGTTTTTACCACTCGCTACTACTACTTACTAGTAGCGCAGGGTATAAAAAAGTGTTACAACTAAGTGATCTTCATTGAAGGGCGTATAAAATCCCCATCTCCTCCCCCAAATCCCGCCTCTCTCATGTCACTCCGCCCTCTCTCCATAGGCTCTCTCATGGGGCTCCTGCCCATTAGCGCCTCCTCCTCCATGGTGCCGAAAGAGGATGCCGCCTCGCGTCGCCGGCGTCCAGGAGCTCGCCGGTCTTCCCCCGCGTCTCCATGCCACCACGCTGGAGCACCTCGCCATCGATGACCAGCCCCGATGCTCCCTCCATCTCCTTCCTCTTTACCCTGTTTCTCCTTATCTATCTCTCCCTCCAGTTTGACTCACCCTCCCTTGTCCATCCACATGCAGGTCGTCGCCATGGATTTCCCGGAGCTCTTTACCTTGGTCGAGAAGAGTAGGTCCACACCGCTGCCTTTCTCTGCCCTATAACCGGGCCATATCCAGCAGCCGCCGTCAGATCTGGTCTATCACTGCGAGTCCACGTCGCCGGCGACCACTGCCGTCGCGGGATCGAATCATGGCAGCCATGGACATCATGCACGGGATCAATAATTTTTTTGTTTTTGAAATTAATAATAGTAGTGCTGGAAAAGCGCTACTACTAACTGTACTTACGAGTAGCGCTGGCTGGAAAAGCGCTACTGCTATAAACTTAGCTGTAGCGCTACCACCAACGCTACTGTAGGGGTAAAATCAGCGCTACTAGTAGGCTTTCTCCTACTAGTGTCGATCCAATTGAGCACCTCGAATCGGAACTGATGGACAGACACCAATCGCTGCTCCGTATCCCTTGTTGAATGAAGCGGAACTCATTAGATGAATGGGCTAGCCGACCGACAACCCAATGCACGGGATTGGATTGGGTTCCCTAGCCAGCACTGGACCTCCTTCGAATGGGCTGGCGGATCGCTGAAGGCCCAATGCACCAGAGACATTTGTTTCGGCCTCAGGAGCAGGAGCCCATATAACAGCTGGGCCAGATTGCGGGATATATCACTTTACACATGAAATCTGACGGCCAAAAATTCTCCGACGAGAAAGCGGACGATCGAAAATGCAAGCCGCCGTGAGGGAAGGGTTTAGATGCGGTTATATACTCTCCTTAATAATGTACCCTACCCCGATCAATCTGTTGGATTCACGACGATTTTTTAATGTACCCTTCCCCGCTCAATCTGTTGGATTCACGACGATAATTGGACAATGACTCAAAACGGTGCATCTAAGCAAGATAGATTGGGCTGGTCCGTGTAGCCGTCGATAGCTGGCTGTCGCGATCGCGCATGTACAAATGTACCTAAGCTTAGACAGGCTCAACGATGTTACCTATCTGTATGTGGTGTCAATGAGCCCCATATGATGACTGTTGTAGCTGACCAATAATGTTTGAGTGGTTGTGCACCAAGGTATGTTTCGAATAGGACCAATTGACTCAAAACGGTGCATCAAGGCAAATCCAGTATATAGAAATTGTCCACTAAGACAAATGTGTAATAATTCAGATTGTAGATTCTACCCCGTAAAAAAAGAAGCCGCACGTGGAACATCAATAATGTATGCATGCATTCATTTACCATGTACTCCTTCCATTCGAAAATAATTAAAATTTTAGGATAGTTTTCAAATTTTTTTTAATGTTTGACTGAAAATATAATATGACATACGATACTCCTCCATTCACAAATATAAGATGTTCTAACTTTTTTCTAAATTGGATGTTATAAACACATTTTAGTTTATTTGCTCACTTATTTTGAGAATGGAGGGAGTATGTCATTATTAATCTAATGAAGCAAGTTTGGTAGCATTTAAGTTGATATATCTGTATAACACTTTGTTAGATCTAGTGAAATTTGACTTAGGACAAATCTAGAACTTCTATTATTTTTAAACAAATGGAGCAAGTATGTTCGAAGAAACGGAACTCCAAAACAGGTCTATAGTTTAAAAGGGTTATTTTTCCTTATTCCAAGACACCTCAAACGCTTCATCTAACAATTTAAGGATATTTTTTAAAAGAGCTTGAGCTACAATTAGTTTACTAATATGTGATTTATATGGTATATAATCGAATCCATAATATTATTTTAGAATTTTATTGAAGTAATTATAGATGACATGATCATCACTCAGGATGAATGTACAAAAATATCTAGATTAGTAAAAGTAGTTATACCCTAATTTTATTACAATTTATTGTTTTATGTATACCTATAAAAATAATTGATTTACATATTAAAAATTATGTCAGTAACTTAGGAACAAATTCTTATAGGATCGGGTCTTTTTCCTCCGCATGTGAGACGCAACTTACCCGATGCCACGTCTCAACATGACTTTCACAATACCTCCATCTCGTTCCTCAAATTGTCTTCCTTATTATCTGTGCGTGCGAATATTAGAGCAATTCTATCAGATCCCGCATCCGTCCGGTCCGTAAAACATGTTTGCAGTTCGTGAAAATACGCCTTCACGGACCGGCGCGCATGGTCGCGGATGCAGACCCCACATAACAGATTCGTAAGAAAAGCATATTCATGAAATATGCTTTTGCACGGACTGAAATGTCTTCCCACCAATCGCTTTCGCTTATATGCAGGGCACCGCAGCGGCGAGGTGAAAACCCGCGAATACGCGGGTTGGGGCGAAGATTTTGTCGCGTCCTCCAAAAATATTTGCGGACCGAAACTGGATACGGGGTCTAATCGGACAGGTTTTTCTACACCGATCCGTATTTTAACGATTATTTTTCGGGTTGGAACAAGATGCGGGGTCTGCTAGAGATCAACGCTATGACCGAGACAAGAGAGATGACAAACCGGAGGAGCAAGTATGGGTGCAGCGACAAAACCAGCATGGCTGCGGACACAAATCGTGTACGGTTCATATGCAGAGATAATGAGAAAGATAATTTAGTAAAAAAACCGAAGTGCTTTGTGATCGGGTTAACACGTGGGAAATGACAGGGTGAGTCTCACATGAAAGCAAATACAATAAAGCTGATTTAACTGGCTATAAAAAATAAAGTAGTATATTTTTGCTTAATTGGAGGAGAGAGAAGGTAAACGGGCTCTTTGTTAAGAGCCAGCTCTAGCACGTGCTCCTATGCACTTTGTAAAAATAAAAGGTGGACCATATAATAAATAAATAACACATTCTTCTAACCAACTATTGTACATGTTAGCTATAAGATGGGCTGTAGGTGACATGGCATGAGCTTACAGCCGGCAGCCAACTATACTATTGTCCTTGCTGTGAGGAGAAAAAAAGACGTGGTTGCATACGATTTTTCTCTCTCCGGTATCGAGAACAAGCTTGCTCGATCCACTAGCAAATGTAAGACTGTTTTCTAGCGGGGCTGATACTGCCTACTCGTTTGGGGACTGTTGATGGAAACGACTAACTAGTTAAAACCCGAGGTGCGGTCATCTAGCGAGCCCACAACAAAGAACTCGGACTGAGTGGATAAGTTTTTTTTTTTTGAAAGATCCAGGGATGTCTGGCTTGTATTCAAATAGCAGGTAGCACATGGTGAAGAAAACATAAGGGGGGAGTGATCGATGGATCAAGGATGTAATAAGAAGAAATGAAAAAGGGAAAACTAGTTATCTCTCACGGTGGCTCCTCAAAGGGATGCTCCAATGAAACTGCGCCTGCCTCGCGCCACAACCTAAGAGTTTTGTTGATTTCCTCTTTTATGTCTTGAACTTGTGCCTCCTTGTTTCTGAAGGTGCATTCATTTCGCTCCTTTCAAATCTCAGCAAGTATTAGGATGATCATGGTTTTGATTGCCTTGTTGTGCTCCGCCGTTGCGTTGCTTATCATATTGGATATGATTGTTGTTGACTTGTTTTTGCAAGGCCATTTGCTTGGGTGAAGGGAGCTGCAACCGACATAAGATGCAACCTGTGTCCAAGCTGCTATTGCTAACGGGCATTGCCAGAACAAATGAACTGATGATTCAAGGTTTCTGAGGCACAGTTGGCAGAAGTAGCTGTTTGTCCATCCTCTTCTCTGTAGGCGATCATTACACCACAACCTATCCTTGAGGAGCAGCCAGGTGAAGAACTTAAGCTTTGAAGGTGCCCAGGAGGCCCATACTAGCTTTCTGAAGTCTGATTTAAAAAACCACTGGAATTGGGCTTTATACGCAGAGCTGGCAGTGTATACTCCTGAAGCTTCGTGTTTCCATTTGATAGTGTCGCTTAGTTGCTCTTATAGTTGAATACTTCTGCTTTGAATCCATCTATTCAGCTTGACCGCCTCTTCCCATATGTTTGCGGTGTCTCCGTGGGCCAGGTCAACAATCGAGTTGTGGTTCTATAGTGCCTCCTTCACCGATCTATTTTTCCTACGTGTATGCCTGAAAAGTTTTGGGAAGGCTGTCTTTAGGTTTCCCGAGCCTGTCCAAGAGCAATGCCAAAATGAAGCCCGTTCGCCGTTTCCCAGTGTAACTATTGTAGAGGCGTTGAACAAAGCTACGTCATCATCATCACATGGAAGCTGCATGCCATTCCAAGGCCTGTCCTGGCTTGTCCAGGACAGCCATAGCCAACGTAGTCGTGGAGCTCTGGTGAAACGTGTCATGTCGAGAATTCCCAGCCCTCCGTTTTCTACCGGGGAACATACTACTGGCCAACTTACTTTGCATTTCCCCCCACTGGTTTCCTCCTCTTGTGCCCATAGAAAACAGCGTCAGACCTTGTCAATCTCTAGAAGAAATTTCTTTGGTACCCGCATCACCGATAGGGCAAAAGTGGGCAATGATGTCAGGACATTCCTAACCAAAACCCTTCTACCAGCTATGGTGAGCAGTCTGCCTTTCCATCCAGCTAGCCTGGCACGAATCCTATCTAAGATGTACTGGATGTGGACGAGGCGCAGTCGCGATAGCATGAGAGGGAGGCCTAGGTATCTCACAGGGAAATCTACTGTCTCTCCCCCAAAATTTTGTAGAATTTCCTGAAGGCTGATTCCTTCGCAGCGGATGGACGATGCAGTTGATTTCGCTGGGTTAATACGAAGTCCAGTCGTGTTCCCAAAATCTCGTAGAATGCCCAGGAGCGTGTCTAGCTCTTGTCTATTTGGGGTAGCAAAAATAACAGCATCATCGGCGTAAAGGCTAACCCGGAGTGGGATTTGCCTACCCGGCAGCGGGGCTAGCATCTGCATATCAGTCGCCCGTGCTAGTAGTCTGTGTAAGGGGTCAATGGCGATGATGAAAAGCAGGGGCGATAATGGTTCTCCCTGACGCAGTCCCCTACGAGGACGGATATAGCTCCCTAGGGTTCCGTTGAGAATGAAGGATGATGACGAAGTGTTGAGGAGTAGGGAGATCCAGTCGCGCCATCGTGCGGGAAATCCTAGCACTTGCAGCAGATCTAGTAGATATTCCGAGGAGACGTTGTCGAAGGCTCGTGCAATGTCTAGCTTTAGCAGTAGTGCAGGTATCTTTTTTCGGTGTAGGCTTCTAATCACATTTTGCACATAAAGGAAGCTATCTTGCGTGGACTTGGATCGCATGAACGCCGACTGCGCCGGTGAGATGATGTCTGCTATCATCGTAGATAGCCTCATCGAGAGGACTTTTGCAACTAATTTGGCGAAGGAGTGGATCAAGCTGATCGGCCTGAAATCTTGTATTTTTGTGGCTCCATCTTTTTTTGGGATGAGTACTACCATGGCTGTGTTTAAACTACTGAAATCTCCTCGTGCCAGGTGACAGAAGTTGTTGAAAGCTAGTAGAACATCTGTTTTGATATGCTGCCAGCAGCTTTTGAAAAAGATCCCTATGTATCCATCTGGACCCGGCGCCTTGTCCGTCGGGGAAGCTTTTATCGCATCCCAGATCTCAGCCTCGGAGAAGGGGTTGTCTAGACCTGAGTTTTGTAATGACGACATGTCTAGGCTACTCCAATCTATGCCTATCGAATGATCAACTTTGGCTCCTAAACTGTCGTTGAAGTGGTGGTAGATTACGGCCTCTTTTTGCTCATGCGATGTTGCGATCTCATTTTCACTATGAAGGCTGCGATGAAGTTTTTTTGTCTATGGGATCTCATCTTAGCGTGGAAATTTTTTGTTCCCGCGTCTCCTACCCGTATCCAGGTTATCCTAGATGCTTGCCGCCTTCTTGCTCGCTCTACCGCCGCCAGCCCTAAAAGCCGCAACTTTAGTAATTTGCGAAGGTTGAACTTGGCGTCCGACAATCGCCGTGTTTCCTGTGCTACATCCAGCCGGAGTACTAGTTTGGCAGCTATGTGGAATTGCATTTTTGCATTGCTGAAAAATGCCTTGCTCCAAATTCTAAGATCTCGCGCGACTCGCCCTAACTTGGTGTGAAGGCGCTGGAAAGCGCATGTTGATCGAACCGGTCTACTCCAAGCCGCCAGTACCGTTTCGTGAAAGCGGGGGAAGCTTGGCCAGAAACTCTCAAATTTAAACCTGGCAGGTCGAGGCGTAGCAGTTGTGTCGGCGAGGAGCAGCGGGCAGTGATCGGAGGTGGCCGTAGATGCCGCTAACAGAGAAGCACAGGGGAAAATGCTTTCCCAGGCCTGGTTGCAGAAGAATTTATCAATGCTGAGCATGGTTGGGTCACGACGCTCGTTGCTCCAAGTGTAGCGCCGGTTCTTACATTTGATCTCTTTTAGCCCCGCGGCATCGATTGCTGTTCTAAACCTACCCATGAGCCTACGGTTCAGGTTGAGGTTATTTTTATCTCTAGCTTCGTAGATGAGGTTGAAATCTCCGTTGATTAGCTATGGCTCTACTAACGGAGGTGCCGAGAGAGAGATTTCCCGTAGGAAATTCTCTTTTCTGGCGTCGTCTGTTGGGCCGTAGACCGATGAAATCCAGAAACTATTTGGCTGTCCAAGTAGTTTAACTTTTGCTGTGATTGGAAAAACTCCTACATCATGGGATTCTACCATTGCTAGTTGTCTGTTCCAAAGTATCGCTGCCCCACCACTTGTCCCGATTGCCGGTAGGACGATGCAGTCCGCAAGGGATTGTCCCCCAATTTCGCTAATAATTGTTGGGGTCCAATCCGTGATCTTAGTTTCATGTAGGCAGAGTATTGCAACATGGTGTGCAGTAACCACCTCGCAAATGGCCGCCCTCTTGACCGGGTTGTTAATTCCTCGGACGTTCCACGACATAATTGGAAGAAGTTTGTCACTCATTTGGAGCCAGGCTTATACTCCAATGGCTAAATATACTAGATGGCCTCTGGGCCAAGAGCAACACCTCTGCTAACATACAAGGGGGGCACCGACGTCCACCAATAGGCCCCACAATACACCGGCATTGATCAGCACTAACTCTATCCTTACACATGAACTGTAATCCTAACTCAGAACAGCTACAAGCCGACCGCCATTGAAGCTGAAAGTAACCTAACATACTAAACTCCGGCCTCCGCGGCGTGCCCATCGGGTCCAGCCATGCGTGCCATGACTCGCAGCACGTCGCTGTCTAGGTGCGTGAGCTGTGCAATGACTGCAATGTCACTATCCGACAGTGGCTCCTCGAAGTGTCGGAGCAGGGCCTTGGCGACGTCCTCGGTCATCTTCTCTCTAGGCCCTAGGAGTCCCAGATCTTTGACAATGCGAAAGGAGGCTCGCTGCGCCACCGGTATAGTCATTGTGTTCGCCGCCTGACGGGCGCTGTGCCGTGTCGGGGTGGCCACAATGCGGCTCTTGGGTGGGGCTGACGGTCGTCTTGCCAGTGTGGCAAGGATCGGCGGCTCTACCGCATGGAAGTGGTCACGGGTCTCCTGCTGGTTGCCGTTGTCGACGGTGATCTCCAGCTAGCATACCCAGCTTGTGACAGCGCCGAGCTACACCTCCATTGTGCAGGCAGCTGATGGTGTAGCGCGGTTGAACTGTTTGCAGTCCGTCGTAGCAGCCGAAAGCGTCGGGCTGAACGCGTCAAGTTCCACCCGTTCGGCCGCATCTACGTCGTCCTCTAAAAAGTTGTCGCCTCCGAAGTCAAGTGGTGCGGCTACTGCAGCCTCTGCAGCAGCCTGCACATCGGCCGCCACAGGGTCGGCGAGCACAGAGGCAACAGTCGGTTTCTTTGCCGCCCTAAAGAAATCATCAACGGGATCCTTCCCGTTGCCTCTGTGCCCGTCGGCCGGCTCTGGAAGTGGTTCTGCTACTGGTGGCGCAGGGGTGCGGCCATGGCTTCGCTTATGCCGATGCGGAGGTGGTGGGGGAGGTGCCATGGTTGTCCTTCCTCCCCCCTAACGCTGCGTCGTGCTCTTGGGTCGACGAGGTGATCGGCTGCGCTGGCGTGATGCCCCTGGCTGGGACATCCGTGCCGGGGTGCGGCTCCGTCGCAGAAGCACTGGCCCGCACCCCTGGAGCCACCGTCGCCATTGTTGTCATGGCCACGTCCTCCCTGTGGCATGCCGTTGCAGCCTAGGTTGGCGACCGGGGCATGTGCGCGGCGTTGCGGCCAAGCTCCACGCTGACCGTCTTCGGCCCCCATGGTCCAGGATGCCGGTGCCACTGCCGGGAACGGGCGGTCGTCGTTGTCGGAGTCGAAGGACGGCATACCACTCTGACCATAGTGGGAGGACCACGGGGATGGAGGGGTCCAATCTTCAATCCGGTCCACATGGATGAGCATGGAGTAGTCGGCCGTCGCTGGCGGCGGAGCAACACGCCGGTCGGGAGGTGAGAAACCCTCCATCTCCTCAACCCGACCTGCGCCGCACGAGAGCACTGCCAAGGTGTGCTTGGTGGGGATGTTGGCGAAGTCGCTGGTCCACACCCAGCAAGCAAAGGTCTTGGTGTGGCCACGCTCGAGAGTCCTACTATCCAGATGATCCACTCTAACCCTCCTGCCGAGGATCTCTTCAGCGCCCTCCACCGACCAGTAGTGCATCGACACCCCCTCGATGACAACACAGACGTGCAGCAGGAGGGAGTCAAAAGCGGCGTGGTCGTGTTCGTGCCAAGTGGAGATGTTGAAGATGGCACCATCGACCATGATGGAGCCGCGTCGAACAGCGTTCATGTCACACCCTGTTTTCCACCCCAAGTTTTCTGTATTGCAAAAATCAGAGCTTGTTAAAACTTTTCCAAATAATGTTGTGAGCGCAATGTTAACCCTTGTTTGAGTGTATGCTTGCTTGTTTGATGGCTCAACCCATGAAAAACTTATTATTTTGCTCTCAACAAAAACCCTTTTTTCCTTTACATCAAGATCACTTTCATCATATTGGGATACACTACTAGCTCATGAAGCCAAGTGGCACTTTCAACTAAAGTTGGTGATCTGATCCTAATATCATTTTCATTCATTAAAAACACTATTTAGTGGTTTAAAATATTATTTTCCTATTTTATATCTATGTCTATTTCTAAGGCCAGTAATGATATTTCCACAAGGAAAATTACTTTCCTGCCTTAGAAAATTCTGAGTAAATTCATGGAAGCTCAAAAGGACATATATTTTCCATACATAAGATTTTCAACCCTATTTTATATTAATATTATTTGATTAAAACCCTGAAAACCATTTCTGTCTATTTTAGCTTTTTGAGATGTTTCCAAAGGAAAGTATCTCATTAAATTCCCATAAAATTACAGGAGCCCTCCCAAACCATATTAGGAGCTCACCTAAAATCTCACCTTGATCCAAGGTGGGTAAGTGCACTTAGAGAGCCCAAAACCCTCTTTGTCCAGGGTAGAGTTGGAACAACTCTACATTGCAAAGTGTCTCCAATGGAGCTGAAACTTTGCAGAGGTGTTTAACACCCCAAATGAGGACTCCACACCAAAAATGGGATTTGTGAGACTCTGTTTGACCACACTTCCTTTGTAAGGGACAATACTAGTCACTTTGAGACATTTTCAAGTTTGCAAAGCCAAACTTGTTCAATGGAGCTCATATTTGGTGGAACCTCATGTTTTTACCCCAAGACCAAACCTGTTAAGTTTCATTTACAGTGGTGGAGTGGAAGCACCCCAAGTCACTGTCGAACACCTACTGACAAGAAGGTAAAAACCTTCCTAGCCACTGTTTTACCCAATGTCAAGGCCCCAAACTTGGTGGGTTAGAGCACCAGAACACCCTGAGCACCTAGTCAACCAGCCCCTCTCCAATTCCAAAAACAAGTGACAAGAACTCCAATTTGAGCTGCAGGACAGTACTGGCAACACTAGTGTTCCTTGCTCCCTTGACCAGCTCGAGCTCCCACTAAACCACAATGGCTAGGCACACTCCCAGCAACACTCAGGACATGGAGGACACATCCCAAGTGCCCCAGAGTGAGCAAGCATGCCGTGGCATGCCAAAACTGTGCTCTGGGCGCGCTGCAGAGAGCCACCCGCAAGGGGCCGACGCTCCGGCCGGTCCCAGCCTCCCCAGTTGTGTCCAAGCACTCCCCCGACAGCCCCTCAGTGCAAAGCTACCCCAGGGACCCTCTCCCCCTCGCGCAAGAGCTCAGGCGACGCGTGCCCGTGCGCGCCCGACGCGGCCGAGCATGCACGGTCGCTGGAGCTCGTCCCCACTCACTTTCCCTCTGCGGCCGTTGCATCAGGAGGCCCTAAACCACGTCCCGAACCTGTGGTTTCGCGGCCAGCGCCTCACTGTGCTTGCACGCGTGCCACGGTGAGTCACCAGCGTGCCCGAGTCGGGTCACCGTCGTTGGCCTATAAATTACCCCCCGGCACTCCAGCACCCTCCAAGCAGCTTCAACACAACAAGTAGACACTCCCTAGCCACCCAATCGAGCTCGTAGAGCCCCGGTGCTCGAGATCGACCGAGGCCCCTCCGCCTCGGAGCTCCGGTCGATCTCCGGCTACACGTCGGCTCCTGCGCTGCCCGACCTCTCATTACAATCCCCTCGACACCATTAACGTTTCCCCTAACTCTCCCGAGGAAATCCATACCTCTAGCCCCTAGTTCAACACGAACCCAAAACCCTTCTGCCACGAGCACCTCGTCGCCGGCGACCCAGACCACCTCCGGTGACGTCCCGACCATGAGCAGGTAGGCGGAGGCATGAGGAACTCGTTCCCGTTCCTAGCTAGGCCTGAGGACAACTGTAGCCTCGCCGGCGTCCATCTCCACCTCTCTGGCCAGAGGTAGGGGAAGGACCCGACAGGTGGAGCCCACCTGTCGGTGTCCTGGGGCAGCGAGCGCGCGCAGCCGCTGACGCTGACCCTAGGGGCCCGCAGGTCAGGTTTGAACCTGGCCCGCGCGCCCCAGGTGGCCAGGCCTGCTGGCTGGGCCGGCTGGATCTGTTTCCCTGGCCTTTTTCTTTTGTTTTAATCCAGCAAACTAAATGATTTTTATAAAAAGATTTAGCCAGTAGAAAAATATAATTCTTCCACCAGTATTTTTCTAAAAATGAGTAGTATTTGATTCTGTAATAGTTGACATTTATCAATAACAGAAACTATTTTGGTATAATAAAATGATATTAAAAAGCACTTGTTTGCTTCTGTTTGCTTTTAAATAAATATGCTTAGCTAATAAAACAGTAGGGAACATTTTTCAAAATAATAACCTGAATTTATTCAAGCCTTGCAACATTTTTAAAAGCACTTTGTGAACTGTTTTAGTAAAAGCTAGTATTTATTTATTCCTTTCTCGACGGTAGAGTTACCGAGTGACGGAGGATCCGGAGCGGAAGACCTCGAAGACCTCGGATACCTAGCTGACCAAGGCAAGCATGCCCTTTTGCCATGACTTAAGTAAATAAAATGATGCATGCTAGAATAGCAAGTATTTTCTGTTGCATGAGATAACGATGCCGATTCATCACCGATGTGATGGTACCGAAGGCTTCTTCGAAGCACTTGCATTTATAGTAGTGATATTCACATGGCTCCTCGGAGCACAAACATGATGAGCTGACCCTACCATCCACGAGGATCATGCTACTGTCATGTTGACTAGTAGAGTATAATCACTGCATTGAGCTTGACCCTACCCCGTGAGGGTCATGATATTTTCATGTTGACAAGTAATGTTAAGGCATATCATCTCAAGTATAATGATGAGTTAAATAAAGAGTTTATGAAAACCCCGTCGGGTGCCACTAATGCCCGCGGGTGATGATAAGTTGGTGATCACTTTTGGTGAAGTGATGCACCGGTGATTTTGGTGTGAGTATGGTTTCGGAAATGGATTAGATTTATGATGTGTCTACCGTCCCAACCTTACCCAGTACGACCACGATACCCCTTTATGGGACGGGGCTTTGTTGATTACTCTGGTTGGTGCTAGCAAAGAGCCACATTACTACTGGCGGGAGTGATTGGTGTCACTCTCGTGATGGGCTCGTGCCAGGTAGGACGACTATGCCATTATTATGAGTTCCAGGCACACCGTTGGTCCCTGCATGGTTGATACAGTCCAGAGTCAGTGCTCGTAAGACGTACAACATGTGGGCTGGGTACCAATCGAGTGGATCTCTTTGTCTAGTATCGTAAGGGGAAAGATGATGATCGGATACTTACCTCGGGTATATGTGATATACCGCGAGTCGTGGATGACGCGGAAGTATTCCGTTTCTCGTGGGTCCAACGTACAACCTCTGCAGAGTGTAAACTATTCGAATAGCCGTGTCCACGGTCAAGGACAGTTGGGTGGTGCTGCTTAAACTACGTCCTGAGTTTCCGCATAAACCAAGAGTGTGTGTGTGGTGTTAAAAAGGTGTCATTATAACCATGATAATCACAATAATATGATCAAGTTTGGTGACTTGACATATAGGGTAAACCCGGATGGTTTAGCCCTCATTAATACCTTGAGATTATGACAAGTCCGTTGACTTGGCATTTAGGCTGAACCCGATGTGTTCAACCCTTTACGGATATGTCAATATCTGTAACCTGATATTCACAAGCAATTCTTTAACCTGATGCATATACATGATCATACCACCTCATCGCATTCCACTCAAGATAAATGTCACTGTTATTCATTACCATTTATGTCATGGGCTGTTTGCGAGTACATTCAAAGTACTCATTGGCTTGCCACTGGTTATGTTATTGACCAGACATGGAAGGACCGGAGTTTGGCGATGAGTACGCCGTCGGAGACGGACCTGCGATCTAGGACGCTTCTCAGTCAGAATGCCTGTCGGTGTAGGCTTGATGGCATGGGCACCGCTTAGCCCTTACGAGTTTCTGCTACTCGATGTATCCCTTTATTTGGCTTTAGGCCTTGCTCTTGAACCCAACCTTCTGGTCATTTGATGTAATAATTTGGTACTTGGATGTAAGACTCTATTATTTATTATCTGTGTTCAGTGAACATTGATCCTTGGGGTCACTGGGCACGGCGAACTCGACTTGCTAGTCGGGGTCCCCACATAACTGGTATCAGAGCCATCCTGACTATAGGAAGCCTTAGATAGCCTGGACGTTAACCAAGAACGTTAGGACGCCAGCCTTGCACAAGACTCTTGCACATACAACCTCCTCACTTCTCTCCTATGCCTTGTAGATGGCTGTTGTACCTGAGACGCTTCTGGAGACCGGCTTTCCCTACTTCTGGTGGATTGTCTCGAGAAGTGCCACGTATGACGCACGCCCATCATTCTCTACCACGAGCATTGGGTCAACGCTGACACCAAGGAATATCACGTGGACGTGATAGTGAAGGCTAATGACTCCCCGTCTAGTTGGTTCTTTGAAGGACCACAGATGGGAGAGCTGATGTTGGCAGTGGAAACGGCTGCACGTGAGGCGCTCGTGCAACTCCGCAGCATCCTCCTTGAGATGGCTAATGAGCCTGTCACTCATCATCTACCTTTCATTAAGGAAGGAGTGGATGGGAGTTGGACACTAACCCCCGCCACGGAGGATGGGATGCCACTGAGGTTTCAGACCTACTTCAGTCTCTCGTCAAACACCCTGACACACTTCCTGGTTAAGGAATCAGTCAAGCTTCGCCAAGAGCTGCACCTAGTCAAAGGCCTGCTCCACACTGAGAAGATGTAGAACCGCAAAGTAAAGAAGGCAAGCGCACCTGAAGGGAGGGCAGCTGTTGCCACTAGGGGTGGTGTGTTACCCATCCAGGCAGTCCCTCCTCAGAGTCGCCGCCTGACAGCGGAAGAGTACACTGAGATCTTCGCCGCCTCGCCCAAGAGACGCCGAGACGTGCGGATTCTTTCTTCCACTCCTATAAAGGAAGAGGATGTTGATGAAGATGAGGATCCTGTTGAGTCCGCCTTTGAGACCGAGCAGTCCGCCGCGTAGGTTTTAGCATAGGCAATTGAAGTACCCGAGTATAGGGTATCCTTGTATCCGTTTTTAAATTGCGTATGTGTGCTTGATGTAAGTCACCTCTTGCCTTGGGCAGTTTGTAAGTGACTACGTCACCTAGTTGTCATGAATGCAATTTCCAGTTTGTCAAAAACTTTGGTTTTAAAAACTTGGCACATGCACGTATTGGACCCCCTCTTACTAGGAGCAAATTCTTGTACTCCCGAGCAAGGTGTCATTTTGACCTGTCTGTTTCTATGACAGGATGGTGAACGCAACCCGCAACAGCACCTTCGGCAACCCCGGCGCCGGCTCCTCGGGGACGCCGCAGGGAATCGAAGGAGAAGCTCATGCTGGAGGTCACCACGAGCAGCCTAGAGACCTTCCGCCACCACCTCCTCCTCAGAACTTGACGATGGCTCAGTTCCTTCAAGCTCTTCGAGAGGAGCGTCAAGCCAGCAATGCCGCTATCCAGCAGCTGACCCAAGTCCTGGTGGACAACCCGCCGCGGAAGGAGTATGGCGGTGGTCGCTCTACTCTTTCTGAGTTCATGCGGACTACGCCCCTCATATTCACGGAGTCGACTGAACCCCTGGACGCTGATGACTGGATTCGCACCATTGAAGACCTCCTTGCGCTGGTCATGTGCACCGATGATCATGAGAAGGTCCTTTATGCTTCTCACTGTCTCGGAGGCACCGCCAGGGCATGGTGGGATGGATTCCAGATCATGCGGGCAGGGCAAGTCATCACGTGGGAGATGTTCAAGGAAGGATTTCGCGCGGCTCACATTCCGCCTGGACTGATGACCATTAAGAAGTGGGAATTCTGAGCCTTAAGGCAGGGCAGTGGAACTGTTAAGGAGTACCTGCAAAAGTTTAATCTCTTGTCAAGGTACGCACCTGAAGATGTTAACACTGAGGCCGCTAAGGTGGAACGCTTCATGGAAGGGTTACAGCAGTCCCTACAATACCAGCTGGTGGTTTGCGACTGCCAGACTTTCAGCGAGTTGGTTAACAAAGAGCTTATGCTGGAAGACAAGCGTCGTGCAATGGACGACACCCGCAAGCGCAAGCTGATAGGCAGTGGAGGACCCGGTAATGCAGTACCAAGACCGTGGCAGTCAGCACCTGCAAGACCCAACTTTCAGCAGCAACAGTAGAAGTACCCGGTGTTCCGCCAGAATTATCAGCCTCAGGAGCAAGTCAAGCCAGTAGTCAAACCGCCGAACAACGGTGGAGTCAAGAGCAACCCTCCATGGCAAGTCACCTGCTTTGGGTGTGGTCAGACTGGGCACTATTCCAGGCAGTGCCCCAACAAGAAGCCCGACGCACCGCGTGCCAATGCACCCAACCCCGGTCAAGGTGCACCAGGGAGGAACCAGGCCCCTCGCAACCAACAGTTCAATGGTAGGGGCCGGATCAATCACATCACTGCAGAAGAAGCACAGGAAGACCCGGACTGCATTCTGGGTACCTTCCTTGTCAACTCAACTCCAGCAACAGTGTTGTTTGATTGTGGTGCTTCACATTCTTTACTTACTCAAGGGTTTGCGGAGAAATGCGGTTTAAAACCCACTTTACTCCGCGGACAGATGGCAATTCAAACCCCAGGAGCAGTATTAAGAACCAACCTAGGGTGTAGAAGGGTCGAGATAGTTATCAATGGGACGAGTTTCTTGGCAGACCTCATTGTGCTTAAATCACAAGGTGTGGAAGTAATCCTCGGTATGGATTGGTTGGCCAAGCACCAGAGTCTTTTGGACTGTGCCAACAGATCCATCACCATGATAAGCAACCAAGGGGTCAAGGTCAAGTTCGTCTCCGAACCAGTATCGGCTCACGCACCTCGAGTTAACAGTCTCTCCGAGGTAGAGCTTGATCGAGTGCCTATAGTCTGTGAATACCCGGACGTCTTTCCTGACGAGCTACCTGGAATGCCTCCTGACCGAGACATTGAGTTCATCATTGAGCTTATGCCCGGATCGAGGACTATTTATAAAAAGCCTTACAGGATGGGTTCCGAGGAGTTGGCAGAGCTGAAGAAACAGCTGGATGAGCAACTCAGGAAAGGGTTCATTCGTTCGAGTGCGCCACCTTGGGGATCACCTGTTCTGTTTGTTTCAAAGAAGGATGGTACCATTCGACTCTGCGTTGACTACCGTTCCCTTAATGAAGTAACAATTAAGAACAAGTACCCGCTCCCCAAGATCGAAGACCTGTTTGACCAGTTAAACGGGGCCAGGGTATTTTCCAAGATCGATCTCCGATCAGGATACTACCAGTTGAAGATCCAACCAGAAGATATACCCAAGACTGCATTCGTGACCCGATACGGTTTGTATGAATGCACGGTCATGCCCTTCGGTTTGACAAATGCCCCAGCCTACTTCATGTACCTCATGAACAAGGTCTTCATGGAATATTTGGACAAGTTTGTCGTTGTGTTGATCGATAACATACTAATCTTCTCCAAGTCCGAAGAAGAGCATGAGCAACACCTGAGGCTAGTTCTGGGAAAGCTTCGAGAGCACCAACTTTACGCCAAATTCAGCAAGTGTCAGTTTTGGCTGAACGAAGTTGGATTTCTGGGTCATACCCTGACGGCACGCGGTTTAGTCGTGGATCAGTCCAAGATTTCTACAGTGACCAACTGGGAATCACCCAAGGACGTGAAGGATGTCAGGAGTTTCCTCGGGCTCGCGGGATACTACCGCAAGTTTGTCGAGGGATTCTCCAGCATCGCTCGACCTATGACTCAGCTCTTGAAGAAAGGTCGGAAGTTCGAGTGGACACCGGCGTGTGAAGCAAGCTTCCAGGAGTTGAAGAAGAGGCTAACTACCGCTCCGGTATTGGCTACCCCAGACATCAACAAGGAATTCGTGATATATTGTGATGCCTCGGGAACCGGGCTCGGTGGAGTCCTGATGCAAGATGGCAGGGTCGTGGCGTACTTGTGACGGCAACTGCGACCGCATGAGGAGAACTACGCCACCCATGATCTCGAGCTAGCAGCGGTAGTGCATGCTCTGAAGACGTGGCGACATTACCTTCTGGGAAAGCGATGCGAGATATATACAGACCACAAAAGTCTGAAGTATATCTTCACCCAGAGAGAGCTGAACATGAGACAGCGGAGATGGCTTGAGTTAATCAAGGATTACGACCTCATCATTCAGTACCATCCCGGCAAGGCGAACGTGGTAGCCGATGCCCTGAGCCGGAAGGCAGGCTCCTTGAACGTCGCGCTCAAGGAAAGGTTACCCGCCTTGTATGAAGAGATGGAGGGCTTAGGACTTGAGATAGTCGAACCAGGGTACCTGGCCAACCTCGAAGTCAAGCCTACTCTGGCAGACAACATCAAGGAAGTCCATAAGGGGAACAAGAGTATCGAAGTCCTCAAGAGGAAGGTGCGAGAAGGCAAAGCCCCAGGATTCTCGATTGATGAGCAAGGAGTATTGTGGTACGGGAAGCGCTTATGCATAACCAACAAGGCCGAACTTAAGGACTTGATCCTGCAAGAGGCACATAACACACCGTACTCTATCCATCCAGGTGGTACCAAGATGTACCAAGACATCCGAGAACGATTCTGGTGGCATGGCATGAAGAGGGAAATTGGCTCCTATGTCGCTAAATGTGATGTATGTTAGCGAGTCAAGGCTGAACACCAACGACCCGCTGGATTGCTACAACCTCTTCAAGTGCCAGAATGGAAGTGGGATATAGTCGGCATGGACTTCATCACCGGGTTGCCCCGGTCGAATAAGGGTCATAACTCCATTTGGGTCATAGTTGATCATTTGACCAAGGTGGCCCATTTCATCCCCGTTAACACCACTTACGACGGCAGCCAGCTGGCCAGTCTGTACATTCATCGAGTGGTGAGTCTCCATGGAGTCCCCAAAGAGATTGTGTCCGACCGCGGCACGCAGTTCACCTCAAGATTCTGGAAGAAGTTTCAAGAAGCTCTCGGAACCAAACTCTCCTTCAGTACGGCTTTCCACCCGCACACGGGCGGACAGACCGAGAGGGTAAATCAGATACTTGAGGACATGCTCCGCGCTTGTGTTTTGGCCCATGGTGCCAAGTGGGAAGACTGCCTACCATTTGCTGAGTTCTCTTACAACAACAGCTACCAGTCTAGTCTTCAAATGGCCCCATTCGAAGAATTATATGGGCGGAAATGCCGCACCCCGCTCAATTGGTCCGAAACCGGTGAAGGGCTAGTTTTCGGGCCAGAAGCACTGCAGGAAGCAGGGGACAAGGTTCAGCTTGTCCGAGAGAACTTGGAGGCAGCTAAGTCAAGGCAGAAGAGCTATGCGGACCCTCGCCGCAGAAACGTGGAGTTTGTTCCCGGAAACCAAGTGTACTTGCGAGTCACGCCTCTCAAGGGGACCAAGCGTTTCCATGTCAAGGGGAAGCTAGCTCCAAGGTTCATTGGACCCTTCAAGATCACGGCAAGGCGCGGGGAAGTAGCTTATCAGTTGGAGCTACCTCCTGAACTTTCGGGTGTGCACAACGTGTTTCACGTGTCACAGCTCAGGAAGTGTTTGCAAGTGCCGAACCGTCCCGATCTTTACAAGGACATTGATCATCAAGCTATTGACCTTCAACCAGATCTTACCTACCGCGAGAGACCGATCCACATTTTGGACGAAGCAGAGCGTTGCACCAGAATCCGCACCATCAAGTTTTTCAAGGTTCAGTGGAGCATCCATACCGAAGCAGAAGCCACGTGGGAGCGTGAAGACTATCTCCGATCAGAATTTCCCGAGCTGTTTAACGCTTAGCTTAGGAATCTCGGGGACGAGATTCTTGTAAGGGGGATAGGTCTGTCACACCCTGTTTTCCACCCCAAGTTTTCTGTATTGCAAAAGTCAGAGCTTGTTAAAACTTTTCCAAATAATGTTGTGAGTGCAATGTCAACCCTTGTTTGAGTGTATGCTTGCTTGTTTGATGACTCAACCCATGAAAAACTTATTATTTTGCTCTCAACAAAAACCCTTTTTCCTTTACATCAAGATGACTTTCATCATGTTGGGATACACTACTAGCTCATGAAGCCAAGTGGCACTTTCAACTAAAGTTGGTGATCTGATCCTAATATCATTTTCATTCATTAAAAACACTATTTAGTGGTTTAAAATATTATTTTCCTATTTTATATCTATGTCTATTTCTAAGGCCAGTAATGATATTTCCACAAGGAAACTTACTTTCCTGCCTTAGAAAATTCTGGGTAAATTCATGGAAGCTCAGAAGGACATATATTTTCCATACATAAGATTTTAAACCCTATTTTATATTAATATTATTTGAGTAAAACCTTGAAAACCATTTCTGTCTGTTTTAGCTTTTTGAGATGTTTCCAAAGGAAAGTATCTTAGTAAATTCCCATAAAATTACAGGAGCCCTCCCAAACCATATTAGGAGCTCACCCAAAATCTCACCTTGATACAAGGTGGGTAAGTGCACTTAGAGAGCCCAAAACCCTCTGTGTCGAGGGTAGAGTTGGAACAACTCTACATTGCAAAGTTTCTCCAATGGAGCTGAAACTTTGCAGAGGTGTTTAACACCCCAAATGAGGACTCCACACCAAAAATGGGATTTGTGAGACTCTGTTTGACCACAGTTCCTTTGTAAGGGACAGTACTGGTCACTTTGAGACATTTTCAAGTTTGCAAAGCCAAACTTGTTCAATGGAGCTCATATTTGGTGGAACCTCATGTTTTTACCCCAAGACCAAACCTGTTAAGTTTCATTTACAGTGGTGGAGTGGAAGCACCCCAAGTGAGTGTCGAACACGTACTGACAGGAAGGTAAAAACCTTCCTAGCCACTGTTTTACCCAATGTCAAGGCCCCAAACTTGGTGGGTTAGAGCACTAGAACACCCTGAGCACCCAGTCAACCAGCCCCTCCCCAATTCCAAGCACAAGTGACAAGAACTCCAATTTGAGCTGCAGGACAGTACTGGCAACACTAGTGTTCCTTGCTCCCTTGACCAGCTCGAGCTCCCACTAAACCACAACGGCTAGGCACACTCCCAGCAACACTCAGGACATGGAGGACACGTCCCAAGTGCCCCAAAGCGAGCCAGCATGCCGTGGCATGCCAAAACTGCGCTTTGGGCGCGCTGCAGAGAGCCACCCGCAAGGGGCCGACGCTCCGGCCGGTCCCAGCCTCCCCAGTTGTGTCCAAGCACTCCCCGACAGCCCCTCAGTGCAAAGCTACCCCAGGGACCCTCTCCCCCTCGCGCAAGAGCTCAGGCGACGCGTGCCCGTGCGCGCCCAACGCGGCCGAGCATGCACGGTCGCTGCAGCTCGTCCCCACTCACTTTCCTTCTACGGCTGTTGCATCAGGAGGCCCTAAACTACGTCCCGAACCAGTGGTTTCGCGGCCAGCTCCTCACTGTTCTTGCACGCGTGCCGCGGTGAGTCACCGGCGTGCCCGAGTCGGGTCACCGTTGTTGGCCTATGAATAAACCCCCCGGCACTCCAGCACCCTCCAAGCAGCTTCAACACAGCCAGTAGACACTCCCTTGCCGCCCAATCGAGCTCGCAGAGCCCCGGTACTCGAGATCGACAGAGGCCCCTCCGCCTCGGAGCTCCGGTCGATCTCCGGCTACACGTCGGCTCCTGCGCTGCCCGACCTCTCATTACACTCCCCTCGACACCAGGAACGTTTCCCCTAACTCTCCCGAGCAAATCCATACCTCTAGCCCCTAGTTCAACACGAACTCGAAACCCTTCCGCCACGAGCACCTCGTCGCCGGCGACCCAGACCACCTCCGGTGACGTCCCGACCACGAGCAGGTAGGCGGAGGCACGAGGAACTCGTTCCCGTTCCTAGCTAGGCCTGAGGACAACGGCAGCCTCGCCGGCATCCATCTCCACCTCTCTGGCCAGAGGTAGGAGAAGGACCCGACAGGTGGAGCCCACCTGTCGGTGTCCTGGGGCAGCCAGCGCGCGCAGCCGCTGACGCTGACCCCAGGGGCCCGCAGGTCAGGTTTGAACCTGGCCCGCGCGCGCGTGGTGGCCAGGCCTGCTGGCTGGGCCGGCTGGATCTGTTTCCCTGGCCTTTTTCTTTTGTTTTAATCCAGCAAACTAAATGATTTTTATAAAAAGATTTAGCCAGTAGAAAAATATAATTCTTCCACCAGTATTTTTCTAAAAATGAGTAGTATTTGATTCTGTAATAGTTGACATTTATCAATAACAGAAACTATTTTGGTATAATAAAATGATATTAAAAAGCACTTGTTTGCTTCTGTTTGCTTTTAAATAAATATGCTTAGCTAATAAAACAGTAGGGAACATTTTTCAAAATAATAACCTGAATTCATTCAAGCCTTGCAACATTTTTAAAAGCACTTTGTGAACTGTTTTAGTAAAAGCTAGTATTTATTTATTCCTTTCTCGACGGTAGAGTTACCGAGTGACGGAGGATCCGGAGCGGAAGACCTCGAAGACCCCGGATACCTAGCTGACCAAGGCAAGCATGCCCTTTTGCCATGACTTAAGTAAATAAAATGATGCATGCTAGAATAGCAAGTATTTTCTGTTGCATGAGATAACGATGCCGGTTCATCACCGATGTGATGGTACCGAAGGCTTCTTCGAAGCACTTGCATTTATAGTAGTGATATTCACATGGCTCCTCGGAGCACAAACATGATGAGCTGACCCTACCATCCACGAGGATCATGCTACTGTCATGTTGACTAGTAGAGTATAATCACTGCATTGAGCTTGACCCTACCCCGTGATGGTCATGATATTTTCATGTTGACAAGTAATGTTAAGGTATATCATCTCAAGCATAATGATGAGTTAAATAAAGAGTTTATGAAAACCCCGTCGGGTGCCACTAATGCCCGAGGGTGATGATGAGTTGGTGATCACTTTTGGTGAAGTGATGCACCGGTGATTTTGGTGTGAGTATGGTTTCGGAAATGGATTAGATTTATGATGTGTCGACCGTCCCAACCTTACCCAGTACGACCATGATACCCCTTTATGGGACGGGGCTTTGTTGATTCGTCTGGTCGGTGCTAGCAAAGAGCCACATTACTATGTCGGGAGTGATTGGTGTCACTCTCGTGATGGGGTCATGCCAGGTAGGACGACTATGCCATTATTATGAGTTCCAGGCACACCGTTGGTCCCTGCATGGTTGATACAGTCCAGAGTCGGTGCTCATAAGACATACAACATGTGGGCTGGGTACCAATCGAGTGGATCTCTTTGTCCAGTATCGTCAGGGGAAAGATGATGATCGGATACTTACCTTGGGTATATGTGATATACCGCGAGTCGTGGATGATGCGGAAGTATTCCGTTTCTCGTGGGTCCAGCGTACTACCTCTGCAGAGTGTAAACTATTCGAATAGCCGTGTCCACGGTCATGGACAGTTGGGTGGTGCTGCTTAAACTACGTCCTGAGTTTCCGCATAAACCAAGAGTGTGTGTGTGGTGTTAAAAAGGTGTCGTTATAATCATGATAATCACAATAATATGATCAAGTTCGGTGACTTGACATATAGGGTAAACCCGGATGGTTTAGCCCTCATTAATACCTTGAGATTATGACAAGTCCGATGAGTTGGCATTTAGGGTGAACCCGGTGTGTTCAACCCTTTACGGATATGTCAATATCTGTAACCTGATATTCACAAGAAATTCTTTAACCTGATGCATATACATGATCATACCACCTCATCGCATTCCACTCAAGATAACTGTCACTGTTATTCATTACCATTTATGTCATGGGCTGTTTGCGAGTACATTCAAAGTACTCACTGGCTTGCCACTGGTTATGTTATTGACCAGACATGGAAGGACCGGAGTTTGGCGATGAGTACGCCGTTGGAGACGGACCTGCGATCTAGGACGATTCCGAGTTAGAATGTCTGTCGGTGTAGGCTTGATGGCATGGGCACCGCTTAGCCCTTACGAGTTTCCGCTACTCGATGTATCCCTTTATTTGGCTTTAGGCCTTGCTCTTGAACCCGACCTTCTGGTCATTTGATGTAATAATTTGGTACTTGGATGTAAGACTCTATTATTCAGTATCTAGGTTCAGTGAACATTGATCCTTGGGGTCACTGGGCACGGCGAACTCGACTTGCTAGTCGGGGTCCCCACAGTTCACTTGAAGTGCCGGCTGTGTGAAGACGACGAAATAGTGTTCCGGGTGGTGGGCGGTGACGCACAGCGAGTGCACCGGGATGGAGAGCTGCGCCTCGAGCGCCCATCCGACCGCCATGGGGGACGTGGCATTCACCCCGTCGGCTGCCCGAAGCGTGATGGCGTGGGTGCGGAGGAACGAGGCAGCCTGCCCTATTGCCGGCGACGGGAGAGTCACCGAGCGGCTGTCCCGGGGGCGTCGAGCAGGATCCCCCTGCTGTAGCAGCGACGGAGCGGCTGCTGACATGGTCGCTGGTGGCGGTGGGAATCGCAGCCTGGAGTGCAGCGGCTTTGAGGGTGGCACTGGATCGAGCCTGCTCTTAGCACTCCTAGCTCTTCCTACGTACTTCGGATGCTGTGGGCAGTGGTGACTAGTGTGTCCTGCTCTCTTGCAGGTAAGGCAATGGATTGGGTCTCTATAGCCAGCTATCTTGTGGCGAGTGCTGAGGCACCGGAAGCAGCGTCCCCTGAACTTGCTAGTGAAGGCGAGGTGCGCTTGCTCAGCAGAGAAAGCGGCGTGCCGGGACAAGCCGTGTCTCCCAGGGGGCACCCCTTGCACCGTTGGTCCAACAGCATGGCGCCGTGCTTTCTGGGAGGAGACCTCGTTCCAGGCCCCCTTCAGCAGAGACATCCTTCGACGGGGCTACGATGATTGATTTGAGCCTAGCATTTGGTCACGACATGGGAAGCCCCGGGAGATCGGGATAATCGACCGATGCAGACGCGGTGCTGGTAGGTGAAGCCGGCGCGTCGAGAAGACCAGCTTGAATGTCCCATTCTCCCCCGGTTCAAGCCCGGGAGCATTCCCCCCGCAGCCAGATCCGCGGCGGAGAAGGCGGATCCGGTGTTGACTCGCGCGTCGTGGTGGCCACAGCGGCCGACGGACCGCCGGGCGAGCGGGAGCGACGGCTGTCGACGCGGGAAGATCCAACCGTCAGCTCGTGCGTCAGGAGGGCGGTTGACGGACCGACGGGCGAATGGCGGCGCTGGGTTTCTCCACGACGGGCAGGGGAGGAGCCAGCGGATCTTGCTGTCAGGCGGCTCGTCATGAAGGCTGTATGGGGGTGGCCGCCGCGGCCGGGGTGGCCAGCGGCACGGTGCGGGGGAGGACCCGGGCTCTGCTCAGCTCATGAGTGGATAAGTCGTGCCTTGATTTTTCTAGGTAAGAGTGATGCGGAATCTGAACAAGCATGAATGAGTAAAGCAGAAACAGTTACCTACTCTTAAGACTCTCTCTCAAGATATACTCATTTGGCCACACGCGCTCCCTCTCGGCGTCGCGCCCCTCCGCGGCGGCGACAGGCGCTCCCCCTCGGCAACGCGTTCCATCTCGGCATCATGTTCCCCTGCGGCGGAGGACATGCGTTCCCTTTTGGTGACGCGCGTCCCGTCACGGGTGGGGGGTGGGATGGCGTGCGATGTACGGTGGCGCGTGTTGTACGCGGTGGATCTCATCTCCACTAACCTGATTCGCCTAGTCGATGGTGTCCTATGGCTTCGAATGGAGGCGCTGAGGATCGTTCTCCTCGATGCTGATGGGAGGACGGTGGACGCCAGATTTCTCCTGGAGGGAGAGCGGATTGACATAGGTGAGACCGTTTCATTTCCTTGCCATTTTGCTAGGGTTCGTAATAGGATTTCGGTCACCGGAGTTGGTCGGGACGGTGGGGATGGCCCTGACGGCACCAGAGTTCCGGTGGGTGGTGATGCGGTTGGTGAGCGAGGCGACCATGGTCCTGGCCCACCGCGGCGTCCCCCTTCCCCGACAGGTGGGCCTGGGCTGGGGGGGGGGGACCCGTTGAGGGCGGTGTGGATGTTCGACACGTGGATCTGGAGGGATCGGACCGCCATGGGGAAAGCATGGCTAGGGTTTCGAGGTCTCCGGGTATAAAACAAGGAACACCCCCTCCTTCATTCACTTTCGATCTCGCAGATAGCCTTGCTCACTTATGGAGTGCCCCGTCCAGTGCTCGATCTAGGGTTAGCCAAAGCTTTGTCTGGTGGAAAGGGAAGATTAAGGGCGATCCCCTTTCCTACGCGCAAGTGACTGCTGCTCCTCCTCCTCTCGTCCATCCTATATCCACTAAGAAATCCAATATGCGAGGGGACGGTTTTGGTGCGGGGCGCCATGGCTGTGGTGCTGGGAGATTCAATCGGGGATCCGGGCGTGGGTTCGACTCCAATGTTTGGAAGCGCAAAGCAGAGATAGGGGCTTCTTCCTCAACAAGAGCCTCTGGATCTGAGGCTTCTGGATTCGCCAAGTGGGATGCAGCGGCAGGGGGAGAACATGGAGATCGTGAGCATCAGGAGTCGTGGAAGGAGGGTGGTGAAGGAAGATCTTCACCTTGTCATGACGACAAGGTTGATGCAGACAAGCAGGCCACCCCTCCCTGCTAGAAGAAGTGGGGAGGTGGGGGATCTGATGCCGGTGATGGCCTGCGTGCGGGGGGAAGAAACACTGCCCCTGTTAGAGACCGAGATCCTCCTGCTAAGCCTGGTAACATCATTCCTTTTACATCTCCCTGTCAGATTTGCAATGTGGTGGGACATACTACTGCTAGATGCCCTTAAGCTATATGTGAGAGATGCAAGAAAAAGGGGAACCTGTGTTTGATCTGTGCAGAGTTCATTCCTTAGGAATGCATGCCTGTGATGTGTGCTTTTCAAGCTAAGGGGCAGGGTTTCTTTTATATCCCTGTTTTTAATGTTGAGAGGCAACTAGGGATAGAAATCATCATATCATTGTCACCATCACTGAGGGTTCTGCATTCACCAAAGTTATTGAGGCTGAGCTGAGTGTGTATGTAAGTCAGGGGTGGAGATGTTTGATACGTCCATTTTGCATCATGTTTTCATGTTGATATTTATCGCTTCTTGGGCTATTATTTCACTTCACGGTACAATACTTATGCCTTTTCTCTCTTATTTTGCAAGGTTTACATGAAGAGGGAGAATGCCGGCAGCTGGAATTATGGCCTGAAAAAGGAGCATAGTTGAGATACCTATTCTGCGCAACTCCAAACACCGTAAAAATCAACGATGATTTTTTTTCCGGATTTGTAAAAAATGCTGGGCCGAAGAAGCGCCAGAGGGGCGCCAGCAGGTGGCCACAGGCCTCCTAGGCGCGGCCACCCCCTGGCCACACCTAGGGGGCTTGTGGGCAGCCTGCTCGCCCACTGGCCCCCTCTTCTGCTATATGAAGGGTTTCGTCCGGAAAAAAAAAATCAAGGATGAGCTTTTTCGTGGATTCGCCGCCGCCACGAGGCGGAACTTGAGGAGAACCAATCTAGAGCTCCGGCAGGACGATCCTGCCGGGGAAACTTCCCTCGCAGAGGGGGAAGTCGTCGCCATCGTCATCACCAACACTCCTCTCATCGGAGGGGACTCGTCACCATCAACATCTGCATCTACACCATCTCATCTCCAAACCCTAGTTCATCACTTGTAACCAATCTCCATCCCGCGACTCCGATTGGTACTTGTAAGGTTGCTAGTAGGATTGATTACTCTTTGTAGTTGATGCTAGTTGGATTACTTGGTGGAAGAGTTTATGTTCAGATCCTTGATGCTACTCATTACCTCTTGCTACGGCAACAAAAGTCCTTCCCCGGCAACGCCAGGAACTTTTCTTGCTACTTCTCTTGCTTGCGTCGATTTTCCCTTGAAGAGGAAAGGGTGACGCAGCACATGAGCAGTAAGTATTTCCCTCAGTTTGAGAACCAAGGTATCAATCCAGTAGGAGAATCTCGTCAAGTCCAATGTACCTGCGCAAACACAAAAGAGCTTGCACCGAACGCTATAAAGGGTTGTCAATCCCTTCAAGATTGATTGCAAAGTGAGATCTGAAGGCGGAAAGTGCAACGAAGAAAAAGTGTAAGGCTGAAAATATGGTGTGGAGTAGACCCGGGGGCCATAGTGTTCACTAGAGGCTTCTCTCAAAATAGCAAATATCACCGTGGGTGAACAAATTACTGTCGAGCAATTGATAGAACCGCGCAAAGTCATGACGATATCTAAGGCAATGATCATACATATAGGCATCACGTCCGAGACAATTAGACCGTTACTTTTTGCATCTACTACTATTACTCCACACATCGACCGCTATCCAGCATGCATCTAGTGTATTGAGTTCATGACGAATAGAGTAACGCCTTAAGCAAGATGACATGATGTAGAGGGGTAAACTCAAACCAATGATGAAAACCCCATCATTTTACCCTTGATGGCAACAACATGATGCGTGCCTCGCTACCCCTTCTGTCACTGGGTTAGGTCACTGCACGGTATGAACCCAAAACCAAGCACTTCTCCCATTGCAAGAATCATAGTTATAGTTGGCAAAACAAAACCCACAACTCGAAGAGAATTACAAGGATATGAAATCATGCATACGAGAGATCAGAGGAAACTCAAATAAGATTCATATATAATCTGATCATAAATCCACAATTCATCGGATCTCGACAAACACACCGCAAAAGAAGATTACATCGGATAGATCTCCATGAAGATCATGGAGAACTTTGTATTTAAGATCCAAGAGAGAGAAGAAGCCATCTAGTTACTAGCTATGGACCCGTAGGTCTACGGCGAACTACTCACGCATCATCGGAGAGGTCATGGTGTTGATGAAGAAGCCCTCCGTATCCGAATCCCCCCTCTGGCAGGGCACCAAAACGTGCCCCAGGTGTGATCTTGCGGAGACAGAAGCTTGCAGCGGCGGAAAAGTACTTTCGATGATCTCCTGATTTTTATGGGATTTTAGGGAATATATAGGCGCAAAACCTAGAGCAGAGGTGGCCCAGGGAGCCCACAAGCCAGGGAGGCGCGGGCCCCCTGGCCGCGCCATGAGGGCTTGTGGGGGTCCCTACAGGCCCGCTGCCCTGATTCTTCGACTTCCCGATCTTTTTCTGTTTCGGAAAAAATCTTTTTGGCAGTTTCATTCCGTTTGGACTCTGTTCAAAATCCTCCTCTGAAAGGTGTCAAAAACATGGAAAAACAGGAACTTGCACTTGGCACTGAGTTAATAAGTTAGTCCCAAAAATATATAGAAGGCATACAAAACATCCAAAGTTTGACAAGATAATAGCATGAAACCATCAAAAATTATAGATACGTTGGAGACGTATCAAGCATCCCCAAGCTTAACTCCTGCTCGTCCTCGAGTAGGGAAGTGATAAAGACTGAATTTTTGATGTGGAATGCTACCTAGCATAGTTGTCCTTTGCAACTTCTTTCAAGTGACATGAATGTTCAGATCCGTAAGATTCAAAACAATAGTTTGCTATTGACATGAAAACAATAATACTTCAAGCAAACTAGCAAGGTAATCATGAACTTTCAAAATAACAAGGCCAAGGAAAGTTATCCCTACAAAATCATATAGTCTGGCTATGCTCCATCATCCTCACACAACTAATGTAAATCACGCACAACCCCGGTATTGGCCAAGTAATTGTTTTCGCACTCTTACTTTGTCAAACCTTTTATAACTATCACACAGTACATGATCGTGAGCCATGGATATAGCACTATAGATGGAATAGAGTGTGGTGGTGGTTGTGAGACAAAAAGGAGGAGATGGTCACATTGACTTGGCGTATCAAAGGGCTATGGAGATGCCCATTAATAGATATCAATGTGAATGAGTAGGGATTGACATAGAAGGGATGCACTAGAGCTATAACTGTATGAAAGCTCAAAAGGAGAACTAGTGGGTGTGCATCCAACTTGCTTGCTCACGAAGACCAAGGGCAGTTTTGAGGAAGCCCATCATTGGAATATACAAGACAAGTTATGTAATGAAGATTCCCACTAGCATATGGTAGTGCCAAAGCAAGAAGCTCTCAATCATGAAGAACATGGTGCTATTATGAAGCACAAGTGTGGAAAAAGATAGTAGCATTGTCCCTTCTCTCTTTTTCTCTCTCTCTCTTTTTTATTTGGGCTCCTAGGCCTCTTTTTTTTCTCTTTTCTCTTTTTTTTTTGGGATCTTTGGCCTCTTTTTTTTTCCTCACATGGGACAATGCTCTAATAATGATGATCATCACACTTTTATTTACTCACAGCTCAAAGCTTAGAAATGACTCTATAGGAAATGCCTCCGGCAGTGTACCAGGATGTGCAACGATCTAGCTTGGCGTATGACGTTGAAACATCTCGCTAGCTATCTTACAATCATGCAATGGCAATATGAGAGGGACGGCACAAGTCATTAGACGAAACAGTGGGAGTTGCATGGCAATATATATCGGAATGGCTATGAAAACGCCATAGTAGGTAGGTATGGTGGCTGTTTTGAGGAAGGCATATGGTGGGTTTGTGTACCAGCGAGAATTGCGCGGCAGTAGAGAGGCTAGAAAAGGTGGAAGGTGAAAGTGCATCTATACCATGGACTCACATTAGTCATGAAGAACTCACATACTTGTTGTGGAAGTTTTTATTAGTAATCGAAACAAAGTTCTAAACACATACTCCTAGGGGAAGGGTTGGTAGGTGTTAACCATGGCGCGATCCCGACCTCAACACAAAGGATGACAATCAATATATCAATTATGCTCCGACTTCCTGTAGCGACCCGACCTGAAACGGTCAAGCCTCTGGTGTTTCCGTACCATCCCAAGATCATGCTGGTACACACACAATACATCAATGTATATATCGAGAGTTCAATCACACAACTTTATTAATCGGATCTCATATCGAGTACTTTATTACAATAATGGATTACAATAAAGTGGCTGAAGGCCAACTCATGAAATAACTAACGAAGACTAGCGGAAGCTTCAAAAGTAGATGAGTCCATCTGACTCCGGGGCATCTCACCGAGCGTAGATCGTAGCCTCACTCCTGGTTGGAAAAGTACTCTGCAACATGATATGTTGCAGCCATGTAGGTCAGCATATTGAATATGCCGGCAAGTCACCAAAGAGAGGGGGGTGAAATAATAATCATCTATTCTATATGCATATATGGCAGGTGGGGCTATAAGTTTTTAGCGAGAAGCATGTTTTCTCCTACATCAAGAGAGGGTTAAAAGCAAAATATTACTACATTGTTGGTTGTTAACGAGATGGTTCCGCCAACCAATTCTCGTACCCGAGTTGTCAATAATACCCACATCATTATTAAATTGTGTTGAGAGTTCTAGAAAATTTCAATTCCTTCGGCTCAAGTTGTCCATGATCGTGGACACGGCTAATCGATTAGGTTTGGGTACTCTGCAGAGTTTTGCACACATTCCCCACAAGATTTGATCGCCTCTGAGTATGTCCTCGCACTTCAGGGTGTTTGAAGACCGGATGATCAAAACATAGTCTTTCAACGGGTCCTTCTGATCCCCTGTCGGTGTCCATCCAATCCTACCGTTCTTCTACATCTGCAACCACCGCCTGTCCAGAGTCGCCACATTGTCCAACCAAGCCAGAGCCCATAATGACTTGTGGCTATGCAGGTAAGCCTTGGGTCTTGAAGCCTCCGTCCATCTCTTCCAGCCTAGGTGAAGCTTTCCGCAAGATGTCATGGCGCTTCCCCATGCATCCCGGGTCGTCCACTGGTTTCTCCAGGGAGCCCATCTAAACCGTCCTTCTCCCAGAGTTGCATTGCATCACGAGGTCTTGAAAGTTCTTGACTTAACCGGTCTTGATTATTAAAATTTTCTCGAATCACTCGTGATAGACTCTCAACCAAAACCCCGTCTACTTAAGCATAGCAAAATAGAATGCGTCATCCCGGGCCAAGTAACAAGGTTGTTGGGTGCCTACTACATGATACTACATCAAGTGACCATATTTTCCAAGTACCTACTCAACATGCAATTGGGTGTAGAAAGGTAGAACTACAATGCATAAAAACATAGGTAATACAATCAAATGACTTGCCTTGCTGATAGTTGTCGTGCTCAAACGTTTCTAGGTAGCAAGCTTCGCACTCCGTGTGATCTATCAATACAAATAAAATACAGACAATAAGCACTACAATCGCTAACAAACAAAATAAAATCTTTGACACCTAAACACTATAGCACAAAGTGAAGAAATTCACTTAACATAACCAAAACATAATCTGTTTTTGGTAAAACCCCAAGTAAAAATATTAAAACAAAATTGAAACTTAAACTACTGTAAGATATGATCACTAGGAAACAGTAGCAAAAACAATTAAATTAAATTCTATTTTTAAACTCCTAGAATAAGCAAAACAAGATTTAAACCAAATCTGTTCTAATTCAAATTTTGAAATTTCAAACATAGGCAAATAATATGTTTTCCGAAACTACAGGAAAATTGTGATCTACTGCAAAACAAATCAACTCCATTGGAGTCCTAGAATAAAAGTTATAAAGAAAACAAAATTGAAACTGTCTCTATTTTTAAAACTAAAACAGAAAAAGAAAAGCTATACTAGTGAACAGGGGGGGTACGTGGCAGCTCTTGATTAGTCAGGGGTGTGCGCTGCAGTGGCTTAGCTAGCGAACGGCCGCAATCTAAACAAAAACCCTCTGGCTAATGTTAAGTGAAGAAAAACCGGTTCGTTTTTGTGTAAAAGACCGAAGAGGTAAGTTGCTTCTAATCTTACGCGTTCGGTTTAGATCCAACGACTACGGGAGGGAGATGGGGTGCTCACAGGGGGGCTGCCGGTGATGGACTGTCTCTGGTGAGGCAGGGAAGGTGGCGGTTCTCGGGGAGGTTCTCTGACGGTCTCTGGCGGCGTCCGAGGGGTCCAGCGGGTTGAGGAGGTGCTCCGGCGTCGACTGGTGGCGGCAGCGAGGCAAGAGGGCGTCGGGGCGATGCTGCACGGGACCAGGGAGCTTCGGCTCCTGGTCGGAGCTCCGCCAAGGCCGATGCGGGGCGATGAGGGGCGAGGGCTCGGGGTCTTGGGGAAAATGGAACGCGGGGAAGGTGGGGAAGCTCCTGGCGGCGTCACGTGGCGTGGGGGGGGGGGGGTGGTGCGGCAAGGAGCAGGGAGGAGCTCGGGGCTTCGGCTCCGGCGAGGCAGCGTGGCAGGGGCGGTTGGGGCGGCGAGGAGGGGCAGCGACGAGGGGAACGGGGTGGGGAGGAAGCTCGGTTTATATAAGGGCGAGGGAAGGGTCTTGGGAGGGAAAGGGATCGTAGGATCCGAGAGGGATCCGGTGAGGCTGCCGGCGAGGAAGGAAGGGGATCGGGTTGGGGAGGAGGGAGACGACCAATGGGGGGCTCGGTCGGGCGTGGGGGCCACGGGCCAGAGAGAGAGAGAGAGAGAGGCGAGGGTGCACGGAGCGGTGGCCGATCAGAAATTCCTTCGGATCTGGCTGGGGATCTGGCCCGATTTGCTATACAACGCCCGAAGGCGTTTTCCTAAAAAATCTATCTTTCCTATTTTTCAAAAATTAGAAACTAAATCAAATAAACGGGCAAGTAAATATAACCCAAAAATAGGGTTATTATATACCATAATTTTTAGAAAAAAATCTCTACACGTTTAACGTTTTTCCAAGGCCAAAATAAAAACTTAAAAAAATGTTTTTTAAGGAAAAACCCTAAAAGCTTTATTTCTTTTTGCAAATATTTTCTCAGTAAAATTCTGGTTTTCTTGGCTCAAAATATTTCAAATAAAAAATGCCCCGGGTTTTGGAGGGTCATGTTCCTCCTCTCTGTTCTGTTTGACAGAATATATTTCCCGGCATTTCTTGAGTGGGGAAAAAATAAAAAATAGAATTGCAAAGCAAAAATCAAAAATGTTCGAATGCCATCTTTATTTCAATCAAGATGCATAGATTCTTAGCTACAATTGTAAAACATAACAAATTAGGAAATTTGGGATGTTACAAACCTACCGACCTTAAGATGAATCTCGCCCTCGAGATTTGGGTTGGCTAGAAAATAGGTGCGGGTGGTCTCGACGAAGATCCTCTTCTCGTTCCGAGGTGGCTTCTTCCTCGGTGTGGTGACTCCACAAAACCTTGCAAAACTTGATGATGTTGTTGCGGGTAACTCTGTTGGCAGTCTTGAGAATCCTGACGGGTTTCTCCTCATATGTGAGATCACTGTCAAGGTGTATGGCCTCTAGGGGCACTGTATCTCTCAATGGAACATCAACCATCTGAGCATGGCATTTCTTCAACTGGGAAACATGGAAGACATGATGAACTCCGGACAATCCTTCCGGCAATTCCAGTTTGTATGCAACTTCGCCTCTACGTTCAAGAATTTTGTAGGGGCCAATGAATCGGGGTGCTAACTTTCCTTTTACACCAAATCTCTTGATTCCTCGAAGTGGAGACACCCGAAGGTATGCTCGATCTCCCACTTTGTATGTTACTTCCTTGCATTTGCTGCCAGTGTAACTCTTCTATCTGGACTGAGCTATCTTGAGTCGGTCACGAATCAGCTTGACCTTCTCTTCAGAATCTTGGATAAGGTCTGGACCAAAAAGTTTTCGGTCTCCAACACCATCCCACATCAACGGTGTTCTGCACCTCCTTCCGTATAGAGCTTCGAAAGGGGCCATCTTCAGACTAGTGTGATAGCTGTTGTTGTATGAGACCTCGGCATAAGGCAAATTGTCTTCCCAGCTGGACCCATAGTCTAGCGCACAAGCTCTCAACATGTCCTCCAAAATCTGATTGACTCTCTCGGTCTGTCCGTCGGTCTGTGGATGAAAAGCTGTACTGAACTCCAATCTCGTTCCCAAAGTGTCGTGTAGTTGATGCCAAAATTTTGACGTGAACTGGGTTCCTCTATCTGACACGATGCTCCTGGGAACTCCATGCAGACATACGATCCTGGTCATATATATCTTGGCCATCTTAGCACTCGTCTAAGTAGTCTTCACGGGAATGAAGTGAGCTACCTTGGTCAAACGATCGACCACAACCTAGATATAATCATAACCAGAACGGGTCCTGGGTAATCCTGTGATGAAGTCCATACCAAGCTTCTCCTATTTCCACTCGGGTATCGGCAATGGTTGAAGTAATCCTGCTGGCTTCTGATGCTCACCTTTACTCGCTGACAAACATCGCATATTGCTACAAATTCAGCAATATCCTTCTTCATTCCTGTCCACCAGAAACTTTCCTTTAAGTCCAGATACATCTTGGTTTTGCCTGGGTGTAGCGAGTACGGGGAATCATGGGCCTCCTGAAGTATGAACTTCCTGAGTTCAGGATCATTGGGCACATAGATATGGTCCTCAAACCATATAGTTCCGTGTTCATCCTCACGAAAACCTTTAGCCTCCCCGTCATTCATTCTCTGCTTTATCTCAGCTATCTCCTTGTCTGATTTCTGTGCTTCGCGGATCTTTTCGGTCAAGGTGGACTGAATTTCCAGCGTTGCTACAAATCCTCTTGGAACTATCTCCAATTTGAGCTCTCTGAGATCATCGGCTAACTCCTGGGGTAATCCTCCCGCTATGAGTGTGTTCACATAACTCTTACGGCTCAAGGCATCTGCTAGAACATTTGCCTTCCCTGGGTGATAATGCAATCTCATGTCATAGTCCTTGATCAACTCTAGCCATCTCCTCTGTCTGAGGTTCAACTCCTTCTGCGTGAAAATATATTTCAGGCTCTTGTGATCAGTGTAAACATCACAACTATTTCCCATCAGGAAATGTCTACAGGTCTTGTGAGCGTGCACTACAGCTGCTAACTCCAAATCATGTGTGGCATAGTTCAGCTCATGAGTTCTGAGCTGCCTAGATGCATAGGCTAGAACTTTTCCTTCTTGCATGAGCACTCCTCCAAGTCCTTGACGAGAAGCGTCACAATAAACCTGGAAATCCTTCCGAATGTTCGGCAATATCAGCACTGGGGCTGTAACCAGACGTTTCTTCAACTCTTGGAAACTGGCTTCACATTCCTTGGTCCAAACATACTTGGACTCCTTCTTCAACAACTATGTCATGGGCTTGGCGATCTTTGAGAAATTCTCAATAAACCTCCGGTAATATCCGGCAAGTCCGAGGAAACTGCGGATCTCCTTAACTTAAGTGGGTGCTAACCATTCGGTAACTGCTGCAACCTTGGCAGGATCCACTGCTATTCTTTCTCCTGAAATGATGTGTCCGAGGAATCCGACTTCCTTCAACCAAAATTCACATTTGCTGAACTTCGCATACAGTTGATGCTCTCGAAGTTTCTCCAAAACTAGACACAAGTGTTCCTTGTGTTCTTCCTCATTCTTGGAGAATATCAATATGTCATCGATGAACACCACGACAAACTTGTCCAAGTATTCCATAAATACCTTGTTCATCAAATTTATAAAATATGTCGGAGCATTGGTCAGTCCAAATGACATGACTGTGTACTCATACAGACCATACCGGGTGGTGAAGGCTGTCTTGGGTATATCTTGTTCACGAATTTTCAGCTGATGATACCTGGATCGAAGATTGATCTTGGAGAACACTCGGGCTCCAATAAACTGGTCAAACAGATCGTTGATCATCGACAATGGATACTTGTTCTTGATGGTCGCCTCGTTCAATGCACGATAATCGACTACCATTCTCAAGGATTTATCCTTCTTTTCAACCAAGAGCACCGGGGCTCCCCAAGGTGAAGAACTAGGGTGAATATACCCTTTGTCCAACAACTCCTTAATTTGCTTCTTGATTTCTACTAAATCATTTGCGGGCATCCGATAGGGTCTCCTGGATATCGGGACTATTCCGGGTAATAGTTCAATCAGGAACTCAATCTCTCTATCTGGTGGCATGCCCGACAATTCCTCCCGAAATACATCTGGGTATTCTTGTACAATCGGTACTTCCTCCTGGACTACTCCCATGAGAGAGTTTACCTATTTACTTCGTGACGGGCGTTGGAATACGTACTTAATCCGCTTTTGCTCGGGGGTGGTGAGAAAAATAGACTTAAGGGCACAATCAATGTTTCCTTCATACTTGGTCAACCAATCCATGCCTAGGATTACATCCAATCCATGAGACTCTAATACGATGAGGTCGGTGGGAAACTTATGGTTCCCAATGTTGAGACTCAAAGCATGGCATCCTATCCCGGCTGTCATCATGCCTCCTGGGGAACTGACCTTAATAGGCTGGCTGAGGGTTCTAGTTGGTAAACTATACTTTTCCACAACTACCCTTGATATGAATGAATGCGTTGCACCAGAATCAAAAAGTACCAATACTAGACGTGAATTTAGCAAAAACTTACCAACCACTATATCGGGGTGATCATAGACCTCTTCAACATCAATGTGGTTCACCTGGGCTCGGGGAAAAGGATTTGGCTTACTTGCTGCTGAGTTGCCGTTGCCGTTTCCATTTCCCTGCTTGCTCTGGGGACATTCAGTGGCATAGTGGCCCGTCTTCTGGCACTTGAAGGAGGTGAGATGAGTCAGGTCCTTATGAGCTGGAGCGGAATGATGCTGAGTGCCGGTACCACCATTACCATTCTTGAAGTTTCTGCCATTGCGGTTGTTCCCATTTCCTCCATGGTTGTGGCCTCCATGGTTGTGCACTGGATGATTGTGCTGGATGTGTCCTCCAAACTTACCGGATCCAGTCCTGGTATTCCCTGAATAGGGGTTGTAGCGAGGCTTCTGCTGAGTGCCGGAGTTGAACTTCCCATTGCCATACTTCCGCTTGTGGTTCTCCACTTGCTGATGTTTCCCCTCCAAGATGAGGGCCTTATCTACCAGCTCCTGCTAGTTGTTGAAGTTGGTTACAGTCAGCTGAATGCTCAACTCATTGTTGAGTCCCTCCAAGAACTTTTCTTGCTTGGCGCATCATCGACCACATCTTCAGGTGCATAACGGGCGAGCAAGCTAAATTCATCAACATACTGAGCCACAGAGCGATTTCCCTGGCGTAAGTTGCAAAACTCACGCTTATTCAGACTCATGGCCCGAGCTGAGACATGAGCGGTGCGGAAGGCTTGCTTGAACTGCTCCCAAGTGACTCCAGCAATGGGGTATGTGGTGGTGTAGTTCTCCCACCATGCAGCTGCGGGGCCTTCAAGTTGATGCGCGGCAAAGCGCACCTTCTCAGCTTCAGTACATCCAGCAGTGATTAGTTCCCGCTCCATCTTGCGGAGCCAATCATCTGCCACAATGGGCTCAATGCTGCTGGAGAAAGTCGGAGGGTTCAACCTCAGAAAACGTGTGAGATTGTCGGCTTGGGGTGGATGATGGTTGTTGTTATTGTTCTGGTTCTGAATGATCAACTGCATCAGGGCATTCTATTGCTGAATCAACTGTGTGAGTTCCGGCGGGAAGTTGGAAGCAGGGTCACGTCTCAGAGGCATCTGGTGTTTGTAGAGGGGTGGGATTAGCATAGAACAAGGGTCTAAAGAGTAATTACACTAACCATATGAAATGCATCAAACAATTTTCACACCACACATTTATTCATTAATCACCTCAAAAGGTTCACACACGGGGATACAAGTTTCGATAACCTAAACATCAGCCTAAGCGTTTAACGATAAGATAAATTGGTGGACTAGTCTAAGTGTCCTCATCAGAAAAGCATGGTGGTGGGTCCGTCGGTGGAGCTTGCTTCGTAGTCCTCCTCATTGCTGATCAAGGGGGCTACGTCTCCTTCAGGGTGAAGGTTCTCGCCCATGTCGAGTTCTTCCTCTAGATATGCGTCACGAGCCTTCAGCTTCTCGATCCTCTCCAAGAAGTCCTTCACCTCCAATTCGTGCTCATAGTGGGCTTCTCGGGCTTCGTCTTCGAGTTCGAGTTCGCGGAGCGACAGTTGCTTGATCTTCCTGGTGTCCTTGACCACATGATGCTCTAGAGCCCCGATGTGCGTCTCCAAGGTCTGGGCATAGGACAGGAGAGCGTCTTTGGTCTTGATTGAGATGACTTCTCCATCTTCTCCTCTCCGGGATACCGTGAATAAGTCCGGTGAAATAGGGCAACCTCTGTACACATCCTTGATACGTTCGAGTGCACAATGGACCGCCATGTCCTTTCCGAAAATCCAGCTGGGTGCGATGAACTTGAAGTCCACAGGCTCAGTGCGCGGCTCGAAGGTTCTTCCAGGAATATGCACCTCAATCCTGTAGCGTGGATCTGCCGGGTACGATGAAGTAGGCTTCCCAGTGATAGTCGGTAGAGCAATCCTTAAGTCCTTGGTGATCTGCATCAGCTCCTTTCCGAAAGGCATGGTGGCGTCGGGCTGGCAAAACTCCGTGACCTTAACGGGGATGAAGGTGGCCATCTAAAAATATTTGAAAATTGGAGGTAAGTCAGAAATGAGCAGAAGAGGAAATAGAAGATTTATAGACATAAGAAAAATAGTTTTCTTCCTAAGGCTTTTCCATTCCTAGAGGTTACGTCCTACGGTCAGCGTGTGCTCTGATACCATATCTGTAGCGACCAGACCTGAAACGGTCAAGCCTCTGGTGTTTCGGTACCATCCCAAGATCATGCTGGTACACACAATACATCAATGTATATATCGAGAGTTCAATCACACAACTTTATTAATCGGATCTCATATCGAGTACTTTATTACAATAATGGATTACAATAAAGTGGCTGAAGGCCAACTCATGAGATAGTCCATCTGACTGCAGGGCATCTCACCAAACGTAGATCGTAGCCTCACTCCTGGTCGGAAAAGTACTCTGCAACATGATACGTTGCAGCTGTGTAGGTCAGCATATTGAATATGCCGGCAAGTCACCAAAGAGAGCGGGGTGAAATAATAATCATCTATTCTATATGCATTTATGGCAGGTGGGGCTATAAGTTTTAGCGAGAAGCAAGTTTTCTCCTACATCAAGAGAGGGTTAAAAGCAAAATATTACTACATTGTTGGTTGTTAACGAGATGGTTCCGCCAACCAATTCTCGTACCCAAGTTGTCAATAATACCCACATCATTATTAAATTTTGTTGAGAGTTCTGGAAAATTTCAATTCCTTCGGCTCAAGTTGTCCATGACCGTGGACACGGCTAATCGATTAGGTTTGGGTACTCTGTAGAGTTTTGCACACGTTCCCCACAAGATTTTATCACCTCCGAGTATGTCCTCGCACTTCAGGGTGTTTGAAGATCGGATGATCAAAACATGGTCTTTCAAGAGGTCCCTCTGATCCCCTGTCGGTGCCCATCAAATCCTACCGTTCTTCTACATCTCCTAGCACCGCCTGTCCAGAGCCACTTGTCCAACCAAGCTAGAGCCCATAATGACTTGTGGCTGTGTAGGTAAGCCTTGGGTCTTGAAGCCTCCGTCCATCTCTTCGAGCCTGGGTGAAGCTTTCCGCAAGATGTCATGGCGCTTCCCTATGTATCCCGGGTCGTCCGCTGGTTCCTCCAGGGAGCCCATCTAAGCCGTCCTTCACCCAGAGTTGCATTGCATCACGAGGTCTTGAAAGGTCTTGACTTAACCGGTCTTGATTATTAGAATTTTCTCGCATCTCTCGTGATAGACTCTCAACCAAAACCCCGTCTACTTAGGCATAACAAAATAGAATGCGTCATCCCGGGCCAAGTAACAAGGTTGTTGGGTTCCTACCACATGATACTACATCAAATAACCATATTTTCCAAGTACCTACTCAGCATGCAATTGGGTGTAGAAAGGTAGAACTACAATGCATAAAAACATAGGTAATACATGATCAAATGACTTGCCTTGCTGATAGTTGTCGTGCTCAAACGCTTCTAGGTAGCAAGCTTCACACTCCGGGTGATCTATCGATACAAACAAAATACACACAATAAGCACTACAATCACTAACAAACAAAATAATATCTTTAACACCTAAACACTATAGCACAAAGTGAAGAAATTCACTTAACATAACCAAAATAGAATCTGTTTTTGGTAAAACCCCAAGTAAACATATTTAAAAAAAAATGAAACTTAAACTACTGTAAGATATGATCACTAGGAAACAGTAGCAAAAATAATTAAATTAAAAGCTATTTCTCAACTCCTGGAATAAGCAAAACAAGATTTAAACTAAATCTGTTCTAATTCTAATTTTGAAATTTCAGACATAGGCAAATAATATGTTTTCGGAAACTAAAGGAAAATTGTGATCTACTGCAAAAAGAGTCAACTCCATTGGAGTCCTAGAATAAAAGTTATAAAGAAAACAAAATTGAAGTTGTCTTTGTTTTTAAAACTAAAACAGAAAAAGAAACGCTATACTAGTGAACCGGGGGGGGGTACGTGGCAGCTCCTGATTGGTCAGGAGTGTGCGCTGCGGTGGCTTAGCTAGCGAAAGTCCGCAATCTAAACAAAAATCCTCTGGCTAATGTTAAGTGAAGAAAAACCGGTCGGTTTTTGTTTGAAAGACCGAAGAGGTAAGTTGATTCTAATCTTACGTGTTCGCTTTAGATCCAACGGCTACGGGAGGGAGATGGGGTTCTCACAGGGGGGCTGCCGGCGATGGACTGTCTCAGGTGAGGCAGGGAAGGTGGCGGTGCTCGGGGAGGTTCTCCGGCAGTGTCTGGCGGCGTCCTAGGGGTCCAGCGGGTGGAGGATGTGCTCCGGCATCGACTGGTGGCGACGGCGAGGCGAGAGGGCGTCGGGGCGATGCAGCAGGGGACCAGGGAGCTTCAGCTCCTAGTCGGAGCTCCAGCGAGGCCGATGCGGGGCGATGATGGGCGAGGGCTTGGGGTCTTGGGGAAAATAGAACGCGGGGAAGGTGGGGAAGCTCCTGGCGGCGTCAGGTGGTGTGGGGGTGCGGCAAGGAGCAGGGAGGAGCTCGGGGCTTCGGCTCCGGCGAGGCAGTGTGGCAGGGGCGGTTGGGGCGGTGAGGAGGGGCGGCGACGAGGGGAACGGGTGGGGAGGAAGCTCGGTTTATATAGGGGCGAGGGAAGGGTCTCGGGAGGGAAGGGGATCGCAGGATCCGAGAGGGATCCCGTGGGGCTGCCGGCGAGGAAGGAAGGGGATCGGGCTTGGGAGGAGGGAGACGACTGATACGTCCATTTTGCATCATGCGTTCATGTTGATATTTATCGCTTTATGGGCTGTTATTATACTTTGTGGTACCATATTTATGTCTTTTCTCTCTTATTTTGCGAGGTTTATTTCAAGAGGGAGAATACCGGTAGGTGGAATTCTGGACTAGAAAAGGAGCAAGTCTGAGTCCTCTATTCTGCGCAACTCCAAATGCCCTGAAAATCAACGTGGAATTTTTTGGGAATATATAAAAAATACTGGGTGAAAGAAGTGCCACACGGGAGCTACCAGGGGCCCACAAGCCTGGTAGCCTCCACCTACCCCCGTGGCGGCGGCTATAGGGCTTGTGGGCACCCTGGCGGCCCACTGCCCCCCTCTTTTTCTATATGAAGGGTTTCGTCCAGGAAAAATGAGTATCGAGCTTTTTCGTGGATTCTCCGCCGCCACGAGGCGGAACTTGAGCAGAACCAATCTAGATCTCCAGCAGGACGATCCTGTCGGGGAAACTTCCCTCTTGGAGGGGGAAATCGTCGCCATCGTCATCACCAACACTCCTCTCGTCGGAGGGGAGTCATCTCCATCAACATCTTCATCAACACCATCTCCTCTCCAAACCCTAGTTCATCTCTTGTAACCAATCTCTGTCTCGCGACTCCGATTGGTACTTGTAAGCTTGCTAGTAGTGTTGATTACTCTTTGTAGTTGATGCTAGTTGGATTACTTGGTGGAAGAGTTTAGGTTTAGACCCTTGATGCTTCTCATTACACCTCTGATCATGATTATGATTATGCTTTGTGAGTAGTTACTTTTGTTCCTGTGGACATGGGATAAGTCATGCTGATAATAGTCATGTGAATTTGGTATTCGTTTGGTATTTTGATATGTTGTATGTTGTCTTTTCCTCTAGTGGTGTTATGTGAACGTCGACTACATAACACTTCACCATATTTGGGCCTTGAGGAAGGCATTGGGGAGTAGTAAGTAGATGATGGGTTGCTAGAGTGACAGAAGCTTAAACCCCAGTCTATGCGTTGCTTCGTAAGGGGCTGATTTGGATCCACTAGTTTAATGCTATGGTTACACGTTGTCTTAATTCTTCTTTCATAGTTGCGGATGCTTGTGAGAGGGGTTAATCATAAGTGGGATGCTTGTCCAAGTAAGGGCAGTACCCAAGCGCCGGTCCACCCACATATCAAACAATCAAAGTAACGAACGCGAATCACATGAACATGATGAAACTAGCATGACAGAAATTGCCGTGTGTCCTCGGGAGCGTTTTTCCTCCTATAACACTTTGTTCAGGCTTGTCCCTTGCTACGAATGGGATTGGGCCACTTTGCTGCACCGTTGCTACTACTTGTTACTTGTTACTTTTCACTTGCTACGTTTCACCTCACTACACCATCACTTGTTACCGCTACTTTCAGTGCTTGCAGTTATTACCTTGCTGAAAACTGTTTATCAGAGCATTCTGCTCCTCGTTGGGTTCTACACTCATACTTATCGAAAGGACTACGATTGATCCCCTATACTTGTGGGTCATACTTATCGAAAGGCGCCGGGGAGTCAAGCGCCTTTGGTAAGGAAACATTTATATACTTTGCTGAAATTTATTGTCACTTCTCACTATGGAAAATTTTCCTTTGAGGAATTTGTTCGGGGTATCTTCACCACGAACAGAAGTGCGAGGAGTTGCTCCTCAACTTGAGGTACCTACTGAAAATAGCTTTTATGAAATTCCTTCGGGTATGCTTGAGAAACTGCTGGCTAATCCTTTTACAGGAGATGAATCATCACATCCAGACTTGCATCTAATCTATGTAGATGAAGTTTGTGTTTTATTTAAGCTTGCAGGTTTGCCCCAGGATGAGGTAAAGAAGAAAGTCTTTCCTTTATGTTTGAAGGATAAGGCGTTGACATGGTATAGGCTATGTGATGATACTGGATCATGGGACTACAATCGGTTGAAATTGGACTTTCATCAAAAGTTTTATCCTATGCATTTAGTACATCATGATCGGAATTATATTTATAACTTTTGGCCTCGTGACAGGGAAAGCATAGCTCAAGTTTGGGGAGGCTTAAATCAATGCTATATTCATGCCCCAAACATGTGCTCTCGAGAGAAATTATCACTCAAAACTTTTATGCTCGGCTTTCTCAAGATGATCGTACCATGCTTAACACTTCTTGTACCAGTTCTTTTATGAAGAAGGATATTGACCACAAGTGGAATTTATTGGAAAGAATCACACGTAACTCCGAAGATTGGGAGCTTGAAGAAGGTAAGGAGTCAGGTATGAATTTCCAGTTTGATTGCGTTAAATATTTTGTTGAAACAAACACTTCTAGAGATTTTAGCGCTAAGTATGGACTTGACTATGAGATAGTAGCTTCTCTATGTGAATCTTTTGCCGCTCATGTTAATCTTCCCAAAGAGAAGTGGTTTAAGTATCATCCTCCTGTAGAAGTCAACATAGTTAAACCCAATCTAGTTGAAGAGAAAGTCATTGCCTTTAGTGATCCTATTGTTCCTTGTGCCTACGCTGAGAAACCACCTTACCCTGCTAGGAAAAAGGATTAATCTAAGGCTCCAACTGTGATACGTAGGGGTTACATTAGACCACTTGCACCCCGTGAGGAAATTAGAGTTGAACCTAGTGTTGCTATTATCAAAGATCTCTTAGCCGAAGACATAGACGGGCATGTTATCAAATTCTGTGAGGAGTCCGGTAGAATTGCTAAACCTCACGCGAAAGACAAATACGAACTTGTAGTTGGCTTGCCCGTTGTTTCTGTCATGGTTTATGTGATATGGGTGCTAGTGTTAGTGCAATAGCCCGGTCCCTATATGATGAAATCAAAGATGAGATTGCACCTGCTGAGTTAGAACCCATTGATGTTACTATTACACTAGCTAATAGAGACACTATCTGCCCTCTGGGAATTGTGAGAGACGTAGAAGTCGTGTGTGGTAAGACGAAGTATCCTACCGTTTTCCTCGTCCTTGCTACTGCACAAGATAGCTTTTCTCCCATCATATTTGGTAGACCCTTTCTCAACACTGTCAATGCTCATATTGATTGCATTAAACAGACTATCACTGTTAGTTTCGAGGGTGTGTCTCATGAATTTAACTTCTCCAAGTTTGGAAGTCAACCGCATGAAAAAGAGTCGTCTGGTAGGGATGAAATCATTGCTCTTGCCTCTATTGCCGTACCTCCTATGGATCCTTTAGAGCAATATCTGCTTGAGCATGAAAATGATATGCACATGGATGAAAGAGATGAGATAGATAAAATTATTTTAGAACAATATCCTATTCTCAAGAATAATCTGCGTGTTGAACTGCTTGGGGATCCTCCCCCACCAAACGGTGATCCTGTGTTCGAGCTAAAACAGTTACCAGATACTCTTAAGTATGCCTACCTTGATGAGAAGGAGATATATCCTGTTATTATTAGTGCTCACCACTCGGATCACGAAGATAAGAAGTTATCAAAAACTTTGAGGAAGCACCGTGCGGCTATTGGATATACTCTTGATGATCTTAAGGGTATTAGTCCCACTCTATGTCAGCACAAGATGAAAACTGATCCTGATTCAAAACCAGTTGCTGATCATCAAAGGAGATTAAATCCTAAGATGAAAGAGGTCATGAGAAAAGAAATATTAAAGCTTCTGGAAGCATGAATCATTTATCCTGTTGCTCATAGTGATTGGGTAAGTCCAGTACATTGCGTACCTAAGAAGTGAGGTATCACCGTCGTTCCTAATGATAAGAATGAACTAATCCCACACAGGATTATTACTGGCTATAGGATGGTGATAGATTTCCGGAAACTGAACAAGGCAACCAGGAAAGACCATTATCCTTTGCCGTTTATTGACCAAATGCTAGAAAGGCTATCTAAACACACACACTTCTGCTTTCTAGACGGTTATTCAGGTTTCTCGCAAATACCTGTTGCACAATCTGATCACGAGAAAACCACTTTCACCTGCCCCTTCGGCACCTTCGCTTATAGACGTATTCCTTTTGGCTTGTGCAATGCACCTGCCACCTTTCAAAGATGTATGATGGCAATATTCTCTGACTTTTGTGAAAAGATTGTTGAGGTTTTCATGGATGATTTCTCCGTTCACGGTTCTTCCTTTGACGGTTGCCTCAGCAACCTTGATCGAGTCTTACAGAGATGCAAAGATACCAACCTCATCTTGAACTGGGAGAAGTGCCACTTCATGGTTAATGAAGGCTTCGTCTTAGGACACAAAATCTTTGAGAAAGGCATTGAAGTTGATAAGGCTAAGGTTGATGCAATTGAGAAAATGCCTTGCCCCACAGATATCAGAGGTATATGAAGTTTCCTAGAGCATGTTGGTTTCTATAGAAGGTTCATTAAAGACTTCTCTAAGATTTCTAGGCCTCTTACCAACCTCTTGCAGAAGGATGTTCCTTTTATCTTTGATGAGGATTGTGAGGAAGCTTTCGAAATACTTAAGAAGGCCTTGGTAACCGCACCTATTGTTCAACCACCTGATTGGAACTTGCCCTTTGAAATCATGTGCGATGCTAGTGATTATGCTGTTGGTGCTGTTCTAGGACAAATAATTGACAAGAAGTTGAATGTTATTCACTACGCTAGTAAAACTCTAGACAGTGCCCAAAGAAACTATGCCACTACGGAAAAGGAGTTTTTAGCAGTCGTGTTTGCATGTGAAATTTCAGATCTTATATAGTTGACTCCAAAGTCACTATTCACTCTGATCATGCTGCTATTAAGTACCTTATGGAGAAGAAGGACGCTAAGCCTAGGCTAATCAGATGGGTTCTCGTGCTACAGGAATTTGATTTGCATGTTGTTGACCGAAAGGGTGCTGATAACCCTGTAGTAGATAACTTGTCCATGCTAGAGAATTTCCTTGATGACCCATGACCTATTGATGATAGCTTTCCTGATGAGCAATTAAATGTCATCTGCACTTCACATAGTGCACCGTGGTATGCTCATTACGCAAACTATATCGTAGCCAAATACATACCACCCAGTTTCACATACCAGCAAAAGAAGAAATTCTTCTTTGACTTGAGACACTACTTTTGGGACGATCCTCACCTTTATAAGGATGGAGTAGATGGTGTTATTAGACGTTGTGTGCCTGAACATGAACAGGGACAGATCTTGCAGAAGTGTCATTCCGAAGCCTACGGAGGACACCATGCTGGAGATAGAACTGCTCATAAGGTATTGCAATGGTGTTTCTATTGGCCCACTCTCTTCAAGGATGCCCGTAAGTTTGTCTTGTCTTGTGACGAATGCCAAAGAATAGGGACCATTAGTAAGCCTCAGGAAATGCCTATGAACTATTCACTTGTCATTGAACCGTTTGATGTCTGGGGCTTTGATTATATGGGACCCTTCCCGAGTTCCAATGGTTATACTCACATCTTAGTTGCTGTTGATTATGTCACTAAGTGGGTAGAAGCTATCCCCACTAGAAATGCTGATCATCACACCTCTATTAAGATGCTTAAAGAAGTCATTTTCCCAAGATTTGGAGTCCCTAGATATTTGATGACTAATGGCGGTTCACACTTCATTCATGGTGTTTTCCGCAAGATGCTTGCTAAGTATGATGTCAACCATAGAGTTGCATCTCCTTATCATCCTCAGTCTAGTGGTGAAGTGGAGTTGAGTAATAGGGAGATCAAATTGATCTTACAAAAGACTGTCAATAGATCTCGGAAGAATTGGTCCAGCAAACTTGACGATGCACTATGGGCTTATAGGACTGCTTATAAGAATCCCATGGGCATGTTACCGTCTAAAATGGTTTACGGTAAGGCCTGTCATTTACCTCTTGAGCTGGAACACAAAGCTTATTGGGCAATCAAAGAGCTCAACTTCGATTTCAAACTTGCCGGTGAGAAGCGGTTGTTTGATATCAGCTCATTAGATGAATGGAGGGCCCAGGCATATGAGAATGCCAAGTTGTTCAAGGAAAATGTTAAGAGATGGCACGATAAAAGAATACAAAAACGAGAGTTCAATGTAGGTGATTATGTCCTGCTATACAATTCTCGCTTAAGATTCTTCGCAGGCAAGCTTCTCTCTAAATGGGAAGGTCCTTACGTTGTCGAGGAAGGATATCGTTTCGGTGCCCTCAAAATCAATAACACGGAAGGTAATTTTCCTAGAGTGGTAAATGGGCAAACAATCAAGCATTATATCTCTGGTACTCCCATAAATGTTGAGACCAATATCATCAATATCATAACTCCAGAGGAGTACATAAGGGATGTTTATCAGCGTGTTTCAGACCCTGAAAACGAAGAGGTATGTGTTTTGGTAAGTAATTGGACTCCGAAACTTTTCCAATAGGAAATTTTCTCTGTTTTGGAATTTATGGGAAATTAGAAAAATAAAAAGCAGTCCGGAGAGCGCACGAGGCGGCCAAAAGCTTGGTAGCCGCCACCTACCCCCCTGGCGGCGGCTACAGGGCTTGTGGGCACCTCGTGTGCCTTCGTGACTCCTTTTTCTTGTGGAGCACTCCTCCTGGTCCAGAAAAAATTATTATATGTATGCGTGAGGGTTTTGATCTCCTTATCTCGCAGTTTTCCTCTGTTTTCGTTTCGAGCCTGTTTCTGCCGCAGATCTAGGTCAAGATGTCTTCTCAGGATTCAGAGGGGGAGAGCTATGTGGCTGATTACCTTGCTAACCCCCAGGTCTATGGGGACTTGGAACCATATGGCTGGACCACTGACGAGGAAGAGGACTATGGTCCCAAGGGGAAGGAACAAAAGAGTTCCGACGAAGAGGAGGCTCCTCTACCTCAACCTGGACGCACTCATGTGGAGTTCAAGAAGTCAAGCCTCCCAGACCAAAGGAAGAAGCCCAAGACCTTGTTTATCCCTTCTCGTTTCTTGCAGGAGAGTAAGCAGGAACTTTGCCATAGAGTGTGGAAGCTTGAGGAGGAAAATGACGATCTGAGGGAGCAGAACTTTATGCTCAAGTGGAGATTAGACAAGCTCAAGACTGCTTCAACAACACCACCACCATCACCACCAAAAGAAGACAACTAAGCATTGGTATGGGCAATCCCCTTGGCTTTTGCCAAGCTTGGGGGAGTTGCCCTGGTATCGTATGACCTTTATATCTTTTGCTTTTACCTTTGTTTTAGTTCTTTCCTTTTCAGTTATTATTTCTTCTCTTAGTGGAATAAGTCATTAGTGTTTAGTTTGAGTCTTTTTATTTGTTTCTCCCCCGATGTATTCGAGCTTGCGAGCTATATAAGAAATAGTATCTTAGTCAAGGGCTTTGTTTTGTGCCGTGATCGAAAGTATTAAAAGAACGATAGCATGAAAGATCATGAGATGATCCTATGGAAAGTGATAGCTTCACATATAACAAGTATGATGATTGAAACTTGTTGAGAATAGACCAACATAGACCCCAGTCATTTTTGCAATTAATAAGAAGTAATAAGGAAAGAGAGGTTCACATATAAATATATCATCTTAGACACTTTCTGTAATCGTGAGCACTCACCAAACTATTACATGCTTAGAAGTAGATGTTGGACAAGGAAGACAACATAATGAATTGTGTTTTCTTGGTTCCAAACAATGTTATATGTTTAGAGATCCCTTAGCATGTGACGTTTGCTTCCACCTCATATTAGCCAAAACTCCCGCACCAAGTAGAGATACTACTTGTGCATCCATAAACCTTCAACTCAGTTCTTCCATGAGAGTCCACCATACCTACCTATGGATTGAATAAGATCCCTCAAGTAAGTTGTCATTGGTGCAAGCAATAAAAATTGCTCTCTAATATGTATGATCTATTAGTGTGTGGAAAATAAGATTTGTACGAACCTATGATGAGGAAGACATAAAAGCGACAGACTGCATAATAAAGTCCTTTATCACAGGAGGCAATATAAAGTGACGTTCCTCCGTACTAAGAGGACACGCATCCAAACCTCAAAAACGCATCAAAACCTCTGCTTCCCTCTCCGAAGGGCCTATCTTGTACCTTTACTTTTAGCCCTTGAAAGAGTCATGGTGATCTTCACCAATTCCTCATTTTACCTTTGTCTTGGCTACTGTTACAAGCTAGGGAAAGATCTATATTCATATATCAACTTGGAGATGAGTACTTATGCTTTATTATTGTTGACTTTACCCTTGAGGTAAATAGTTGGGAGGCAAAATTATAATCCTCTATCTTTCTCTGTGTCCAGCTGAAACTTTGATACCATGAGTACCACGTGAGTTGTAACAATTGTGGAAAACAAAAGAGATGATTGAGTATGTGGGTTTGCTTTACAAGCTCTTATTTGATTCTTTCTGTTGTTATGATAAATTGCAACTGCTTCAATGACTATGGACTATTGTTGGCTACTTCTCGGTAAGGTTTTTTTGCTTCATACTTTGCTTTGTGAAGGAATTGTTACTTTCCTATAAGAATCTTTATGATGTATTGCTGTTCTATGTGTGATCATGATGCCCTCATGTCCGTATTATGTTTTATTGACACCTTCACCCCTAAACATGTGGAGATGTTTATGGATCTTGGTTTTCGCTTGAGGACAAGCGAGGTCTAAGCTTGGGGGAGTTGATACGTCCATTTTGCATCATGCTTTCAAGTTGATATTTATCGCTTTATGGGCTGTTATTATACTTTGTGGTACCATATTTATGCCTTTTTCTCTCTTATTTTGCAAGGTTTATTTGAAGAGGGAGAATATCGGCAGCTGGAATTCTGGACTGGAAATGGAGCAAGTCTGAGTCCTCTATTCTGCGCAACTCAAAATGCCCTAAAAATCAACATGGAATTTTTTGGGAATATATAAAAAATACTGGGCGAAAGAAGTGCCAGAGGGGAGCTACCAGGGGCCCACAGGCCCGGTAGCCGCCACCTACCCCCCCTGGCGGCGGCTACAGGGCTTGTGGGCACCCTGGCGGCCCATTGGCACCCCTCTTTTGCTATATGAAGGGTTTCGTCCAGGAAAAAATGAGTGTGGAGCTTTTTCATAGATTCTCTGCCGCCACGAGGCGGAACTTGAGCAGAACCAATCTAGAGCTCCGGTAGGACGATCCTGCCGGGGAAACTTCCCTCCCGGAGGGGGAAATCGTCGCCATCGTCATCACCAACACTCCTCTCGTTGGAGGGGAGTCATCTCCATCAACATCTTCATCAACACCATCTCCTATCCAAACCCTAGTTCATCTCTTGTAACCAATCTCCATCTCGCGACTCCGATTGGTACTTGTAAGGTTGCTAGTAGTGTTGATTACTCTTTGTAGTTGATGCTAGTTGGATTACTTGGTGGAAGAGTTTATGTTCAGATCCTTGATGCTACTCCTTACACCTCTGATCATGATTATGATTATGCTTTGTGAGTAGTTACTTTTGTTCCTGAGGACATGGGATAAGTCATGCTCATAATAGTCATGTGAATTTGGTATTCGTTCGGTATTTTGATATGCTGTATGTTGTCTTTTCCTCTAGTGGTGTTATGTGAACGTCGATTACATAACACTTCACCATATTTGGGCCTAGAGGAATGTATTGGGGAGTAGTAAGTAGATGATGGGTTGCTAGAGTGACAAAAGCTTAAACCCCAGTCTATGCGTTGCTTCGTAAGGGGCTGATTTGGATCCACTAGTTTAATGCTATGGTTAGACGTTGTCTTAATTCTTCTTTCATAGTTGCGGATGCTTGCGAGAGGGGTTAATCATAAGTGGGATGCTTGTCCAAGTAAGGGCAGTACCCAAGCGCCGGTCCACCCACATATCAAACTATCAAAGTAACGAACGCGAATCACATGAACATGATGAAACTAGCATGACAGAAATTCCCGTGTGTCCTCGGGAGCGTTTTTCCTCCTATAAGACTTTGTTTAGGCTTGTCCCTTTCTACAAAAGGGATTGGGCCACTTTGCTGCACCGTTGCTACTACTTGTTACTTGTTACTTTTCACTTGCTACGTTTCACCTCACTACACCATCACTTGTTACCGCTACTTTCAGTGCTTGCAGTTATTACCTTGCTGAAAACTGTTTATCAAAACCTTCTGCTCCTCGTTGGGTTCGACACTCTTACTTATCGAAAGGACTACGATTGATCCCCTATACTTGTGGGTCATCAACGACCGGTGGGGGGCTCGGTCGGGCATGGGGGCCACGAGCCAGAGAGAGAGAGAGGAGAGGGCGCAGGGAGCGGTGGCCGATCCGAAATCCCTTCGGATCTGGATGGGGATCTGGCCCGATTTGCTATACAACGCCCGAAGGCGTTTTCCTAAAAAAACTATCTTTCCTATTTTTCAAAAAATAGAAACTAAATCAAATAAATGGGCAAGTAAATATAACCAAAAAATAGGGTTATTATATACCAAAACTTTCAGAAAAAAAATCTCTACATGTTTAACATTTTTCCAAGGCCAAAATAAAAACTTAAAAAATGTTTTTTTCAGGAAAAACCCTAAAAGCTTTATTTCTTTTTTCAAATATTTTCTCAATAAAATTTTGGTTTTTTTGGCCCAAAATATTTAAAAAGAAATGCCCCGGGTTTTGGAGGGTCATGTTCCTCCTCTCTGTTCTGTTTGACCGAATATACTTCCCGACATTTCTTGAGTGGGGAAAAAAGAAAAAAAATAGAATTGCAAAGCAAAAATCGAAAAGATTCGAATGCCAACTTTATTTCAATAAATATGCATAGATGCTTAGCTACAATTGTAAAACATTCCAAATTAGGAAATTTGGGATGTTACACTTCCTAACATAACGGTTCACCATACGTGCATGCTACGGGAATCACTAACTTCAACACAAGTATTTCTAGATTCACAACACCCTACTAACATAGCTCTTAATATTACCAAATCCACGTCTCAAAACTAATTGAGAGGAATCAAGACTTCTCTTTCTACTCAATGCACATGAAGATGGAGGTTTTTGTATCCTCGTTGAGTACCTATCACCTTTGGGACTACTTTCATAGATTAAGCCAACTACCAAGTCACGCACCGCCGTGCTCTAAAGGATATAAGTGAAGCACATAGAGAAAAAGTATCTAGCTCAAAAGATATAAGTGAAGCACTATGAGCATTCTAGCAAAATCACGATGAGTGCATGTCTCTCTCTCTCAAAAAGGTGTGCAGAAAGGATGATTGTGACACAACAAAAATAAAAGACTCCTACGATACAAGACGCTCCAAGAAAAACACATATCATGTGGTGAATAAAAATATAGCTCCAAGTAATGTTACCAATGGATTGAAGACGAAAGAGGGGATGCCTTCCCGGGGCATCCCTAAGCTTAGGCTTTTTGGTGTCCTTGAATTTGGCTTGGGATGCCTTGGGCATCCCGAAGCTTGAGCTCTTTCCACTCCTTATCTCTTTGTCCATGAGAACATCACCCAAAACTTGAAAACTTCACAACACAAAACTTAAACAGAAACTTGTGATAACATTAGCACAAGAAAACAAACTACCACTTCTTTTGGTACTGTAGCAAACTTTAATTCTATCTATATTTGTGTTGGGATACTGTATTCTCACTTTTCCATGGATAGTACCCCCCCGATACTAACCACAGTTTCATCAAAACAAGCAACCAACTCAACAAAAACACAATATGTCAAAAACTGACCAGTCTGTAGCAATCTGTATACTTCGTATACTTCTGTTACCTCAAAAATACTGAAAACTTTTGAATGGCTGGGCAAAAGGCATATCAACCAGCATAAAAAAGAATCAACTCAAAATCTCTTTCTGAATAAAAATGAAAAATCATCTCGTGAGCGAAAAGTTTCTGTCTTTTTCCAGCAGGATCAAACAAGCATTACCAAGACTAGTCATAAAGGTTTTGCTTAGCTCAAACACAAAAAGAAACACAAAAAACACAATCACAACAGAACTATGATGGTGTGGACGCAATAAAACAAAAAGAAAAAAGATAAATTCATTGGGTTGCCTTCCAACAAGCGCTATTGTTTAACGCCCTTAGCTAGGCATAAAAGCGATATAATTACGTATCGTCGTCTTTGGTGCTCAAACCATAAGTGTACCTCATCATGGATTCATAAGGCAATCTTATTTTCTTTCTAGGAAAGTGTTCCATGCCCTTCTTTAAATGAAATTTAAATCTAATATTCCCTTCCTTCATATCGATGATAGCACCGATAGTCCTTAGGAAAGGTCTACCAAGAATAATAGGGCATGTAGGATTGCAATCAATGTCAAGCACAATGAAATCCACGGGTACGTAGTTCCTATTTGCAATAATAATAACATCATTGATCCTTCCCACGGGTTTCTTGACAGTAGAATCCACAAGATGCAAATTAAGAGAACACTCTTCAATCTCATTAAAACCCAGAACATCACATAAAGACTTTGGAATTGCGGAAACACTAGCACCCAAACCACACAAAGCATTGCATTCATAGTTTTTGATTTTGATTTTGATAGTAGGTTCCCACTCATCATGAAGCTTTCTAGGGATAGAGACTTCCAATTCAAGTTTCTCTTCAAGAGATTTTATCATAGCTTCGACGATATGATCGGTAAAGGCCTTGTTTTGGCTATAAGCGTGTGGAGAGTTTAACATGGATTGCATCGAGGAAATGCATTCAATTAAGGAGCAACTATCATAATCGAATTCCTTGAAATCCATGGTAGTAATTTCATTACTACTCAAAGCTTTAATATCCTCAACTCCACTTTCAATGCTTTTAGCATCAAGATGGATGGACTCCGAATCATTGGGGCACTTTTCAACCAAAGTGGATTCATATCCAGCCCCATAATCATTAGGTTTTTCACAAGAAAACAAAGATTCAATGGGAGTCACACCTAGCACTTTAAGATCTTCGTGATTCTTATCACGAGAACACGCCCTTTTAAGCCATTCATGTCTAGCACCAATTTGGGCAGTTCTTTCTTTTCTCTCAATCATGGAGACACGCATAGCTTTCAAAGTTTCATCCATATCGATCTCGGGAGGAGCACATCTAACTTTCAAAGCATCAATATCACTAGACATTCTATCAACGCTCTTAGCTAAATCGTCAATTTTGAGTAGCTTTTCCTCTATGGACGCATTGAAAATCCTTTGTGAGTTGATGAACTCTTTGATATTACTCTCTAGATCAGAGGGTAATCTATTGTAATTTCCATGAGTATTGTTGTAGGAGTTGACAAAGTTATTAGAGGAGTTACTAGGAAAAGGCCTAGGAACATAGTTTCCTCTAAAAGCATTGTTGTTGCCAAAATTATTCCTACCAACAAAACTAACGTCCAAGCTAACGTTGCTACTCTCAATTAAGGAAGACAAGGGCATATCATTAGGATCTAAAGGAGAACTTATACTAGCAACCAAATTCATTAACTCATCCATCTTAGCACTCAACGAGTTAATTTCTTCTATAGCGTGTACCTTCTTACTAGTAGGTGACCTTTCTGTGTGCCACTGAGAGTAGTTCATCATGATATTGTCTAGGAGCTTTGTGGCTTCCCCTAATGTGATTTCCATGAACGTTCCACCTGAGGCGGAGCCCAAGATATTTCTAGAAGCGAAATTCAAGCCAACGTTGAAGATTTGTACAATCATCCAAAGACTCAAGCCATGAGCGGGACAATTTCTAATCATCAATTTCATTCTCTCCCAAGATTGTGCAACGTGTTCATGATCAAGTTTCTTGGAATTCATGATATCATTATGGAGAGAGATGATCTTAGCCGGCGGAAAATACTTGGATATATAAGCATCTTTGCACTTATCCCAAGAATCGATACTATTATTGGGCAAAGAAGAAAACCAAGTTTTTGCGCGATCTCGCAACGAGAAAGGAAAAGGCTTCAATTTAATCACATCATTATCCACATATTTCTTATTTTGCATATCGCAAATCTCAATGTAGTATTGAGATGGGATGCGGCATCTTCACTAGGAATGCAGGATAATTGCTCTTTCATAACAAGATTCAGCAAAGCGGCATTGATTTCGTATGACTTCGCACTAGTGGTGGGAGCAATTGGAGTAGTAATAAAATCATTATTATTAGTATTCGAGAAGTCACAAAGTTTGTTGTTTCCATTCATGGTGACTTCGGCAAGCAAGCAAACACACAAGCGAACAAAGAGCAAGCGAGAAAAAGGGCGAACGAAAAGGCAAACGGAAAAGGCAAACGAAAAAGGAAAATTGTGAAGTGGGGGAGAGGAAAACGAGAGGCAACTGGCAAACAAAGTAAATGCAAGAGATGAGTTTGAGAAACCTACTTGGATGAGTTCTTGAGTTGATCCTCCCTGGAAACAGCGCCAAAAATTCTTCTGCTACGGCAACAAAACTCCTTCCCCGGCAACGCCAGGAATTCTTCTTGCTACTTCTCTTGCTTGCGTCGGTTTTTCCCTTGAAGAGGAAAGGGTGATGCAGCACAGGAGCAATAAGTATTTCCCTCAGTTTGAGAACCAAGGTATCAATCCAGTAGGAGAATCTCATCAAGTCCAGAGTACCTGCACAAAAACAAAAGAGGTTCCACCGAACGCTATAATGGGGTTGTCAATCCCTTCAAGATTGATTGCAAAGTGAGATCTGAAGGCAGAGAGTGCAACGAAGAAAAAGTGTAAGGCTGAAAATATGGTGTGGAGTAGACCCGGGGGCCATAGTGTTCACTAGAGGCTTCTCTCAAAATAGAAAATATCACGGTGGGTGAACAAATTACTGTCGAGCAATTGATAGAACCGCGCAAAGTCATGACAATATCTAAGGCAATGATTATACATATAGGCATCACGTCCGAGACAAGTAGACCGATACTTTCTGCATCTACTACTATTACTGCACACATCGACCGCTATCCAGCATGCATCTAGTGTATTGAGTTCATGACGAACAGAGTAACCCCTTAAGCAAGATGGCATGATGTAGAGGGATAAACTCAAACCAATGATGAAAACCCCATCTTTTTACCCTTGATGGCAACAACACGATGCGTGCCTCGCTACCCCTTCTGTCACTGGGTCAGGTCACCGCACGGTATGAACCCAAAACCAAGCACTTCTCCCATTGCAAGAATCATAGATCTAGTCGGCCAAACAAAACCCACAACTCGAAGAGAATTACAAGGATATGAAATCATGCATAAGAGAGATCAGAAGAAACTCAAATAAGATTCATAGATAATCTGATCATAAATCCACAATTCATCGTATCTCGACAAACACACCGCAAAAGAAGATTACATCGGATAGATCTCCATGAAGATCATGGAGAACTTTGTATTGAAGATCCAAGAGAGAGAAGAAGCCATCTAGTTACTAGCTATGGACTCGTAGGTCTATGCTGAACTACTCACGCATCACCGGAGAGGTCAGGTTGTTGATGAAGAAGCCCTCCGTATCCGAATCCCCCCTCCGGCAGGGCACCATAACATGCCCCAGATGGGATCTTGCGGAGACAGAAGCTTGCGGCGGCGGAAAAGTACTTTCAATGATCTCCTGATTTTTTATGGGATTTGAGGGAATATATAGGTGCAAAACCAAGGGCAGAGGAGGCCCAGGGAGCCCACAAGCCAGGGAGGCGCGCCCCCTGGCCGCGCCATGAGGGCTTGTGGGGTCCCTGCAGGCCCTGTGCCGTGATTCTCCGGCTTCCCGATCTTTTTCCGTTTCGGAAAAATCTTTTTGGCAGTTTCATTCCGTTTGGACTCCGTTCAAAATCCTCCTCTAAAAGGGGTCTAAAACATGGAAAAAACACGAACTGGCACTTGGCACTGAGTTAATAAGTTAGTCCCAAAATATATATATAAGGCATACAAAACATCCAAAGTTTGACAGGATAATAGCATTTAACCATCAAAAGTTATAGATACGTTGGAGACGTATCACCTCTCTGGTCATGAATATGATTATGCTTTGTGAGTAGTTACTTTTGTTCCTGAGGACATGGGATAAGTCATGCTAATAATAGTCATGTGAATTTGGTATTCGTTCGATATTTTGATGTGTTGTATGTTGTTTTTCCTCTAGTGGTGTTATGTGAACGTCGACTACATAACACTTCACCATTATTTGGGCCTAGAGGAATGCATTGGGAAGTAGTAAGAAGATGATGGGTTGCTAGAGTGACCGAAGCTTAAACCCTAGTTTATGCGTTGCTTCGTAAGGTGCTGATTTGGATCCACTAGTTTAATGCTATGTTTAGACTTTGTCTTAATTCTTCTTTCGTAGTTGCGGATGCTTGCAAGAGGGGTTAATCATAAGTGGGATGCTTGTCCAAGTAAGGGCAGTACCAAAGCGCTGGTCCACCCACATATCAAACTATCAAAGTAACGAACGCGAATCATATGAACATGATGAAAACTAGCATGACAGAAATTCCCGTGTGTTCTCGGGAGCGTTTTTCCTCCTATAAGACTTTGTCCATGCTTGTCCCTTGCTACAAATGGGTTTGGGCGACTTTTCTGCACCGTTGCTACTTTTGTTACTTGTTGGTCGCTACGAATCATCTCACCACACAGTCACTTGTTACCGATAATTTCAGTGCTTGCAGATTTTACCTTGCTGAAAACCACTTGTCAGATCCTTCTGCTCCTTTGGGTATGCTGGAGAAACTGCTGGCTAATGCTTTCACAGGAGATGGAACGTCACATCCAGACTTGCATCTAATCTATGTAGATGAAGTTTGTGGTTTATTTAAGCTTGAAGGTTTGCCCGAGGATGAGGTTAAGAAGAAGGTCTTTCCTTTATCTTTGAAGGATAAGGCGTTGACATGGTATAGGCTATGTGATGATACTAGATCATGGGACTACAATCGGTTGAAATTGGAATTTCATCAAAACTTTTATCCTATGCATTTAGTACATCGTGATCGGAATTATATTTATAATTTTTGGCCTCGTGACAGAGAAAGCATCGCTCAAGCTTGGGGGAGGCTTAAATCAATGTTATATTCATGCCCCAATCATGAGCTCTCGAGAGAAATTATCATTCAGAACTTCTATGCTTGGCTTTCTCATGATGATCGCACCATGCTTGACACTTCTTGTACCGGTTCTTTTATGAAGAGAGATATTGACTTCAAATGGAATTTATTGGAGAGAATTAAACGCAACTCTGAAGATTGGGAGCTTGAAGAAGGTAAGGAGTGAGGTATGAATTTCACCTTTGATTGCGTTAAATCCTTTGTTGAAACATATACTGTTTGTGACTTTAGCGCTAAGTATGGACTTCACTCTGAGATAGTAGCTTGACTGTGTGAATCTTTTTCTGGTCATATTGATCTCCCCATAGAGAAGTGGTTTAAATATCATCCTCCTTTAGAAGTCAATATAGTTAAACCCACTCCAGTTGAAGAGAAAGTCATTGCCTATAATGATCCTGTTGTTTCCAGTGCCTACATTGAGAAACCACCTTTACCTGTTAGGATAAAGGATCATGCTAAAGCTTCAACTGTGATACGTAGAGGCTATATTAGAACACCTACACTCCCTGAGCAAAATAGAGTTGAACCTAGCATTGCTATTATCAAAGATCTTCTGTCTGACGATGTTGAGGGACATAATATTCACTTCTGTGAAGATGCTGCTAGAATTCTAAACCTCATGCTAGAGACAAACATAGGCCTGTTGTTGGCATGCCTGTTGTTTCTGTTAAGGTAGGAGATCATTGTTATCATGGTTTATGTGACGTGGGTGCTAGTGTTAGTGCAATATCTCAATCATTATATGATGAAATCAAAGACGAGATTGCACCTGTTGAGATGGAGCCTATTGATGTCACTATTCAGCTTGCCAATAGAGATACTGTCTGCCCTGTGGGAATTGTTAGGGATGTTGAAGTCTTGTGTGGTAAAACGAAGTATCCTGCCGATTTCCTCGTTCTTTCCACTGCTCAAGATAGCTTTTGTCCCATCATATTTGGCAGACCTTTTCTCAATACCGTCAATGCTCATATTGACTATGAGAAGCAAACTATCACTGTTGGCTTTGAAGGTGTGTCACATGAGTTCAATTTTCCAAGTTTTGTAGACAACCTCATGAAAAGGAGTTGCCTAGTAAGGATGAAACTATTGCCTTAGCTTCTATTGCCGTGCCTCCTACTCATCCCTTAGAGCAATACTTGCTTGAGCATGAAAATGATATGCATATGGATGAAAGGGATGAGATAGATAGAGTTGTCTTAGAACAATATCCCATCCTTAAGAATAATCTGCGTGTTGAACTGCTTGGGATTCACCCCCACCAAAGGGTGATCCCGTGTTTGAGCTTAAACAGTTTCTTGATATATCCTGTCATAATTAGTGCTAGCCTCTCAGAGCATGAAGAAAAGAAGTTACTAAAAACTCTGAGGAAGCACCGTGCTGCTATTGGATATACTCTTGATAATCTTAAGGGCATTAGTCCCACTCTATGCCAGCACAAGATTAAAACTGATCCTGACTTTAAACCAGTTGCTGATCATCAACGTAGATTAAATCCTAAGATGAAATAGGTAGTAAGAAAAGAAATACTAAAGATCCTGGAAGTGGGTATTATCTATCCTGTTGCTCATAGTGATTGGGTGAGTCCGATGCATTGCGTTCCTAAGAAGGGAGGCATTACCGTTGTCCCTAATTATAAGGATGAATTGATCCCACAGAGGATTATTACTGGCTATAGGATGGTGATCGATTTTAGGAAATTGAATAAAGCCACTAGAGAAGATCATTACCCTTTGCCTTTTATCGACCAAATGCTAGAAAGACTGTCTAAACACACACACTTCTCCTTTCTAGACGATTATTCTGGTTTCTCCCAAATACCAGTTGCACAATCTGATCAGGAGAAAACCACTTTCACCTGCCCTTTCGGTACCTTTGCTTATAGACGTATGCCTTTTGGCTTATGTAATGCACCTGCCACCTTTCAAAGATGTATGATGGCTATATTCTCTGACTTTTGTGAAAAAATTGTTGAGGTTTTCATGGATGATTTCTCCGTTTATGGGTCTTCCTTTGATGATTGCCTCAGCAACCTTGATCGAGTCTTGCAGAGATGTAAAGACACCAATCTTGTCTTGAATTGGGAGAACTTTATGGTTAATGAAGGCATCGTCTTAGGACACAAAATTTCTGAAAGCGGTATTGAAGTCGATAAGGCTAATGTTGATGCAATCGAGAAAATGCCATACCCCACAGATATCAAAGGTATAAGAAGTTTCCTTGGTCATGCTGGTTTCTATAGAAGGTTCATTAAAGACTTCTCTAAGATTTCTAAGCCTCTTACCAATCTCTTCCAAAACAATATTCCTTTTGTTTTTGACGATGATTGTGAGGAAGCCTTCGAAATACATAAGAGGGCTTTGATAACTGCACCTATTGTTCAACCACCTGATTGGAACTTACCTTTTGAAATCATGTGTGATGCTAGTGATTATGCGGTTGGTGCTGTTCTAGGGAAAAGAGTTGATAAGAAGTTGAATGTCATTCACTATGCTAGTAAAACTCTAGGCAGTGCCCAAAGAAACTATGCTACTACGAAAAAGGAATTTTTAGCAGTCGTGTTTGCATGTGAAAAGTTCACGTCTTACATAGTTGATTCCAAAGTCACTATTCACACTGATCACGCTGCTATTAAGTACCTCATGGAGAAGAAGGACGCTAAACCTAGACTTATCAGATGGGTTCTCTTGCTACAAGAATTTGATTTGCACGTTGTCGACAGGAAGGGTGCTGATAACCTAGTAGCAGATAACTTGTCTAGGTTGGAGAATGTTCTTGATGACCCACAACCTATTGATGATAGCTTTCCCGATGAGCAATTGAATGTCATCAGTGCTTCACGTAGTGCACCGTGGTATGCTTATTATGCAAACTATATCGTTGCCAAATATATACCACCTAGTTTCACATACCAGCAAAAGAAGAAATTCTTCTTTGACTTGAGACATTACTTTTGGGATGATCCTCGCCTTTATAAGGAAGGAGTAGATGGTGTTATTAGACATTGTGTACCTGAACATGAACAAGGACAGATCCTACAGAAGTGTCACTCCGAGGCCTACGGAGGACACCATGCGGGACATAGAACTGCACACAAGGTATTCCAATCATGTTTCTATTGGCCCACTCTCTTCAAGGATGCCCGTAAGTTTGTCTTGTCCTGTGACGAATGTCAAAGAATAGGTAATATCGGTAAACATCAGGAAATGTCTATGAACTATTCACTTGTCATTGAACCATTTGATGTGTGGGGCTTTGATTATATGGGACCTTTTCCAAAATCCAACGGGTATACTCATATCCTAGTTGCTGTTGATTACGTCACTAAGTGGGTAGAAGCTATCCCCACTAGTCGTGCTGATCTCAAGACCTCTATCAGGATGCTTAAAGAAGTGATTTTCCCTAGATTTGGAGTCCCGAGATATCTAATGACCGACGGTGGTTCACATTTCATTCATGGTGCTTTCCATAAAACGCTTGCTAAGTACGATGTCAACCATAGATTGCGTCTCCCTATCACCCTCAGTCCAGCGGTCAAGTAGAGCTAAGCAATAGAGAGATTAAACTGATTCCGCAAAAGACTTTCAACATGTCTAGAAAGAATTGGTCTAAGAAGCTCGATGATGCAATGTGGGCTTATAGGACTGCCTATAAGAATCCCATGGGCATGTCTCAGTACAAAATGGTGTACGGTAAAGCATGTCATTTACCTCTTGAGCTAGAACATAAAGCCAATTGGGGAATCAAAGAGCTCAACTTTGATTTCAAACTTGTCGGTGAGAAGAGGTTATTTGAAATTAGCTCGCTTGATGAATGGAGAACTCAGGCATATGAGAATGCCAAGTTGTTCAAGGAAAAGGTTAAGAGGTGGCATGATAAGAGGATACAAAAGCATGAGTTCAATGTAGGTGATTATGTCTTGCTATATAACTCTCGTTTAAGATTCTTTGCAGGCAAGCTTCTCTCTAAATGGGAAGGTCCCTATGTTGTTGAGGAAGTATATCGTTCCGGTGCTATCAAGATCAACAACACGGAAGGTAATTGTCCGAGAGTGGTAAATGGGCAGAGAATCAAGCATTATATCTTAGGTACTCCCATAAATGTTGAAAGCAATATTATCAATACCATAACTCTGGAAGAATACCCAAGGGATATTTATAAAACTGTTTCAGACTGCGAAAACGAAGAGGTATGTGATTCGGTAAGAAAACAGAGTCGAAAACTTTTCCAGTAGGAAATTTTCTCCGTTTTGGAATATTTGAAAAAATACAAAAATTGGAAGTAGTCCGGAAAGCGCGCGAGGAGGCGACAAGCCTACCAGGCGCAGGCCCACCCCCTGGCCGCGCCTGGGGGGCTTGTGGCCACCTCGTGCGCCTCCCGGACTCCGTTTTCGTGCGGAGTACTCCTTCTGGTCTAGACAAAATCAATATATATTCTTCCGTTTGGTCTGACCCTCGTATCACGCAGATTTCCTCTGTTTTCGTTTCGAGCCTGTTTTTGTTGCAGATCTAGATCTCTATGACTTCCCCAAAAGCTCCTAAGGACAAGATCTTCGAGAAGGTCATCAATCCCTACCTCACAGGAGTGCTGCAACACCCTCAATCTATCGAGATGCGTGAGGGGATGTTGCACATCCGTGATGTTGAGGGACCCAAGAAGACCGGAATCATGGAGATGAGGCTCGATGCAATCGAGCGACAAGTCTTCAAGTGCGAGGGTATGGTGGAGCGTGGACTCAATGCCAACCACATGATGATCACGGAGTTCACCAACAAGCACATTATTGATGCCAATGACATTGGGAAGCACCTCTCCAGGCTCTATGACAGGATTGATCAACTCCAGGCCCAGATGTATGACCCGCAGAACCAAAACTGTGAGTATGAGTATAGATTTAAATCAATATGGTTGGTTGCAGATTTGAGGATTCCGGGGACTCGTTCATCTTTCCATGATGGAGCACCTATGCCTTGGAAGACGAAGGATCAAGCCCATGTTGCAAAAACTCCTCCACCATCACCACCACAGGAAGACAACTGAGCATGGGTATGGGCAATCTCCTTGGCTTGTGCCAAGCTTGGGGGAGTTGCCCCGGTATTGTATCACCATCACATATTTTGCCTTTACCTTTGTTTTAGTTTGTTCCTTTTCAGTTTTCTCTTTCCCTAGTAGATTAAAAGTCTTAGTGTTTTAGTCTTGAGTTTTGCTTGGTTTCACCCCGATGTATTTGAGCTCGTGAGCTTTATAATAAAGAGTGTCTTAGTTGAAGGCCTTTGCCTCATGCCATGATCAAAAGAAGGAGAAAAGAACAAAAGCATGAAAGATCAGGTAATGATCTTATGGGAAGTGATGGCTTCACATACAAAAAGAATGTTGATTGAAACTTGTTGAGGGTAGACAAACGTAGACCTTGGTCATTGTTGCAATTAATAGTAAGTGATAAAGAAGGAGAGGTTCACATATAAATATATCATCTTTGACACCATCTATGATTGTGAACACTCACTAAACTGTTACATGCCTAGAAGTAGATGTTGGACAAGGAAGACAACATAATGAATTGTGTTTGCTTGGTTCCGAACAATGTTATATGATTAGAGATCCCTTAGCATGTGACGATTGCTTCCACCTCATATTAGCGAAAACTCCTGCACCAATAGAGATACTACTTGTGCATCCACAAACCTTCAACCCAGTTTTTCCATGAGTGTCCACCATACCTACCTATGGATTGAATAAGATCCCTCAAGTAAGTTGTCATCGGTGCAAGCAATAAAAATTGCTCCCTAATATGTATGATCTATTAGTGTGTGGAAAATAAGCTTTGTACGAACCTGTGATGAGGAAGACATAAAAGCGATAGACTGCATAATAAAGTTCTTTATCACAGGAGGCAATATAAAGTGACGTTCCTCCGCACTAAGAGGACACACATCTAGACCTCAAAAGCGCATGACAACCTCTGCTTCCCTCTGCGAAGGGCCTATCTTGTACCTTTACTTTTTGCCCTTGAAAGAGTCATGGTGATCTTCACCAATTCCTTGTTTCGCCTTTATCTTGGCTAACGTCATATGTTTGGGAAAGATCTATATTCATATGTCAACTTGGAAGCAAGTACTCATGAATTATTATTGTTGACATTACCCTCGAGGTAAATGGTTGGGAGGCAAAACTCTAAGCCCCTATCTTTCTCTGTGTCCAGCTGAAACTTTGATCTCATGAGTACCACATGAGTTGTAGCAATTGTAGAGAACAAAAGAATGATTGAGTATGTGGATTTTCTTTACAAGCTCTTACTTGACTCTTTCTGATGTTGTGATAAATTGCAATTGCTTCAATGACTAAAGGCTATCGGTTGTTACTTCTCGGTAAGGTTCTCGATCCATGCTTTACTTTGTGAAGGAATTATCACTTTAGCATGAGAGATAATATGTTGGTATTGCTGTTCTCATCATGATCATGATGCATGCATGTTCGTATCTTGTTTTGTCGACACCTCTCTCCGTAAACATGTGGACATATTTATTGAGCTAGGTTTTTGCTTGAGGACAAGCGAGGTCTAAGCTTGGGGGAGTTGATACGTCCATTTTGCATCATGTTTTCATGTTGATATTTATCGCTTCTTGGGCTATTATTTCACTTCACGGTACAATACTTATGCCTTTTCTCTCTTATTTTGCAAGGTTTACATGAAGAGGGAGAATGCCGGCAGTTGACATTCTGGCCTGAAAAAGGAGCAAATTTGAGATACCTATTCTGCGCAACTCCAAACGCCGTAAAAATCAACGATGATTTTTTTTCCGGATTTATAAAAAATACTGGGCCGAAGAAGCGCCAGAGGGGTGCCAACAAGTGGCCACAAGCGTGCTAGGCGCGGCCACCCCCCTGGCCGCGCCTAGGGGGCTTGTGGGCAGCCTGTTGGCCCACTGGCCCCCCTCTTCTTCTATATGAAGGGTTTCATCCAGAAAAAAATATCTAGGAGGAGCTTTTTGTGGATTCGTCGCCGCCACGAGGCGGAACTTGAGAAGAACCAATCTAGAGCTCCGGCAGGACGATCCTGCCGAGGAAACTTCCCTCCCGGAGGGGGAAATTATCGCCATCGTCATCACCAACACCCCTCTCATCGGAGGGGACTCGTCACCATCAACATCTGCAACAACACCATCTCATCTCCAAACCCTAGTTCATCACTTGTAACCAATCTCTGTCTCGCGACTCCGATTGGTACTTGTAAGGTTGCTAGTAGTGTTGATTACTCTTTGTAGTTGATGCTAGTTGGATTACTTGGTGGAAGAGTTTATGTTCAGATCCTTGATGCTACTCATTACCTCTCTGGTCATGAATATGATTATGCTTTGTGAGTAGTTACTTTTGTTCCTGAGGACATGGGATAAGTCATGCTAATAATAGTCATGTGAATTTGGTATTCGTTCAATATTTTGATGTGTTGTATGTTGTTTTTCCTCTAGTGGTGTTATGTGAACGTCGACTACATAACACTTCACCATTATTTGGGCCTAGAGGAAGGCATTTGGAAGTAGTAAGTATATGATGGGTTGCTAGAGTGACAGAAGCTTAAACCCTAGTTTATGTGTTGCTTCGTAAGGGGCTGATTTGGATCCACTAGTTTAATGCTATGGTTAGACTTTGCCTTAATTCTTCTTTCGTACTTGCGGATGCTTGCGAGAGGGGTTAATCATAAGTGGGATGCTTGTCCAAGTAAGGGCAGTACCCAAGCGTCGGTCCACCCACATATCAAACTATCAAAGTAACAAACGCGAATCATATGAACATGATGAAAACTAGCATGACAGAAATTCCCGTGTGTCCTCGGGAGCGTTCTTCCTCCTGTAAGACTTTGTCCAGGGTTGTCCCTTGCTACAAAAGGGATTGGGCCACTTTGTTGCACCGTTGCTACTTTTGTTACTTGTTGGTCGCTACGAATCATCTCACCACACAATCACTTGTTAACGATAATTTCAGTGCTTGCAGATTTTACCTTGCTGAAAACCACTTGTGAGATCCTTCTGCTCCTCGTCGGGTTCGACACTCTTACTTATCGAAAGGACTACGATTGATCCCCTATACTTGTGGGTCATCAATGTTCTGCTAAGTTCTTTGCTCCTTAGAGATTTGGTATGAGAATGCTGAACCCTAGGGAGGTAGAACGTGCCTTGTTTGTGGAACATGTGAAACTTAAAAAATGTGGGGTTAGTGTGAAATTTTCACCTTGGACGGATGACTTGGATTTTGAGGGTCTCCTGGAAGTTGCTTGGGTTAAGATTGTTAGGATCCCTATCAATAAAAGGTGTAAAAAAACTGTTGCTTATGTAGGAGGGTTGGTGGGGATTACCCTCGAGGTAGATATGTCAACCCTCAATCGACGTGCGTCGGTTAGAGCTAAGATTGGCTGCAGGCATGTTGACCAAATTCCAACCTCAGCTGAAGGGGTGTTGGGGGTCATTTTTATAAATTTACATATGAGGTGGAGGAAGTGCTTGTCAAGAATGCTGCCATGGAGGAAATCGATGTGCCTGCTGCACGCGGTGGAACGTCCAAACAGAAGTTGACACCAAAACGTAAATGTGAGCATCATGATCATGAGAAGGAGGATAGCTACTTTGAGTCTTCGGGAGCTAACAGATTCGGTCAGTCATCAAGAGGGGGTAAAACGTGTCGTTTACCCTCTCGTGAGAAGGAGATTTCAGAATCTGGGAGAGCAAGGAGGATGATGAGCTGTCAATTGAATCAATGCAGCTGGATCATAAGGAGAATTTGAGTGAAACATCTAAGTGGATTGTTCTTGTTACTCTGGAAAGAGTGAACAATGCCCCGGGGATGTAGAATGAACCAAAGGAAGTTCAGGTGATTTTTGCTTCTGCTGTCCGAAAATCTCTGTCATATGCAGATGTAGTAACTAATTCTTGTCAGGTGTTGGAGTTGGAGGGAGAGGCTGATCCTAACATGAAAGTTTAAAATGATTATGTGGTACTGTCACTTGAAACCAATAACAATGTGGACGTGATTTCTACACCTCCCATTGCTTCTGAAGCTGATACGAGGTTCAGTAAGAGGAATACCTGTGGGATGCATGAGAAGGTGGAGGGCAGAGCCAGGAGGCTAGCTAGCAAGAAGGATCTGGAAGGTAATCCCAAGTCTCGCAATAATTATTTTGGTGTTCTATCTGATGCTGAGTTGATTTCTACAGCTAGCAATATGGGGGTTATTATTCCTGATCATAGTTTTGCATGTATTGATGTGCTTAGAGAGGTGGAGCAGGTTAGAGAGGAGCTCGACATTAAGAAAAGTCGAGCCACGACAATCAGGAACAGGACATTTTTGTCACTGATGGCCTCGGACGTAGTACTCCTGTTAGTTTAGAGTGGCTGGACCAAGACGAAGCGATTTTTGAAAGCAAATCTCTAACCAAATCTAAAAAGAAAAATAACAGAAAACCTATCGTAAAGATTTCTAGACCTGTGACTAGAAGTCGAAAGACGAATGCTGAGAATGCTGAAAAAAGTTGTAACTCTACCATGTCCCCTGGTAGAGTTACTCGGTCAAAATTTCATAAGAAGCGTTCCAAATGAGAGGACTCATTTGGAACTGTCGGGGGATAGGCAAGAAAGGAATGGCCACCTGCCTCACCGACCTCATTCGTGACCATTCCCTGGACTTCTTAGGGTTGCAAGAGACCATGAAGAAAGATTTTTTCCCTCAAATGTCTTAGGAGGCTGGACCCCTTTGGCTTGTTCAATTGGGAGTGGATTCCCTCCAGGGGTAGATCCGGAGGAATTTTGTGTGGAGTTAGGCAAGATGTTCTGGATATCATTTCCCGCGTTAAAGGGAGATATATCTTACAACCGGTCCTAGATGATAAAAGAAGTAAGACTGTGTGGGGTTTGTTGGTGGTGTATGGGTCTGCTCATGAGGAATCTAAAGAAGAGTTCCTCGTGGAGCTTGCATCTATGTGTGGTAGTATGAAAATACCATACATAGTTGGAGGTGATTTCAATATCCTGAGACACTCCGGGGAGAAGAATAAGAACTTCTCTATCCGCAAATCCACGGACCTATTCAACTCAGTTATTAATACTTTGGCGCTGAGAGAGATTCATATCAGTGGGGGTAAATATACTTGGACCAATAATCAAGCCCATCCTACTTTGGAGAAACTTGACATTCTGATATCGGAGGCATGGGAAGATATATTTCCCCTGGTTTCGGTCAGGAAACTGGTTCGGGAAATTGCTGGTCAGAGCCCCGTGTTGCTTAGTTCGGGTGGGGAGGGGAGGGATGCACCTAAACCTCGTGAGTTTCGCTTTGATCTTTCATGGATCAAAGATGATAAGTTCATTCCCACTGTTAACAAAATCTCGTCCAGATCTGTGCGATCTGCTGATCCCAGAGACATCCTAAACATTAAGTTGAAAAGGATTAAAACTTACTTCAAGGGTGGGGTTCAGATAAGTTTGGTCGTGATAAGAAAAGGAAAGATGAGCTCAGGAATGAGTTGGCTCAATTGGAAGAGTTGGAGGAGGAAGGACCTCTATCACTTGAGATCTATAATAAGAAGGTTGATGTTGATTTTGAGCTTCATGAGCTGCTAGTGAATGAGGAAATATTCTGGTTGCAACAATCTCATGAGAGATGGCTGCTGAAAGGAGATATGAACACTAGTTACTATCATAAGATAGCTAACGGGCACAAAAGGAAGAACATGATTCATTCTCTCAAGATGGGGGAAGAGGTGATTGAGGGGAATGAAGAACTTATTGCCCACGCCACTTAGTTCTACAAGGAACTCTTCGGTCCTGGTCATGGAAATATCTTTCACCTAGATCCTGATACTTGGTCACAGGAAGAAAAGTTGAATGAAAATGATAATGAAACCCTGTGTCAAGAATTACAGAGGCTGAGGTTAAATGTGCTCTGTTTGATATGGCCACGAATAGAGCTCTTGGTCCAGATAATATACCCGCCGAATTCTACCAGGTGTGTTGGGATATTATCAAAAATGACATTATGTCCTTGTTTCATCACTTCTGTAAAGGGACCCTCGATGTTAAGTGGCTTAATTATGGAGTGATTTCTTTGTTGCCTAAAGTCTTGGGAGCTGATAGAATCCAGCAATTTAGACCCATGTGCTTGTTAAGGTGCCCTTATAAGCTCATAACTAAAGAGTTCGATAGGCGTGCAGTGCATGTGGTTGATACCTTGATTAGTTCCACACAGAATGCTTTTATTAAAGAGAGAAGCATTATGGATGGGAATTTAGCTTTGCATGAGATTCTAAACCATACTGATGTCAATAAAAAAGTTAGCATTGTACTGAAACTTGATTTTGAGAAATCTTATGACAAGGTTAACTGGGACTTCCTTTTGGAATGTCATAGACTCAGAGGTTTTAGTGAAACTTGGTGTGGCTGGATTATAATGAATCCTATATGATGGTACAGTCAGCATTAAGCTCAACAATTGCGTAGGGCCTTATTTCCAAAGTGCCAAGGGGGTGCAGCCGGGTGACCCTCATTCCCCATTCCTTTTTAATCTGGCTGCGGAGTGCCTTTCGAAAATGATTAAGAATGCCTAGCGAAACAAGCTTATTGTTGGACTTGCTGCAGATCTTATTCCTGTTGGAATTGTTGTGCTGCAATACGCTGATGATACAATCATTTGCATAGAGCATGATGTGGAAAAAGCAGTTAACCTGAAGTTGCTGCTATATATCTTTGAGATGATGTCGGGCCTTAATGTCCATTATCAAAAAAAGCGAAATTTTTACTGTTGGAGGGGATGATAACGTGGTAAAAACCTATGCTGATCTGTTTAACTGTGATATTGGTAAGTTCCCAATCAAATGTCTTGGTATGCCTGTTAGCTATACCAGATTGAAGAACTCGGATTGGGAATTCATTGTGGAAAGATGTATGAAGTGGTTTGAGGCCTGGATTGGCAATGCTGCTTCCATGGGAGGAAGACTGACTCATTTGGACTGTGTTATCACTCAGATTTCCATTTACCACATGTATATGTGGCTCATGAATAAAACATTCATTGAAAAGCTGGATAAACACAGACGTAGATTTTTCTAGCAAGGGATCAATAAAAAGAGAAGATACCATATGGTGAAATGGAACAGGGTGTGTAGATCTAAACAAAAAGGGGGACTCGGGGTTAAAGACCTCCGAAAGCAAAATATTAGCTTGATGGTTAAGTGGTTGTGGAATTGGAGACGCAGAAGGGTGTCTAGCAAGACATTATCAAAGCTAGATATCTCGGAAACAAAACCGTGGCTACTGTTAGGCCCAGGTTCTCTGACTCACCTTGCTGGAAAGCTATTCTTAAAGTCAAAGAATTTTATCTCGCAGGGAGGAAAATTAAAAATGAATCCGAGAATATTGCCAGGATTTGGCAGGATTCTACTGATGGGCTTCTTCCTTTCAAAGATCAATTCCCTTTACTCTTTTACATCTATAATGATCCTGATTGTACGGTGGATAAGTTGTGCCAGTTTGAAGATTACTCCTTTTTTAGGAGGAGGTTAAATCCTGAGCTTAGAGACCAATGGAGAGAGATGCATAGAACTATCTGTGGTATTGTGCTAACCAGAGATAGTGACAAAGTGTCTTGGGGCTTGACTGGTATTGGTAAGTTCACCACCAAGTCCATGTATAAGTGGTTGGAGAAACCATTGCATGGGTGCCATTATAAGTGGATCTGGAAAGCAAAAATTCCCTTGAAAATAAAAAACTTCATGTGGCAATTATCTCAGGATCCGGTGCTGACTAGACATGTGATGAAAAAGAAAAATGGCCTGGGAATCCTAGTTGCTCTTTCCGCCGTCGTAGAGAAACTTCACAACACCTTTTCTTTACATGCCCTGTTGCTAGGGTTGTATGGAGATTGATTGGGGTTACTCTGGGGACTGATAGCTGCCCCAATTCTTAGTGGCAATACTATTCCTGGTGTGATGCGTTCTTGCCGGCTGGTGGGAAATATTACACGGTGGGGCTTGCGGCTGGATGCTGGGCTCTTTGGTTGGCTAGGAACAAGGCTACTTTCAAAAATAAAATGATCGAAACTCCCTTTGAAATTGTATTTTCAATGTGTTCGTTCCTTCTATATTGGGCAGGCTTACAGCAGAAGGATGATGCAGGAGAGCTTCGTTCTGGCGCGGAGATGGTGAGAGCGAATACTATGCAGCTGATGAAGCTTTGAGAGGCAGCTAGGCAGGGAATCACGCGGGAGTAAGCACGCTGTGATATAAAGTCTTCGAGCTGTTGATGAAGACATCCTGTAGGGTGTTAGCCCTTATGCATGTTCGAGTTTGTGATGTTAAGTGTTGTTTTTGTGATACTCTATTTGCTCTATGCGATTATTGGTTTTTTATGCTATGGCAGTCGTTTCGAGGGCAAACGTGTGTTCCATAGGTGAAAGCTGGCAGTCTGCTGCAACTATGTGTCGTACCAGTGCTCTTTTCTTTTTGATCACTTTGTGGAACTATTGTATTTCTGTTCGATGTAATGGAAAGGGGGTGTTATGCTCAGTTCAAAAAAATGGTAAGAGTGATGCTTGTAATATGTGTTGGGTTTTCTTATGAAAAGGAACGAGTGATTCAACACAATATCAATAAGTATTTCCCTCAGTAGAGAACCAAGATTTATCAAATCAATAGGAGTAACAACCAACCCCCGTTTTTGCGACTCCACATAAAAGAAACAAACACTTGCGTCCAACGTGGGTCAAAGGGTTCTAAATCCCCTTGGACTCGTTATTTGCAAGTAAGTAAAGTTAGATATAAGTTGCAAAGTGAGATGTAAATAAAAAGTAGATGAAGGGAACGAGGTATTGTAATGTTTGTAAACTTATAAGTCAATAAACCCGGGAGCCGTAGTTTTCCCTAATGACAGCTCTCATGTAGTAGGCATATAGTGGTAGACAAATTACTGTTGGACAAATGATAGAAAAGCGCATAGTTATGTGATATTCGCGATAATGATTTTACGTATATAGGCATAATGTCCATAAGAAAATAGGCCGACTTCTGCGTGAACCTATTACTATTACCCCACTTCAAGAGTACTTCTATGCTTGCCTCTCTACGTATTAAGTTCATGACAAACAGAGTAATGCTTGGAGAACAATGACATGATGTAGACAAAGAGAACTCAATCAATATGAATTAACCCCATAGTTTTATCCTTAGTGGAAACAATACTCAGACGTATCTTGCCCCCTTTTGTCACTGGGATATAGAAACCCGTTACACTGAACCCAGTACAACGCACCCCTCTCACTAATGAAATATCAAACTAGTTGGCCAAACTATTTCAAAAGATTAGAGAGAATTATGAAGCTATGATAATCATGCAAATAAGAATCATAATTAGAATTGAGAGAAGTATCATATATTTATCATGAATAATCCAAATATGAACCCATAATTCATCGGATCCCAACAAACGCACCGCACAATAGGATTACATCGGATAAAACAAAGCAAAGATATGGTGATCATTGTATTGAAGATCAAGAGAGAGAGAGATAGCCATCTAGGTACTAGATAGGGGCCCGTAGGTCTGTGGTAAACTACTCACACATAACCATGGAAACAATAAGGTTGATGTAGAGGTCCTCCGTGACCGTTCCCCTCTCTCACACGACACAGGGAAAGGGCTCCACATAGGCACACGACGAAATAGAGATTTGCGGTGGCGGAAACTGTGTTCCACGAGTCTCCTTAGGGTTTTTGGGTATTTGGGAAATTATAGGATGAAGAGGTACGCCAGGAGACGCGGAGGGGGGCTAAAACACATCAGGGTGCGGCTACCCGCTAGGCGCTCCATGTTGTGTGCTCCCTCCCTCGTGCATCATCTGGTCTCCTCTCGATGTTTCCAATCTTCTTTTGGTCAAGAAAAAAATCACAAAAGGTTTTGGGGGCAATTGGACTTCGTTTGGTACTGTACACCTGAAAAGGCAAAAACATGCAGAAAACAACAACTAACATTCGGAACTGGGTCAATAGGTCAATTCTCAAAAATAATAATAATTGGTATATAAACACCCAAAAATCATCCTAAAATGATAATATTATAGCATGTAACTATAAAAAGTTATAGATACGTTGGAGACGTATTAGCATCCCCAAGCTTAATTGTTGCTCGTCCTCGAGTAGGTAAATGATAAAAATAGAATTTTTGATGTGGCATGCTACAGAACATGTAATATATTGCAGGTTTGATCATTGAGAAATGATGAATCAATAAACATAAACATAGTAAGGTTCTTAAACATAAGCAACATTTCATCAAGTTTCAAAATATATGATCCTTAAAGAATGTTCACTCCCTGTTCATTTATCATATAAGTATGACATGGCTCCGTCCTTCCCACATAAATACAAATGTTAAGCACCGCAGTGTCAAGTGAGGCAATTGGATTGTACTTTTGAACACGCTTCAATTTTTTATTACTTACTCAAGATATGAGTGTGAGCCATGGATATAGCATAAAGGTGGAATATAATATGGTGGTTGGTTTCAAAGGAGTGAAGGTGGAGAAGACAGTCTCGCATGAACTAGGCATATCAACGGGCTATGGAGATGTCCATCAATAGATATCAACGAATGCACTTAGAGCTATAAGTGTAGGTAATCTCAACTGAAGCTAGGTGGGTGTGCATCCAACTTGCTTGCCCATGAAGACCTCGGGCTTTTGAGGAAGCTCATCATCGGTATAACAAGTCAAGTTCTATAATGAAAAATTCCCACTAGCATATGAAAGTGACAAAACAAGAGACTCACTATATGAAGAACATGGTGCCACTTTGAGGCACAAGTGTGGAAAAAGAGGTAGTAGCACTATCCCTTCTCTCTTTTCTCTCATTTATTTCTTTCTCTCCCCCCTTTTTTTTTCCTTTTTTGTCTTTTTTTCCTTTCATCCGAAGTCTCATCCCGACTTTTGGGGGAATCATTGTCTCCATCACTCTTTCCTCACTGAGATAGTGCCCTAATAATGATGGTCATCACACTTCTATTTACTTACAACTCAACATAAAAACTGTAGTATGACTCTATATGAATGCCTCTGGCAGTGTACCAGGATGTGCGATGATAAAGCGTAACATGCATAAAAATGATGAATGGTGGCTTTGCCACAAATACTATGTTAGCTTATATGATCATGCAAAGTAATATGATAATGGAAGTACAAGTCATATGATGTGACAGTGGAAGTTGCATGGCAACATATCTCAGAATGGCTATGGAAATGCCATGATAGGTAGGTATAGTGGCTGTTTTGAGGAAGATATAATGAGGTTAATATGCAAGAGAGCGTATCATGTCACAACTTTTGGATGCACGGGCGAAGGTTGCACGGATCCTCGAGGTGAGAATGGGCAATGCACGGTACAGAAGAGGCTAGCAAATATGTGGAGGTGCGAGTGCGTATATCCATGGATTCACATTAGTCATTAAGAACTCACATACTTATTGCAAGATTTTATTAGCTTTCTCGAAGCAAAGTAATACTCGCATGCCCAAGGGGAGGAGGTTGGTAGGACTAACTATCACGCCCCTGAATTAAACACCACTAGGATTTCAACAAGGAATAAGTATGCTCACACATCATCACCATGCCATAAAAATATTTGGATGAACATAAAGTTAACACCTCTAATTCATGATACTTATATTAATCAACAATCATGCGCTCATGATTTTTCACATTACCACATTAATATCATTAACCATGATTTTTCTTTTATCTCATGCATGTGGTTTGGATTATGCACTCATTGAATACTTATTATTTTTAAAATCTATGAAAATTATCATCGTTGTTTATCAACTCTCAAACAAATATAAGTTAAGAACTATAGTGCAATTATTTATTTAAAATCTATACACCACCGTGCTCTAAAAGATACAAGTGAAGCACTAGAGCAACTTCTAAGCTCAAAAGATATAAGTGAAGCACATAGAGTATTCTAACAAATCATGGTAATCTTGTGTCTATCTCAAGCGGGTGTATGATGATCTACAAGTATATGGGATCAATCATAGTCCTTTCAATTTGTAAGAGTATCAAACCCAACGAGGAGCAGAAGGAAATGATAAGTAGTTTTTAGCTAGGAATTCACTGCAAGTGTTGTAAGTAATAGTAATAGATAGTTTTGTAGCAAGATAATTCGGAACAAGTGACAAGTAAAAATAGTAGAAAAGGTGCAGCAAGGTAGCCCAATCCTTCTCATAACAAAGCACATGACTAAAAGTTCTGTTATATAAAGCAAGCGCTCTTGAGGACACATGGGAATTTCTATCTAGTCATGTTCATCATATTAAGTTGATTCGCATTCGCGACTTTGATGATTTGTAATGTGGGTGGACCAGTGCCAAGGTGCTGTTCTTACTTGAACTAACAACCTAGTTATGATTACCCCCTCCCACAAGCATCCGTAACTACGAAAGAAGAATTAAGAATAATCTAACCATAACATGAAACATGTGGATCCAAATCAGCCCCTTATGAAGCAACACATAAACTGGAGATTAAGCTTCTCTCACTCTCTCAACCCTTCATCTATTTGTTACTCCAAAATGACTTCCCTTAGGCCCATAACATGGTGAAGTGTCATGTAGTCGACGTTCACATGACACCACTAAGAGAATTCACAACATCCATATCATCCAAATATCAAACAAATACCAACTTTACTGTTGGAAATATGCCTTAGATGCAATAATAAATTAGTTATTATTATATTTCCTTGTTCATAATAATCGTTTATTATCCATGCTATAATTGTATTGATTGGAAACACAAATACATGTGTGGATACATAGACAAAAGACTGTCCCTAGTAAGCATCTAGTTGACTAGCTCGTTGATCAAAGAGGGTCAAGGTTTCCTGACCATAAACAAGTGTTGCCGCTTGATAACGGGATCACATCATTAGGAGAATCATGTGCTGGACTAGACCCAAACTATGAGCGTAGCATATTGATCGTGTCATTTTATTGCTATTGTTTTCTGCGTGTCAAAGTATTTGTTCCTATGACCATGAGATCATATAACTCACTGCCACCGGAGGAATACCTTGTGTGCATCAAACATCACAACGTAACTGAGTGACTATAAAGGTGTTCTACAGGTATCTCCGAAGGTGTCCGTTGAGTTAGTATGGATCAAGACTGGGATTTGTCACTCCGTGTAATGGAGAGGTATCTCGGGGCCCGCTCGGTAATACAACATCACACACAAGCCTTGCAAGCCATGTGACTAAGTGTAAGTCACGGGATCTTGTATTATGGAACGAGTAAAGACACTAGCCGGTAACGAGATTGAAATAGGTATGCGGATACCGATGATCGAATCTCGGGCAAGTAACATACCGATGGACAAAGGGAATGACATGCGTGATTATATGAATCCTTGACACTGAGGTTCAACCGATAAGATCTTCGTAGAATATGTAGGATCCAATATGGGCATCCAGGTTCGGCGATGTTTTAGTATAGTTGAGTTATATGTGTGGTTACCGAATGTTGTTTAGAGTCCCAGATGAGATCATGGATGTCACGAGGGTTTCCGGAATGGTCCGGAAACGAAGATTGATATATAGGACGTTTTCATTCGGTCACCGGAAAGTTTCGGGCAATTCCGACAGTGTACCGGAGTGACGAATGGCTTCCGGGAGTGAGCCCAAGGCCCTAGGGTGGCGCCACAAGTCCTTAGTGGGCTGGTGCAGTCAGCCCAAGGAGCCCATGGCGCTACATAAGAAAATACCAAAACAAAAAGAAAAAGAAAAAGGAAAGAGGGAGGTGGGAAGGAAGGAGTGGACTCCTTCCCCACCAAACCGAATTGGGAGTAGAGTCCAACTCCTCCCCCTTGGCCGGCACACCATTAAGGCCTTGTGCCTCAAGGCTAGCCCCTCCCCCTTCCTCATATATATATTTGTGGTTTAGGTCTGATTTGAGACACAACTTTGCCACGTGCATCTCAACCCTAGACCACATAGTTCCACCTCTAGATCGGATTCCTGCGGAGCTCGGGCGGAGCCCTGCAGGAGTAGATCATCACCACCACCAGAGAGGTGTCATGCTGCCGGAGAACTCATCTACTTCTCCGTCTTGCTTGCTGGATCAAGAAGGCCGAGATCATCATCGAGCTGTACGTGTGCTGAACGCGGAGGTGTCGTCCGTTCGGCACTAGATCGGAACGGATCGTGGGACGGATCGAGGGACGGTTTGTGGGACGGTTCGAGGGACGTGAAGACGTTCCACTACATCAATTTCATTTCTTAACGCTACCCGTTGTGCAATCTACAAGGGTATGCAGATCTAATCTCCACTCGTAGATGGACATCACCATGATAGGTCTTCGTGTGCGTAGGAAAATTTTCGTTTCCCGTGCAACGTTCCCCATCTGTGGCATCATGAGCTAGGTTCATGCATAGATTTTATCTTGAGTAGAACGCAAAGGTTTTGTGGATGGTGATGTTCGATTTGCTGCCCTCCTTAGTCTTTTCTCAATTCGGCGGTATTGTTGGACTGAAGCGGCCCGGACCGACATAACTCGTACGCTTACGAGAGACTGGTTTCATCGATTTACATGCAACCATGTTGCATAAAGATGACTGGCGGGTGTCGGTTTCTTCAACTTTAGTTGAATTGGTTTTGATCGAGGCGGTCCTTGGAGAGTTTAAATAGCAATTTGCACATCTCCATTGTGGTTTTTGCGTAAGTAAGATGCGATCATACTAGATACTCATGCAGCCACGTAAAACATGCAACAACAAATTAGAGGACGTCTAACTTGTTTTTGCAGGGTATGCTTGTGATATGATATGGCCAATGACGTGGTGTGATATATTGGATGTATGAGATGATCCTGTTGTGATAGTTAATATCGACTTGCACGTCGATGGTACGGCAACCAACAGGAGCCATATGGTTGTCTTTAAACGAACGTTTGTTCTTGTAGATGCGTTTACTATATTGCTAGGACGTAGCTTTAGTAGTAATAGCATAGTTAACACAACAACCTCGATGGTGACACATTGATGGATATCATGGTGTGGCGCCGATGACAAGAAGATCGTGCTAATGCTTTGGTGATGGAGATCAAGAATCACAAGATGATGGCAATATAATGTCACTTATGAATTGCATGTGATGTTAATCCTTTTATGCACCTTATTTTGCTTAGAACGACGGTAGCATTATGAGGTGATCTCTCACTAAAATTTCAAGACGAAATTGTGTTCTCCCCGACTGTGCACCGTTGCGACAGTTCATCGTTTCGAGACACCATGTGATGATTGGGTGTGATAGATTCAACGTTCACATACAACGGGTGCAAAACAGTTGCACAACGGAACACTCGGGTTAAACTTGACGAGCCTAGCATGTGCAGACATGGCCTCGGAACACATGAGACCGAATGGTCGAGCATGAATCGTATAGTTGATATGATTAGCATAGAGATGCTTAACACTGAAACTATTCTCAACTCACGTGATGATCGGACTTGAGTTAGTGGATTTGGATCATGTACCACTCAAATGACTAGAGAGATGTACATTTTGAGTGGGAGTTTATCAGTAATTTGATTAGTTAAACTCTAATTATCATGAACATAGTCAAAAGGTCTTTGTGAATTATGATGTAGCTTGCGCTATAGCTCTACTATTTTTTATATGTTCCTAGAGAAAATTTAGTTGAAAGATGATAGTAGCAACTTTGCGCACTGAGTTCGTGAAACTGAGGATTATCCTCATTGCTGCGTAGAAGGCTTATGTCCTTAATACACCACTCGGTGTGCTGCACCTCGAGCGTCGTGTGTGGGTGTTGCGAACATCTCACATACACGTTTTTGATGACTACGTGATAGTTCAATGATTAATACTTGATGACTTAGAAGCAAGGTGCCGAAGACATTTTTGAAACGCCACGGAACATAAGAGATGTTCTAAAAGATGAAATTGAAATTTCATGCTAGTGTCCTAGTTGAGAGGTATGAGACCTCGACAAGATTCTTTGTCTACAAAGTAAAGGAGAAAAGCTCAATCGTTGAGCATGTTCTCCGATTGTCTGAGTACAACAATCGCTTGAATCAAGTGGGAGTTAATCTTCGAGATGAGATAGTGATGGTTCTTCAAAGTCACTTCCACTAAGCTGCTAGAGCTTGGTGATGAACTATAACATATCAAGGATAGATATGATGATCCTTGAACGATTCACAATGTTTGACACAGTGAAAGTAGAAATCAAGAAGGAGCATCAATTGTTGATGGTTAGTAAAACCACTAGTTTCAAGAAGGGCACGGGCTAGAACGGATACTTCATGAAATGGCAAACTAGTTGATGCTCTAATGAAGAAACCCAAGATTGTACCCAAACCCGAGACTAAGTGCTTCTGTTATGAGGGGAACGGTCACTGATGCGGAGCTACCCTAGATACTTGGTAGATGAGAAGCCTGGCGAAGTCAACAGAAGTATATTTGATATACATGATATTGATGTGTACTTTACTAGTATTCCTAGTAGCACGAGGGTATTAGATACCGGTTCGATTGCTAAGTGATTAGTAACTCGAAATAAAAGCTACAGAATAAACAGAGACTAGCTAAAGGTGAGGTGACGATAAGTATTGGAAGTATTTTCCAAGGTTGATGTGATCAAATATCGCACGCTCCCTCTACCATCGGGATTGGACTTAAACCTAAATAATTGCTATTTGGTGTTTGCGTTGAGCATGAACATGATTGGATCGTTTTTATTGCAATATGATTATTAATTTAAATAGAACAATGGTTATTCTATTTGCTTGAATAATTACCTTCAATGTTTTATTGAATCTCGATCGTAGTGTTACACATGTTCATAGCATTGGTGCCAAAAGATACAAAGTAATAATGATTGTACCACTTACTTGTGGCACTCCCGCTTGAGTGATGCTGGTATAAAATGCATGAAGAAGCTCCATGCGGATGGATCTTTGTACTCACTCATTTTTGAAATGTTTGAGACATGCAAACCATACCTGATGGTATAAACGCATGAAGAAACTCCATGCAGATGAATCGTTTGGACTCACTTGATTTTGAATCACTTGAGACATGCAAAATCACACCACATGGAACAAGAAAGTAACTTGTTGGATTCAATACGTTTTTCATGTGTGTAGTCCAATAAGTGCTGAGGCACGCAGTGGATATCGTTATGTTCTTACTTCATTGATGACTTGAGTAGATATAGGAGTATTTGCTTGATGAATCACAAGTCTGAAATGTTGAAAAGTTCAAAGCTATTTCAGAGTGAAGATCGTCGTGACAAGAGGATAAACTGTCCACGATATGATCATAGAGATGAATATCTGAGTTGCGAGTTTTTGGTACACAGTTAAGACAATGTGGAAATTGTTTCACAATTCACGCCACCTAGAACACCATAGTGTGATGATGTGTCTAAATGTCATAGCCACACCCTATTTGATATGGTGCATACTATGATGTCTCTTATCGAATTGCCACTATCGTTTATGGGTTATGCATTAGAGACAACCGCATTCACTTTAAATAGGGCACCGCGTATTTCCGTTGAGATGACACATTATAGATTATGGTTTGGAGAAACCTAAGTTGTCGTTTCTTGAAAGTTTGGGGCTGCGACGCTTATGTGAAAAAGTTTCAGTATGATAAGCTCGAACCCAAAGCGGATAAAAGCATCTTCATAGGATATCCAAAACAGTTGGGTACATCTCCTATCTCAGATCCGGAAGCAAAGTGTTTGTTTCTAGAAACGGGTCCTTTCTCGAGGAATGGTTTCTCTCGAAAGAATTGAGTGGGAGGGTGGTGGAACTTGATGAGGTTAGTGAACCGTCACTTCAACCAGTGTGTAGCAGGGCGCAGGAAGATGTTCCTGTGGCGCCTACACCATTGAAGTGGAAACCGATGATGTTGATCATTAGGCTTCGGATCAAGTTACTACAAACCTCGTAGGTCGACAAGGTCGCGTACTACTACAGAGTGGTACGGTAACCCTGTCATGGAGGTCATGTTGTTGAGCAACAATGAACCTACGAGCTATGGTGGAGCGATGGTGGGCCCGGATTCCGACAAATGGTTGGAGGCCATGAAATCAGAGAGAGGATCCATGTATGAAGAGGAAGTGTAGACTTTGGAAGAACTACTTGATGGTCGTAGGACTATTAAGTAAACATGGACCTTTAAAATAAAGACAGACGATGATGGTGAAAAGTCACCACTTAGAAAAGCTCGATTTGTCACAAAGATGTTTCCGACAAGTTCAAAGAGTTGACTATGATGAGACTTTTTCAATCGTAGCGATGCTAAAAGTCTGTTGGAATTATGTTAGTAGTTGCTGCATTATTTATGAAAATATTGCACATAGGATGTCAAAACATTGTTTCCTCGACGAGTTCCTTGAGGAAAGGTTGTATGTGATACAACTAGAGGGTTTTGTCAATCCTAAGGGTGCTAACAAGTGTGCAAGCTCCAGCAATACTTCTATGGACTGGTGCAAGCATCTCGGAGTTGGAATATACGCTTTGATGAGATGATCAAAGCTTTTGGGTTTGTACAAGGTTTATGAGAAACTTTTATTTCCCAAGAAGTGAGTGGGAGCACTATAGAATTTTGATAAGTATATGTGGTAGACATATTGTTGATTGGAAGTAATGTAGAATTTCTGTAAAGCATAAAGGTTGTTTGAAAGGGGTTTTTCAAAGGAAACCTGGATAGAGCTACTTGAACATTGAGCATCAAGACCTATAGAGATAGATCAAAACGCTGAATAGAACTTTCAATGAAATACATGCCTTGACAAGTTTTTGAAGGAGTTCAAAATAGATCAGCAAAGAAGGAGTTCTTGGATGTGTTGTAAGGTGTGAATTTGAGAAAAGTCTCAGAGCCCGACCACGACAGAAGAAAGAGAAAGGACGAAGGTCGTCTCCTATGCCTTAGGCATAGACTCTAAAGTATGCCATGCTGTATGCCGCACCTGATGTGTGCCTTGCGTCAAGTCTGTTAAGAGGTACAGAGAGTGATACAAGATTGAATCACTGAACAGCGGTCAAAGTTATCCTTAGTAACTAATGGACTAAGGAATTTTTTCTTGATTATGAAGGTGGTTAAAGAGTTCATCGTAAAGGGTTACGTCGAGGCAAGCTTTGACACCAATCCGAATAACTATGGGTAGTAAAACAGATTCGTATAGTAGAGTAGATATATGGAGTATTTCCGAATATCACGTAGTAGCAGCATCTATAAGATGACATAAAGATTTGTAAAGCACACAGGTATCTGAAAGATTCAGAACCGTTGACTAAAACCTCTCTCACGAGCAAGACGTGATCAAATCCCAGAACTATATGGCTGTTGGATTCGTTAAAATCACATGCTGATGTGAACTAGATTATTGACTCTAGTGCAAGTGGGAGACTGTTTGAAATATGCCCTAGAGGCAATAATAAATGAGTTATTATTATATTTCCTTGTTCATAATAATTGTTTGTTATCCATGCTATAATTGTATTGATTGGGAACACAAATACATGTGTGGATACATAGACAAAACACTGTCCCTAGTAAGCCTCTAGTTGACTAGCTCGTTGATCAAAGATGGTCAAGGTTTCCTAACCATAGACAAGTGTTGTCGCTTGATAACGAGATCACATCATTAGGAGAATCATGTGATGGACTAGACCCAAACTATGAACATAGCATATTGACCGTGTCGTTTTATTGCTATTGTTTTCTGTGTGTCGAAGTATTTGTTCCTATGACCATGAGATCATATAACTCACTGGCACCGGAGGAATACCTTGTGTGCATCAAACATCACAATGTAACTGAGTGACTATAAAGGTGTTCTACAGGTATCTCCGAAGGTGTCCGTTGAGTTAGTATGGATTAAGACTGGGATTTGTCACTCTGTGTAATGGAGAGGTATCTCAGTGCCCGCTCGGTAAGACAACATCACACACAAGCCTTGCAAGAAATGTGACTAAGTGTAAGTCACGGGATCTTAAATTATAGAACGAGTAAAGAGACTTGCCGGGAACGAGATTGAAATAGGTATGCGGATACCGACGATCGAATCTCAGGAAAGTAACATACCGAAGGACAAAGGGAATGACATACGGGATTATATGAATCCTTGACACTGAGGTTCAACCGATAAGATCTTCGTAGAATATGTAGGATCCCATATGGGCATCCAGGTCCCGCTATTGGATATTGACCGAGGAATGCCTCGGGTCAAGTCTACATAGTTCTCTAACCCGCAGGGTCTGCACACTTAAGGTTCGGCGATGTTTTAGTATAGTTGAGTTGTATGTGTGGTTACGGAATGTTGTTCGGAGTCCCGGATGAGATCATGATCGTCAAGATGGTTTTTGGAATGGTCCGGAAATGAAGATTGATATATAGGATGGTTTCATTTGGTCACCGGAAAGTTTCGGGCAATTCCGGCAGTGTACCGGGAGTGACGAATGTGTTCCGGGAGTTCTCCGGGATGGGCCCACCCACCTGGGAGTGAGCCCAAGGCCCTAGGGTGGCGCCACAAGTCCTTAGTGGGCTGGTGGAGTCAGCCCAAGGAGCCCATCGTGCCACATAAGAAAATACCAAAAAGAAAAGAAAAAGAAAAAGGAAAGAGGGAGGTGGGAAGGAAGGAGTGGACTCCTTCCCACCAAACCGAATCGGGATTGGAGTCCAACTCCTCCCCATTGGCCGGCGCACCCTTGAGGCCTTGTGCCTCAAGGCTAGCCCCTCCCCCTTCCTCCTATATATATTGGTGGTTTAGGGCTGATTTGAGACACAACTTTGCCACATGCATATCAACCCTAGACCACATAGTTGCACCTCTAGATCGGATTTCTACGGAGCTCGGGCGGAGTCCTGCAGGAGTAGATCATCACCACCACCGGAGCGCCGTCACGCTGCCGGAGAACACATCTACTTCTCCGTCTGTTCGTGTGCTGACCGCGGAGGTGCCGCCCGTTCGGCACTAGATTGGAAAGGATCGTAGGACGGATCGAGGGACGGTTCATGGGACGGTTCGAGGGATGTGAAGACGTTCCACTACATCAACCGCGTTTCTTAACGCTTCCCAGTGTGTGATCTACAAGGGTATGTAGATCTAATCTCGACTCATAGATGGACATCGCCATGATAGGTCTTCGTGTGCGTAGGAAAATTTTCATTTCCCATGCAACGTTCCCCAACATTTACATGGTTACTTATAACAAGACTTCTCCCATGTCCTCAGGAACAATAATTACTACTTGCTACTGCAACAAAAGACCTTTCAACGGCGCTAGAAATAGGCGTGCTGACGGGAAACTATTCTTGTCTAGATACTCCTCAGCAACGGCACCAGGAATCCTCTTGCTACGGCTATGCCTTTAGGGACTTCCTTGGCAAATATGCAAAGGGTTCCCCCATGGCCTTGGAGCCTGGCGTTGTTGTTCCCTCGAAGCGGAAAGGGTGATGTAGCACAGCGGCGATAAGTATTTCCCTCAGTTTTGAGAACCAAGGTATCGATCCAGTGAAGGATTATCACAAGTACCTGCACAAACACAAAGAGCTTGCACCCAACGCTATGAAGGGGTTGTCAATCCCTTATAGATTGTTTGCCAAGTGAGAACTGAAAGAAAAAAGGAACAAAGCAAAGTAAAAGTGAAAGTGGAAACGATAGGTGTGAATAGACCCGAGGGCCATAGTATTCACTAGTGGCTTCTCTCATGAAAGCAAGTAGACGGTGGGTGAACGAATTACCGTCGAGCAATTGATAGAACCGCGCAAAGTCATGACTTTATCTAAGGCAATGATTATATCTATAGGCATCATGTCCAAAACAAGTAGATCGATAGTTTCTGCATCTACTACTATCACTCCACACGTCGACCGCTATCCATCATGCATCTAGTGTATTAAGTTCATGAGAACAGAGTAACGCCTTAAGCAAGATGAGATGATCTAGATGGACAATCTCATATCTACAATAAAAGCCCATCTTGTTACCCTTGATGGAAACAACATGAGGCGTGCCTTGCTGCCCCTTCTGTCACTAGGAAAGGTCACCACATGGTATGAACCCAAAACCAAGCACTTCTCCCATTGCAAGAATCATAGATCTAGTTGACCAAACAAAACCCAAGACTCGGAGAGACTTACAAGGATATCAAATCATGCATATAAGAAATCAACAAAGACTCAAATATATATCATAGATAATCTGATCACATATCCACAATTCATCGGATCTCGACAAACACACCGCCACAGAGGATTACATCGGATAGATCTCCATGAAGATCATGGAGAACTTTGTATTGAAGATCCAAGAGAGAGAAGAAGCCATCTAGGTACTAACTACGGACCCGTAGGTCTGAAGTGAACTACTCACGAGTCATTGGAGGGGCGATGATGTCGATGAAGAAGCCCTCCAACTCCAAAGTCCCCTCCGGCAGGGCACCGGGAAGGGTCTCCAGATGAGATCTCGCGGAAACGGAAGCCTGCGGCGGCGGAGAAGTGTTTTCGTGGATGCCCTGATTTTTTCTGGATTTTTAGGGAATTTATAGGCCAAAGACCTAGGGCAGTGGAGCGCCAGGGGGGCCACAAGCTTGGTTGCCGCGACGTCCCCCCTGGCCGCGGCAACAGGGCTTGTGGGCCCCCTGTGGGCCCACTTGCTTGGCCCTCAAGCCTCCCTATCTTCTTCCGTTCTGGAAAAATTTATTTCGGGGATTTTATTCCGTTTGGACTATGTTCCAAAATCAGATCTGAAAAGAGTCAAAAACACAGAAAAAACAGGAACTGGCACTTGGCACTGAATTAATAAGTTAGTCCCAAAAAAGATATAAAAGGTAAACAAAACATCCAAAGTTGAAAAGATAACAGCGTGAAACCATCAAAAATCATAGATACGTTTGAGACGTATCACTACTCACACAACATCAAAATGTTCAAGATCAGAGGTGTAATAATAATAATTAAGGATCTGAACATAATGTCTTCAACCAAGTAATCCAACAAGCATCAACTATAAGATGTAATCAACACTACTAGCAACCAACATGTACAACTGTGAGGTTTTGAGACAAAAATTGAATACACGTGACAAACTAGGATTGGAGATGAGATGGTGCTGGTGAAGATGTTGACGAAGGTTGGTCCTCCCACGAAGGAGGAAGTGTTGGTGATGAAGATGGCTTTGATTTCCCCCTCCCGAAGGGGAATTCCTCCGACAGAATGTCTCTGCCGGAGAGGAAAATGGCCTATGCCCAGGTTTCCGCCTTGATACAGCGGTGCTTCATCCCAAAAGATAACTTATATTTTTTCTAAGGTGAAACACACTATATAGGAGAAAATGGTCGCCAGAGGGCCAACTTGGGCCCCACAAGCTATCAGGGCATGACCAGGGGGGCCACCCTGTTGGCTTGTGCCGGAATATTAAACGCAGTACAAGAGGAATAAAATATACGAAATGATTTTCTTGGACCAGAAGAAACCGAAAAGACTTGGAGTAGGGGGGCATGGCACCTTCCGGGAGGCCGCAAGCCTACAAGGTGCGCCCCAGGGGGGCACCCGTGGCTTGCGGGTCCCCTGCAGGTCTCCTAACCCTTTTCTTCGGCCTATAAATTCCCAAATATTCCCCCATCGCTAAAAAGAGCCATGAAAATACTTCTCCGCCACCGGGAGCCTGTGTTCCCGTGAGATCCAATGTGGGAGCCTTTTCCGGTAATCTGGTAGAGACCGAATTGATCACAGAGGGCATCTACATCAACTCCATTTCCCCTCCGATGATGCGTGAGTAGTTCACCACAGACCTACAGGTCCATAGCTAGTAGCTAGATGGCTTCTTCTCTCTCTTTGATCTTCAATACCATGTTCTTCATGATCTTCATGGAAATCTATCTGATGTAATACTCTTTTGCGGTGTGTTTGTCGAGATCCGATGAATTGTGAGTTTATGTTCAGATTAGCTATGAATATTATTTGAATATTTTCTGAGTTCTTATATGCATGATTTCATATCTTAGCAAGTCTCTTCGAGTTATTGGTTTGGTTTGGCCAACTAGATTAGTAATTCTTGCAATGGGAGAAGTGCTTAGTTTTGGGTTCAATATTGTTGTGTCCTCACCCAGTGACATCGTAGGGGTAGCAAGGCACGTATTGTATTGTTGCCACCGAGGATAAAAATATGGGGTTTTCATCATATTGCTTGAGTTTATCACTCTAAATCACGTTATCTGACTTAATGCGTCACTCTGTTCTTCATGAACTTAATACTCTAGATGCAGGCAAGAGTCGGTATATGTGTGGAGTAATAGTAGTAGATGCAGAATCGTTTCCGTCTACTTGACACGGACGTGATCCCTATATGCATAATCATTTCCTTGGATATCTTCATAATTATTCACTTTATATCAATTGCTCGGTAGTAATTTGTTCACCCACCGTATTATTTTCCTTTATGAGAGAAGCCTCTAGTGAAACCTATGGCCCTCGGGTCTATTTCTCATATTATACTTTTAGATCTATAAACCAAAAATACCAAAAATATCTTGCTGCAATTTATTTACTTTTGTTTCCGCAATCTTTTATATCTATCTCTATCAAATCTCATCCTTGCAAATAACTCTGAAGGGATTGACAACTCCTTCTTAGTGTTGGATTCAAGAGTTTGATTCTTTGTGTAGGTACTACGATTGGGGCTTTGCTTGTTCCTCCAACTGGATTGATACCTTGGTTCTTAACAAACCTAGGGAAATACTTATCTACTTTGCTGCATCACCCTTTCCTCTTCAAGGGAAAACCAACGCAAGCTCAAGAGGTAGCAACTATCATGATCATTACGTTGTCTTCCATGTTCACCATCAACACTTGATCATTATATAATATTTGATGAAGGCTCGTAATCATAAAATATGTCCAGGATAGTTTATTTATATGTGAGTATCCTCTCCTCTATAATAAGCTTGCTTAGATTGCAACAATGACTAATACTATGTTTGTTTACTATCAACAACTTTTATCACTCATACCCCCTTTTTTGTGTGAAGTCATTACTTCTCAAGAGATGAGCATATGATCTCTATCTTTCTTTTTACTGACTTGCTATTATGATTGGTGCCATATATTTATGAGCATATGATTGAAGGAAACCACAAAAACTCAACTAATCTTTATTATATATTTTGCAACTCGATTACTAGGATAGATGTAACTCATCGAAAAAATCCTAGGCAAAGAAAATGTGAAATTTATTTCTCTAAATCACGAAACAACTAAGGATCAAACTAAGATAGATAGTAATGAGGGAAGTGATGGTGATACAATACTGGGGCACCTCCCCCGAGCTTGTAACAAGCCAAGGGTGGTTCCCATACCCAAGTACTCAAGCGTCCTCCTTAGATGATGGTGGTGGTGTAGGAGTATTCTTCTTCTACAACTTATGTCATATGATAAAATTCTCCTCCCTCAAGTAATCGTTCTCTTGGTTGAGCTTCAATATCTTTTTGCATAATGCCATCTTACTTTCCTGTAGAAAACGTGACGAGATATATCAATCCTTAGATTTCTTTACATGTTTGGGAGGCTGGACTTCTTAAATTCCACATGCATATCTTGGGGTTGAGGTAGCGGAACTTCGTCTTCATGTGAGTTGGCTTCCTTGGTTTCCTCCAAATTATTGTTCCCCTCCTCACTAGTGGACCAAAGATAGGGATAGATATCCCCAAAGATATTTGGGTCTAAAATATAGTTGGAGATATAGCTCTCTCCATCTTAATCTTGAGACGACATATTCTTAGGCCTGCCGGAAATACAACTCAAAACAAGAACAGAGGAGAAACTCAGGATACGATGATCAATACATTCGAGAGTATATATAATTATTTTTTAGGTAAGAATACTTGTTCGGGACGAATTCAGAGTCCGGGAGGCGCACGAGGGCCCCACAAGCTATCAGGGCGTGGCCAGGGGGGCGCACTGTTGGCTTGTGCGTCCTTCATGGGTCCCGAGGACTCCTTTTTTATTCTTGTATTTTTTCTAAAATACCACAACTAGTAAAAAAATGGATTTTTTGGAGTCAGTTTACTTACCGTACCACGTACCTGCCCCTTTTTCAGGTTTCTCGAGTATTCTCAAAGACTTCCTTTATGTGCTCCTCCTGTGTTATGACTTGGATGACATTAGTTTCCTCATTAATGGGTGTACCAGAAATATAATGCTTGATTCTTTACCCATTTACCACTCTCGGGTTTTTACCTTCAAAGTTATTGATTTTTACAGCATGAGAGCGATAAACCTCCTCGACAACATAAGGTCCTTCCCATTTGGAGAGGACTTTCCATGCAAAAAATATGAAACAAGAATTGTACAAAAGCACTAAGTCTCCTATATTGAATTCTCGTTTTTGTATTCTTTTGTGATGCCATCTTTTAACCTTTTCCATAAACAACTTAGCATTTTCATAAGCTTGTGTCCTCCATTCATCGAGTGAGCTAATATCAAATAACATGTTCTCATGGGCAAGTTTAAAATCATAATTAAGTTCTTTAATTTTCCAATGAGCTTTATGTTCTAACTCAAGAGATAAATGACAAGCTTTTCCATAGACCATTTTTTATGGGGACATCCCCATGGGATTCTTATAAGTAGTCCTATAAGCCCACAAAGCATCATCAAGTTTCTTAGACCAATTCTTTCTGGACCTATTGATAGTCTTTTGCAAGATTAATTTTATTTCATGATTCCTCAGTTCAACTTGACTACTAGACTAAGGATGATAAGGTGATGCAATTCTATGGTTAACATCATACTTAGCTAGCGGTTTATGGAAAGTACCATGAATAAAATGTGAACCACCATCAGTCATTAAATATCTAGGGACATCAAACCTAGGAAAGATAATATATTTAAGCATTTTAATAGAAGTGTTATGATCAGCACTACTAGTTGGAATAGCTTCTACCCATTTAGTTATGTAATCAACAACAACTAGGATATGAGTATATCCATTCAAGGAAGAAAAATGCCCGATAAAGTTAAAACCCGACACATCAATGGTTCAATAGCAAGTGAATAATTCCTACGCATTTCATGACGTTTACCAATATTACCAACTCTTTGGCATTCATCACAAGAAAGGACGTACTTACGAGCATCTTTAAAAAGAGTAGGCCAATAGAAACCAGATTGTAATACCTTGTATGGAGGTTTGTCACCAGCATGATGTCCTCTGTAGGCTTCGGAATGACACTTCCTTAGAACTTTTTCCTACTCATGCTCAAGTATTCAACTTCTAATAATACCATCTACTCCTTTTTTATAAAGACATGGGTCATCCCAAAAGTAATGTCGTAAATCATAGAAGATCTTTTTCTTTTGTTGATAGGTGAAACTAGGCGGAATATATTTAGCAACAATATAATTAGCATAATACGCATACCAATGAGTACTACATGAAAAGTTTATAATAGCAAGTTGTTCATCAGAAAAATTATCATCAATAGGTAGTGAGTCATCAAGAGCATTTTCCTCCTAGACAAGTTATGTGCTATAGGGTTATTAGCTCCCTTTCTATCAACGATATGCAAATCAAATTCTTGGAGTAGTAACAGCCATCTAATGAGTCTAGGTTTAGCATCTTTATTTTCCATAAGGTATTTAATAGCATCATGATCAGTGTGAATAGTTACTTTAGAGTCAACAATGTAAGGCCTAAACTTATCACATGCAAACACAACTGCTAAAAATCCCTTTTCAGTAGTAACATAATTCCTTTGAGCGGTGTCTAGGGTCTTACTAGCATAATGAATGGAATTGAATCTCTTGTCTACTCTTTTCCCTAGAACAACACCTACAACATAATCACTAGCATCACACATAATCTCGAAGGGTAGGTTCCAATTAGGTGGTTGAACAATAGGTGGAAAATTAAGTCTTTCTTAAGTATTTCAAAGGCTTCTACATAATCATCATCAAAAAACAAAAGGAACATATTTTTGGAGAAGATTAGTTAATGGCGTAGAAATCTTTGAGAAATCTTTAATGAAACGCCTATATAAACCAACATGACCAATGAAACTTCTTATACCTTTGATATCTCTTGGGCAATGCATTTTATTATTGCATCAACTTTGGCTTTGTCCACCTCAATACCACGTTCACAAATTTTATGACCAAGCACCATACCTTCATTCACCATAAAGTGGAACTTCTCCCAATTCAAGACAAGATTATTTTCTTCACATCTGTCCAAAACTCGATCAAGATTGCTCAACCAATCATCAAAGGAAGTCCAATAAATGGAAAAATCATCCATGAAGACCTCAACAATCTTTTCACAAAAATCATAGAATATAGCAGTCATACATCTTTGAAAGGTAGTGGGTGCATTGTATAGACCAAAAGGCATATACCTATAAGCATAAGTTCCAAAGGGGCAAGTAAAGGTAGTTTTCTCTTGGTCCTCTTTTCACAAAGGTATTTAAGAGAATCTAGAGTAACCACAAAGAAAGCAAAAGTGTGTGCTTAGATAATATTTCTAACATTGATCAATGAAAGACAAGGGGTAATGATATTTTCTAGTAGCCTTATTCAATTTCTTGAAATCAATTACAATCCTATAATTAGTTACTATCCTTTGTGTAATAAGTTCATTTTTATAAATAGGAACAACAGTTATACCACCTTTCTTAGTAACACAATGAAAAAGACTAACCCATCTAATATCAGCAATAGGATAGATTATACTTGCCTTCAAAAATTTTGTATTTCAGTTGTTACCACCTCTTTCATCTTAGGGTTGAGACGGCGTTGATGACTAACAACTAGTTTTCCTTCAGATTCCATATTAATCTTGTGCTGACAAAGAGTGAGACTTATGCCTTTAAGATCGTCAAGAGTATATCCAATAGCGGCCCCGTGCTTCTTTAATCTTTTGAGTAATATCCTTTCTTCATGTGTTGAAAGGTTAGCACTAATAATAACATGATATATCTTCTTGTCATCAATATAAGCATATTTCAAAGTATCAGGTAAAGCCTTAAGCTCAAATACGGGATATCCCTTGGGTGGAGGAGGATCACCTAAAATTTCAACTGGCAATTGCGCTTAATGATAGGTTGTTGATCAAGAAGTATCCTAACTATTTCATTCCTTTCGTTCAAACACATATCATTCTCATGGTCTAGCAAATATTGTTCTAGTGGATCAGAAGGAGGTGCAATAATAGAAGCAAGACCAATTATTTCATCCTTAGTAGGCCATTCTTTTTCATGTGGTGCTTTCTAAATTTAGAGAAGTTAAAGTCATGATAAATATCACCAAATATCACTTTAACCTTCTGAGTAGCACAATTAGTTTCAACATTAACCGTATTCAAGAAGGGTCTACCAAATATGATGGAACATAGTTTGTCTTGTTCTGAATGAAGTACTAAGAAATCAGTGGGGTACTTGACATTTCCGCACAAGACTTCAACATCCCTAACAATCCCCAATGGAGAAATAGTATCACGGTTTGCAAGCTTAATAGTTCCATCAATATCTTCAATTTTAGACGGTGTTATATCGTGCATAATTTCTTGATATACTGTGCAGGGTATGTTACTAATACTAGCACCAATATCACACATGCCATGATAACAATCATCTCCAATTTTAACTGAGATGACAGGTGTGCGTGCCACCATTTTCTTTTTATCTAATTCATCTTGTTTATTTCTAACAGGTTTTTCAATTCTAGCAGATTCATAGAGAGGTAAATAACCTGCCCATCAATATTGTCAACTAGGAGATCTTTAACTATACCTACATTAGGCTCAACATATATTTTTTCAGAAGGTGTAGGTGTTATAACATAACTCTTATTAACCATTGTTGTAGCTTCAGCATGTTCTCTAATCCAAACAGGGAAAGGGGGTTTCTCAATGTAAGTAGCAGGAACAATTGGATCAACGTGGTTAACAAATATTTCTCCTTTCTTAATTCTAACCGGTTCCTGAGGTGATTTTTCAATGGGAGGCTGATATTTGAACCACTATTCCTTATGAAGGTAAATATAGGTAGCAAAATATTCACATAAATAAGCTCCTATCTCAGTGTCAGGGCCATATTTGTTGTTAAACTGATGAATAGGAGAAGTTTCCATCAAAGATTTGACACAATCAAAATTAATCTTTATACCACACTCTTTAACTTCATCAAGTTCCCAATCTTTAGTGTTGTGTTTAAACTATTCTAGAAGAACCGATTTGAATTAAATAGTCTTTTTCATATAGGAACCGAGAGAACAAGCATCAAGTAATTGCTGGAAATATGCCCTAGAGGCAATAATAAATTGATAATTCTTATATTTCCTAGTTCATGATAATTGTTCTATTATTCATGCTATAATTGTATTAACCAGAAACCGTAATACATGTGTGAATATATAGATCATAATGTGTCCCTGGTGAGCCTCTAGTTGACTAGCTCGTTGATCAATAGATGATCATGGTTTCCTCATCATGGACATTGGATGTCATTGATAATGGGGTAACGTCATTGGGGAATGATGTGATGGACAAGACCCAATCCTAAGCATAGCACTATATCGTGTAGTTCGTCTGCTAAAGCTTTTCTAGTGTCAAGTATCATTTCCTTAGACCATGAGATTGTGCAACTCCCGGATACCGTAGGAATTCTTTGGGTGTATCAAACGTCACAACGTAACTGGGTGATTATAAAGGTGCACTACAGGTATCTCCGAAAGTATCTGTTGGGTTCTACGAATCGAGACTGGGATTTGTCACTCCGTGTGACGGAGAGGTATCTCTGGGCCCACTCGGTAATCCATCATCATTGAGCTCAGTGTGACTAAGGAGTTAGACACTGGATGATGTCTTATAGAACGAGTAAAGAGACTTCACGGTAACAAGATTGAACAAGGTATGGGGATACCGATGATCGAATCTCGGACAATTATCATACCGGTAGACAAAGGGAATTGCATACGGGGTTGATCGAATCCCCGACATCGTGGTTCATCCAATGAGATCATCGTGGAACATGTGGGAACCAACATGGATATCGAGACGCCGCTGTTGGTTATTGACCGGAGAGGTGTCTCGGTCATGTCTGCATGGTTTCCCAACCCGTAGGGTCTACACACTTAAGGTTCAATGACGCTAGGGTTATAGGGGAATAGTGTACATGGTTACCAAAGGTAGTTCCAAGCCCCGGATGAGATTCCGGACATCATGAGGAGTTCCAGAACGGTCAGGAGGTAAAGATTTATATATAGGAGTGAGGATTTGGTCACCGAAAGTGTTTTGGGCGACACCGGGAAGGGCCACAAGCCACGAAAGGGTATTTGGGCCAAAAGGTAGATGGGAAACAGCCCATATGTGGGCTGGTGCGCCACCACCAGTAGCCCAAGGCGCAAGAGAGAGGGTGGTGGGCTAACTCTAGGCGTGGTGGGCTAGCCCACCCTAGGGCGCCACCACCTCTCCGCCTTTGGCCGCCGCCCCTTGCCCTAGATGGGCTGCCACACCCCTTAGGGTGGTAAACCCTAAGGGTTGGCACCCTCCTCCCTCTCCTCCTATATATAGTGAGGGTTTTGGGGCTGATTTGAGACAACTTCTCTCTCTCTCTCTCTCTCTCTCTCTTGATGCAGCCCTACACCTCCTCCTCCTCGTCCTTCGTAGTGCTTGGCGAAGCCCTGTCGTAGTGCCACGTAGCTCCATCGTCACCACGCCGTCGTGTTGCCGGAGATCTTTCTCAACCTCTCCTCCCACCTTGCTGAATCAAGGCATTGGAGACGTCACCGGGCTGCACGTGTGTTGAACGCGGAGGCGCCATCGTTCGGCGCATAGGTCGGAATCCACCACGATCTAAATCGCTGCGAGTATGACTCCATCAACCGCGTTCTAGCAACGCTTCCGCTTAGGGATCTTCAAAGGTATGAAGATTCTCTACCCCTTTGCTCGTTGCTGGTTTCTCCATAGATAGATCCTTGCACGACGTAGATTTTTTTTTTGAAATTACTACATTCCCCAACAGTAATGTTTGATCGTCATTAGAAAGCCGAGCATAAAAATTATGCATAATCAATTCCTTTGAGAGCTCATGGTTGGGGTAGGTGTGCATACTAGATTAAATACCTCCCAAGCTTGAGTGATGCTTCCACCTTCAAGATGCCAACAATTATAAATATAATTCCCATCACGATCGATTAGATGCATAGGATAAAACTTCTCAGGAAATTCCAGCTTCAAGCGATTCCAATCCCATGATCTAATATCATCCAATAGCCTGTACCACATTACTGCTTTACCCTCCAAATATAAAGTGGAAATCTTCTTCTTAACTTTGTCTCCTGGTAGACCTGAAGGCTTAAACAATCTACAAATCACATCGACATATATCAAATGGTAATGAGTTGAACCGTTATAAGGATTAGCGAGCAGTTTCTGCCCCATACTCGAAGGAATCTCATAATAAATATTTTCAGTAGGTTCAAGAGGCTGAGGAAAATTTCCTCAACTTCCGTTCGTGGCGAAGATGCCCCGGACAAGCCACTCAAAGGATGACCGTTCATAGTGAAAATGTTTCCTTACAAATTTCAACTTACCAAAGGCGCTTCACTCCTAGGAAATAACGCCAGAAAAGAGTCTTGATTACCCACAAGTATAGGTTGTTATTTCATGTGTGGAACCTAACAAGGATAAGAAGCAAATGAAGTAGTTTTTAGCAAGGCATTCTCTACAAGTGCTGTAAGTAACAACAATAGATAGTTTTGTAGCAAGATAATTCATAACAAGTGACAAGTAACAATAGCAGCAAAGGTGCATAACCTAATCCTTTTTATAGCAAAGGACAAGCCTGAAAGTTCTCTTATATGAAGCAAGCGCTCCCGAGGACACATGGGAATTTCTATCTAGTCATGTTCATCATTTTGAGTTGATTCGTGTTTGCTACTTTGTTGATTTGATATGTGGGTGGACCAGTGCAAAGGTTCTGTTTCTACTTGAAATAACAACCTACTTATGATTACCCCCTCTCGCAAGCATCCAGAACTATGAAATAAGCATTAAAAATAATCTAACCATAACATGAAACATTTGGATCCAAATCAGCCCCTAATGAACCAACACACAAACTCGGGTTTAAGCTTCTGTCACTCTCGCATCCCATCATCTATTTTTTACTCCACAATGACTTCCCTTAGGCCCATAACATGGTGAAGTGTCATCTAGTCGACATTCACATGACACCACTAAGAGAAGTAACAACATCTATATCATCAAAATATTGAACGAATACCAACTTTACATGATTACTTATAACAAAACTTCTCCGATGTCCTTAGGAACAATAATTACTACTCACACAACATCAACATGTTCAAGATTAGAGGTGTTATAATAATAATAATTAAGGATCTGAACATAATGTCTTCCACCAAGTAATCCAACAAGCATCAACTACAAGATGTAATCAACACTACTAGCAACCTATAGGTACTAATGTGAGGTTTTGGGACAAAGATTGGATGCATGTGATGGACTAGGGTTGAGGATGAGGTGGTGCTGGTGAAGATGTTGACGAAGATTGGTCCTCTCATGAAGGAGGAAGTGTTGGTGATGACAATGGCTTCAATTTCCCCCTCCGGGAGGGGAATTCCCCCGACAGAATCTCCCAACTTGAGAGCAAAAGGGCCTCTGCCCAGGTTTTCGCCTCGAGATAGGGGCTCTTCATCCCGAAAGATAACTTATAATTTTTCTAGGGTAAAACACAACATATAGGAGAACATGGTCACCATAGGGCCAGCTGGGGCCCCACAAGCGATCAGGGTGCGACCAGGGGGCGCCCTGATGGCTTGTCCCCAGTTGGTCACCCCTCTCCGATATATTTTGGCCGAGAAATTCTTAAATATTCTGGAACAATTATTCGTAATGTTTTAGGTCATTTGGAGCAAGTTGAAGTTTCTTCCTTTTTCTTGGTTTCCCTTACCAAAATACTAGATTCCAGATATTTCCCTCTCACTGATATACCTTCCATATTCAGAAAAGAAATAATAATTATATAATAATAATGGATAATGGACAAGATCAACACAAATATAAATAGTAATTCATGATGAAAAATGAGCGTATCAGTGTATTCATAGAGCAAAGATTGTGGGCAACAAAAACAAAAAGCAAACAACGCTCCGAGCAAAACTCATATCATGTGATGAATAAATATATAGCTCCAAGTGACATACCGACGGATTGAGACGAAAGAGGGATGACTTCCGGGTCATCCCCAAGCTAATACGCTTGAGTGTTCCTAGAATATTACCATGGGATGCCTTGGGCATCCCCTTGCTTAGGCTCTTGCCGCTCCTTATTCCTCCATCCACCATGATAGGACCAAAACTTGAAAACTTGAACACACAAACCTCAACAGAAACTTCATGAGATCCGTTAGTATAATAAACATATCAAACAATTAAGGTATTGTTATAAATTGGTTCATATTTTATTATTGCATAAGGTACTATATTCTAACTTCCCATGACTTATACCCCCCGATACAATCCATGACAACATCAAAACAAGCGAACTATGCAAGCAAAAAGAGAATAGTATGTAATGATATAATTAATTACCGTATTCAGATAACTCCAACAATTCTGAAAAATTTGTAAGAGCTCACGAATTTGTATAGAAATAATAGGTAAAAAATTCAGATCAAAAAGACGTTCCAGTAAAATCAGAGAAATTCTGCACTCGATGCTAAAGTTTTATTTTTTGCACCGCATAAGTTTTACTATCATCCAAATCATCCCAAAGACTTTACTTGGCACAACCACTAATTTAAAAGAAAATCACAATCATTACATAGGCAACAATCATTTCATCACACACAAATAGAAAATAAAAAATATATATATAGATAACTATTGGGTTGCCTCCCAACTAGCATTATTTTTTTACGCCCCTAGCTTGGCATAATGCATATGATTCAAGTGTTTTCATCTTTGACACTCCACCCATAAGTAGCCCTCATGATAGATTCATAAGGTGGGTTGATTCTCTTGCTAGGGAAGTGTTCCATCCCTTTTCTTAGTGGGAATTGGAACCGTATGATTCCCTCTTACATGTCAATGAATGCACCTATAGTTCGTAGAAAATGTCTCCCAAGTATTATTGGACAAGATGGGTTGCAATAAGAACTACTCCCTCCGTCCCAAAATAAGTGTCTTAACTTTGTACTACCTCTAGTACAAAGTTGTATTAAACTTGAGACAGTTATTTTGGGACGGAGGGAGTATAAAATATACATGCACATAAATTCTGTTAGCAATTATGAGAACATTATTGTCACATCCCTGACCCTTAAGCAAGTTAGCTTTGTGCTCATGTTTTCTTTGCATTGCATCTAGGAAAATCTCAACAAGAACAAAGTAAGTGGTGAAGGAAAATTCAACAAACCCTAGCCACTTCTCAAATTAAAGGAAATTCCAAACTAGTTAAAATCAATGAACCCAAAATGGCCTCAAGAAAAGTTCAATCTTTCTAATAAATCATGAAAGTAAATGAGCAATGAAGAAAACCATTTTCTTGACACTTTAAGCATTTTAAATAAATGCAAAAAGCTACTGGTTTCAAGTTTTAAATTTGAAATCAGAAACTTTAAACTTTCAAAAATATTGAAAACTTTGGGAATGGTTGGAAATATTCCAACAAATATTCTAGGGTGTTCAACATAGTTTTTACAAACTATTTAGGAGCTGAAATAAATAGCAAATCAATGTCAGTAATTAAAACAGAAACAAAACAGAAAGAAAATGAGAATACTCTTACCTGTCGCCCACCTGGTGTCGGGACCCCGATCCTAAGCCATAGGAATCTAGCCTGTAACCCATCGCATCCCTTTGTGGTCTCACGCACGGTTAACTCCACGGCTGCAACCTTACCTTAGCCGGGACCGTTTGCGTCTTTTAACTCACGTATGCGATAGTATCGCTAGCAATCCAATGTCAAAGAACCCGGATCGACATGTCTAGTCATAAACCAAAGTGGCAGTACCGCACAAGGACAGGCATACATGACCCAACAAAGCAGGTGTCGGTCATCGGCGAATGTAGACGAGTCGTAGCAAGCTACAAGGACTACATTACATCGCGTGACATTTCCCCAAAGGGGACAGACACAGCAGCTAAGAAGGACACATGCCGGTCAACCAATGTGTCCGGAGCAGTAGCGAACTACCAAGGCTCGTTGGACCACAAAGGGGCATTTCCTTGTAAGGAGTGCTACTAAAGTTCACGACTAGGTAATCGAACCCCATACATATCAAGTACGACACACGTACGCATGGCATACCGATATGTATAGATACATCGATGGCATCACAACATAACCATAAACATACAAGCTTTATTTAAGAGGCTCGGAAGAGCCACACACATAATATTACACATTAAGGGTCTCACGACCCATAATAGCAGTCATACAATACAAGCCAGCGGAAGAGTTATAAACTGTCTGGGTACAGACAGGGCAACTAGTAGGCACGTGGCCTGACTATACTACAGAGCCGACATAGGGCCAGATCGTAGCTGGGACACCAGCTACTCGTCGTCGTCGATGTCTACGAAGAACCCTCCATTAGGGTCATTCGCAACCTCTGCAACATTTATTAAGAAAACATGAGTACGAAGGTACTCAGCAAGACTTTAGGAGAACTAACTACTCATGCAAGGTATCAAAAGGTATTGTGGGGTTTCAGGCAGAAAGCCAGCATTTGACTCGTGGCTAGACAACTTGCATTTTTAAATAATTTTGATAACTTGATTTCTCGCATACGAGTCCACTAACACCACAACAATACACTATCGTGGAATCATTCCGTCTCCGTACGGAAATGCCGTCCACGACACTCACGCTTATCTTGACAATTTTATGAGTAGCCATTGAAGTTATCTATGAACAACATATGTCTCCAAGTAGTCCATATCCGCGGACGCGGCTATTCGAATAGATCATAACCCTGCAGGGGTGTACTTCATCACACACGCTCTCGCCACTTATCGCCATGTGCACGTCATGCATCTCGGCAACCTTCAAGCGGAAGCCCAGCGAGGGAGTCGGCCACGACCGTTAACCACACTAATACCTAGTCCAGGTTTATCGCCTATCTGAGAGTAACCCGTACGGAAGTCCGGCCGGGGTTTCTTCCACGGCCTCAAACGATGTGCGCAGGGTTCCCAAGCCCACCATCCGGGTGCCACTTGGTACACCGTGCCACTGCCTACCGCATCACGGCCCACCTCTCAGGTCAGCACCATGCACGGCCTCCAGCATTTCTATGAACACCAGAAACTACTTCCAACTCCTGGACCGGGTACTACGCGATTAATAGGCCGAGCGGGGTCATATTTCAGGGCCCAGCATGTGGTAGTATCTAGACTTGGATTACATACACGGAACTCAGTTCCTAAGGACGGTTCCAATAAAACAACCCGCCATGTACTCCTACACAGCCTTTCACCGGTACCTTTACCAAATCAAGTTCAACACACAACCTTTGCTCACCGAACACATTCCTCATTTCTGTTCATCTCCCAGATGACAGACCATACACAACTCTAAGCATAGCATGCATAGCAGGATAAGGCACATCATAGCTCAAGCAACTACCAGGTATGCTAGGTTGCAAGGTTCGGCTATTTACTGTGACAAGGTTAAGTCATGCAAAGGAAGTGGGTCCAACTATCGTGGCAAAAGCAGTTGAAGCAGTTGATCCTAATGCAATGAATAGGTATAGGAGCAAGAACATAGGAGTTATCGGGATGACCAAAAGGGTTGCTTGCCTTGTTGCACAGAGGAGGAACGATATCCGTCAGACGGATATTCGGTGGAATCCGGGGGTGCGGAGCCTACCGAAATGAATGGAAACATTCAATAACAATCATATACACTCAAAATGATGCATGAGCATGGCATGAGAATGCAAGATGATAAGTTATTATTTTAAACATGTAACAGGTTTAGAGTTGATTTGAATCACATTCGAATAGCAATTTAAGCGGGTATTCTCGGATATCGGTTTAATTGATTCGACCTGATGCTTGGTTCATCTTGATGTTAACATGCATGAATTGTCATGTTATGATACTGATTTGTACTTAGGGCAGTGTGTGATCATTGCATATATAATGAAATTTGAATATTTTTTAAAATTCCATTTATAAGGTGATTAAAGAATTGAATTATTCCTTATTTCACTATTTAGGGTCATGTAACTTTTTCAAACATAGTTGAATATAGCATAATCAGAATCCTTGAATTTTTGTGATACTTTTTCATATATAAATTATTTTCATTGGAGTTACAGATTAATTTTTATGATTTTTACAAATTTTAGCAATTTCCTGAATTAGTTTTAAACTGGAATTTCTATTTATTGCATCAGGTTGACGTCAGCAGGTCAGCCGACCTGTGCAGGTCAAACCTGACAGGGGGGCCCCACTGGTCAGCCTCTCTGGGACTAATCCCGCGCTGACCAGCCCCTAATTGGGCTTTGACCAGCCATGGGGCCCTCTGGCAGCGATTGAGGGGAGGGCGATTACGCCCTAATGGTCGGCCACGTCGACGGCCACCGGAGGGTGGTCGCCGGCGACCAGACCCGCGGCGGAGGGCTCGCCGGAGGCGACCTAGACGGCGCTGCACAGCACCAAAACACACGCGGTTGGCAGCTACAGCAAGCTCGCGAAGTGGCCGATCTGGCAGGACCATCTGGGGAGGCTAGGGTCGCCGGAAGAGGCGTCGGCGACGAGCCGGAGCGGCTGCCGAAGCTCGGGCATCGTCGGGGGCTTTGAATCAGAGGGATCTACGCTCGGTTCTTAGCTGCTACGGCATCTATGCGTCGTCCTGGAGCTGCTGGTGCCCTCGGAAGGACGAGCTGATCAACGGAGGGCTACCGGCGACGAGCGGCAGCGGCGGTCCTCGTCGGGCTCCGGTGAAACTAGGGCTAGAGGAGGGGATCGAGGGGGAAAACTTAGGGGAAACGACCGCATGCTCACGGGGAGTGCAGAGCAGAGCTTAGATGGCTCGGGGAAGGCCTGGGGGCGACGAATCGACGGGAGAGGTCCGGCGGCCGGAGGTGGAAGAGGACGGCGTTGCGGGCATTGCAGGGCTCGAGGAAGCTTCGGCTTCTGCAGAGATGACCAGGGCGACGAGGCGGAGCTAAAGGCGTGCTCTGGGAGGGGATCCTATGGCCACGGGCACGGGCAGCTCGAGCTCGAGCTCGGCTCTAATGGCGGCAGCAAGGAGGGGGAGGAGATCCGGGCGGAGGAGGAGAACCGAGGCGGGGAATGGATAGGGGAGGCTCTGGGGAGCTTATCCCCGTCGTCGCCAGCGTGAACCGGCGGCCAGGCAGGCACGAAGGTGCGTGGCCGCGCCGGAGGAGGCGGCGGCCACCTCCTGCTGCCTACTGGCGCGAGGGAGGGGACGAGCGGGGAGATGGGCCGGGCCAGGCTTGGGCGACAGGTAAGCTTTTTCCCATTTTCTCTGTTTTTGTTTTTTCTGTTTTGCTAATTATTGTATTGCTAATTAATTCAGCTCCAAAACAAAAAGTAAAAACTATTTTAGACCTCCTGAAATATTTGTTATAATATCCCCACTCATTTCCAAGGTTTTCAACATTTTTGGAAAATTATAGTTTCTGATTTCAATTTTTAAATTTGAAACCAGTGGCTTTTGCATTTATTTAAAATCCTTAAAGTGTCAAGAAAATAGTTTTCTCCAATGCTCATTTACTTTCATGATTTATCAGAAAGTTTGAACATTTCTTGAGGCCATTTTGGGTTCATTGATTTTGAACTAGTTTGAGATTTCCTTTAATTGAAATGGTGGCTAGGGTTTTGAGTTTTTCCTTTGCCACTTTGTTGTTTTTGTTGAAACTTCTTAGATGCAAATGCAAAGAAGACATGAGCACAATTTTATCTTGCTTAAGGGTTAGGGATGTGACAACTCACCCCCACTCAAAAGAATCTCGTCCCGAGATTTAGAAGTCGTCGGGAATAACGCAGAATACTCAAGTCGGAGACGATCCTCTCTTTCCCAAGTTGCCTCCTTTTCAGAATGATTTGACCATTGAACTTTAAGAAACTTGAGGTTTCGACGTCGAGTGGTACGCTCAGCTTGATCAAGAATACGCACGGGGTATTCTCGGTAAGAAAGGTTATCTTGTAGATCAAGCGTTTCGTGGTCCACTTCACGGATAGGATCCGAAAAGCAACACCTGAGTTGCGAGACATGGAAGACATCATGAACCTTGGAAATATGCGGAGGAAGTTCCAACTGGTAGGCAACTTCTCCTCGTTTGGCAAGAATGTGGAAAGGTCCAATGTAACGAGGAGCGAACTTGCCCTTGATACCGAAACGATGGGTACCCTTCAAAGGTGTAACCCAAAGGTAAGCCTTCTCGTCAACTTCAAAGGTCACAGCCTTATGAGGACGATCATATTGGCTCTTTTGACGAGACTGGGCTGTTTTCAACTTTTCACGAATAATGCGAACCTACTCTTCTGCATCCTGGATCATATCCGGGCCAAAGAGTTGCCTCTCTCCGGTTTCTGACCAATTAAGAGGGGTTCGACATCTTCGTCCATAGAGAACTTCAAAAGGGGCTTTGCCCAAGCTTGATTGATAACTATTGTTATAAGTGAATTCAGCGAATGGAAGGCATTTCTCCCAATTCATACCGAACGAAATAACACAGGCTCGGAGCATATCTTCTAAGATTTGATTCACTCTTTCTACTTGACCACTTGATTGAGGATGGAAAGCAGTGCTAAAAGATAAGTGAGTCCCCATGGCATTCTGAAAACTTTCCCAGAAACGAGAAGTAAAGATACTTCCACGGTCCGAGTTAATTTCCAGGGGAACACCATGAAGAGACACTATTCGAGAGATATATAACTCTGCTAGCTGGCTAGCTGTTATACTCTCACGAACAGGAAGAAAATGAGCCACTTTGGAAAGATGGTCAATGACCACAAACATAGCATTATTTCCTTTCTTGGTCTTGGGAAATCCGGTAATGAAATCCATGCTAACTTTATCCCATTTCCATTCAGGAATAGCTAAAGGTTGAAGGGTGCCAACAGGCCTTTGATGTTCTGCCTTAACTCGACGACAAACGTCGCAGTTAGCCACGAACTCAGCAATTTCTCTCTTCATCCTAGTCCACCAGAACCTCTCGCGTAGGTCCTGATACATCTTAGTACTACCGGGATGACTGGTGAGAGGAGAATCATGAGCCTCCTTAAGGATTAACTGCCTTAGATGTGGGTTCTTAGGAACCACTAAACGGGTTCTTAGGAACCACTAAACGATTCTGGAAGAACACAACACCTTGATCATTCATGGAAAATTCTTTAGCGTTTCCGCTAAAAATATTCTCCTTGATCCGTGATATACCCTTGTCACGCTTTTGGCGAGTTATAATTTGACCCTTAAGAGTAGGCTTCGCCACCAGGGTAGAAATGAATCCTTGAGGAAAAATATGAAGATTCAACTTCCGAAAGTCCTCATGGAGATGTGGTTGACCTTGTTGTAGCATCAAATTGTTACAATAAGATTTACGACTTAGTGCATCGGCCATAACATTGGCCTTCCCCGGGGTGTAAGTTATCCCTAAGTCGTAATCCGAGATCAACTCAACCCACCGTCTTTGCGTGAGATTCAAATCCGGCTGGGTGAAGATATACTTCAGACTTTGGTGATCAGTGAATATTTCGCAACGATTACCCAAAAGGTAATGTCGCCAGGTTTTTAGTGCATGGACCACAGCTGCAAGCTCAAGGTCATGTGTGGGATAATTATCCTCATGTGGACGCAACTGTCGAGATGCGTATGCGATCACATGACGATCTTGCATGAGAATGCAACCTAATCCTTGTCGCGAGGCGTCGCAATAGATAACAAAGTCCTTTGAAAAATCTGGTGGTAGCAACACAGGTGCGGAAGTCAGGCGTCTTTTCAGTTCCTGAAAACTATGCTCACACTGTGGTGTCCACTCGAACTTTTTGTCCTTCTTGAGGAGTTCAGTTAGAGGCTTTGCAACCTTGGAGAAATTCTCGATGAAGCGGCGACAATAGCTCGCTAGACCAAGAAAACTCCTAACTTGCTTAACCGATTCAAGTTGAGTCCAATCAAGGACAGCTTGAACTCTCTCGGGATTAACAGCAATACCCTTACCAGAGATTACGTGGCCTAGATAGGTCACTTCTGGTAACCAGAATTCACATTTTGAAAATTTGGCATAAAGGCGATGCTCTCGAAGTTTCATCAATACCAGCCTTAGATGCTCGGCATGTTCTAGTTCATTCTTTGAGTAGATGAGAATATCATCGAGGTATACTACGACGAATTTATCCAAATAGTCCATAAAGATTGAATTCATCAGTCGAGAGAAGGTGGCTGGGGCATTGGTTAAACCGAAGGACATAACGGTGTACTCATATTGGCCATAACGAGTAACAAAGGCCGTTTTTGGAATGTCCCCGTTCTTAATCTTGATTTGATGGTATCCCAACCTCAAATCCATTTTGGAGAAGACTGAGGATCCAGCGAGCTGATCGTAGAGATCGTTGATCCTGGGGAGTGGATACTTGTTCTTAATGGTGACCAGATTAACTGGTCGGTAATCTACAACCATCCGATCCGTTCCGTCTTTCTTCTTGACGAAGAGGACGGGACAAGCCCAAGGAGAAGAGCTAGGACGAATGAAACCCTTGCTCAAGGCCTCATCTAATTGCTTCTTAAGTTCGGCTAGCTCTAGGGGTGCCATCTTATAAGGTCTTCTGGCTATTGGGACAGTTCCCGGAACAAGATCTATCACAAACTCTACATCTCTGTCTGGTGGAATTCCTGGCAGTTCCTCTGGAAAAACATCCGGGAAGTCACGGACTACCGGAATGTCTTCAAGTTCCGGAAGAGGGTTGGCATTTAAGGAGTAGAGCTGGCATTTGGCAACTCGAGTAGAGACATTTACTATCTCACCCGAGGAATGGGTAAGCTGGACATTTCTGGATTGAGTATCAATCTTGGCATAGTGAGCTGACATCCAGTCCATGCCCAAGATGATGTTAATATCCGAAGATTTCAATGCTATCAATGAGGCTAGAAAAACTAGCCTGTCTACTAGAATTTCATTGTCATAGGTTATCCTTGAGGTTTGCCATTTACTACCAGGGGTTTGAACAACCAATGGAATTGGCATATCACAAAAAGACATGTTATGCAACTGTGCATAACTTTCGGAAATGAAGGAATGAGAAGACCCAGTGTCAAAGAGAACGGACGCTGGGTGATGATTAACAAGAAGCGTACCCAGCATGACGTCGGGATCCTCTGCAGCTTCTTCTGCTGACACATAGTTCACACGGCCACGTGCAGGAGTTGGCTTCACATAAAAAGCTTTGCCCGACTTGGCTTGCCCGACGGACTTTCCGGGTTGCTTGGCACCCACATTCCGAGGACACTCACGGGAATAATGCCCTGGTTCTCCACACTTGTAGCATATCACCTGGTTGGCACGTGGTGCAGCACTGCTAGCTGGACCACCATAAGCTTTTCCTGGAGGGTTGGCCTGATTCGTCTGAGGCGCCATGTAGGATGGCCTCGGAGTGTATCTTGGCAGCAGAGAATTGTTTGGAACCCACAGCCTGCGTTTTGGAAACGCGGAACCAGAAGACGAGCCGAAGTCATGGGAGTGCTTCCTTGTGGCTTCGAAGTCAGAATGACCAGTCTCCGCACTGATCGCTTTGTTGACCAGGGCTTGAAAACTTGCACACTCATGGAGGCGCAGGTCTCGACGGAGCTCAGGGCTCAGACCCTTACGGAATCTTGCTTGCTTCTTGGCGTCAGTAGACACCTCCTCTCTTGCATAGCGGGCGAGGTTACCGAACTCGCGGCTATAGGCATCCACAGACAACTTGCCCTGAGTGAAGTCACAAAACTCCTCTCTCTTTCTGTCCATCAGGCCCTCTGGAATATGGTGCAGACGAAAGGCTGCACTGAAGTCTGCCCATGTGGCCACTGGTTCAGTGGGGCGCATGGCTTCAAAATTCTCCCACCACAGATTGGCGGGTCCCTCCAGGAAATACGCCGCAAAGGTCACCTTGTCGGCCTCAGACACATTCGCCGAGCGAATCTTGCGTGAGATGCTGCACAGCCAGTCATCAGCGTCGAGGGGATCGACGGAATGATGAAACTTTGGAGGATTCAGCTTCACAAAGTCATTGAGGGACACTGCAACATTCCTAGGCTGTCGAGCCGTATTCTGCCCAATACGCTCTAGCAGTCGGTTGGTCTCCCTTTTGTTTCTTTCTGCCTCAAGCATCACTTCTGCCAGAGAAGGTGGGTGAGGCAGGTCTTCCTGCGACGCTTGACTACCCTCACCTTGCTCATGAGCAGGGGCACGGTTCAACCTCGTGAACACCATCCTAGCAAACAAACTCATAGCTTAGACCAATATCATATCAATACTAGCTATGGATTAAGAATGTACTGAACACACGGAATGCGGAAATGAATATCCGAACAACATGGTAACAAGCCACTACTATATATACAGCATGGTTCATACACACCCTTACATAGTTCAGTACAAACTTAACCGAAGAGCAAACTACTGAAATGGTGGAACTACTCATCAGAGGCTTACAAGCTTCCTATACATTATTTATCTAGGCCTCCGGAATTCATTTCACATTACTACCATACTTCACAAGTCACGCAGGACTGTGAATGTACGGCTACTACCATACTATCCTTCCGCTCACAGCTCAGGCATCCGCATAGAACATCTCATAGAGATTACCTCCATGACCTGGAAGCTCAACCTGCGGATCAGGAAACACTCTAGCCTGAGATCCCTGGGATCCATAAGGACACGGATGTGGCCTTGGTCCCCTGACTGGTGGTAAGAGGGGTCCCCGAAGAGGGGTGACTCCTCCTATAGCCGGCCAGTCAACGTGGGCCAGAAGATGGTTCCTAACAGGGTTCAACATCTCCATATCTCCGTACCCTGTCTGGACTACCGGTGCCAGCTGCGTCAAAGCTGTCCACAAACGGGCACGGGTAGCATAAAGCTCCATGCGGAGAGCACGAGCGTCCCTGTCTCTGTTCTCTAGCATCTCAACAGTGGACTGCAGTAGTGGATCCTCCATAGAAGAATCAAAATAGACTCCGCTGAGGTATCCCTCTTCACCACGCTGAGAGGCCGGAACATAGCAGAACTCTGAATTCTGCAGCAGTGCATGTCTCGCTCTCATAATAGTCAGCATTGAATAGGCAGCATCCTGTACTGCCATGTCAACGGTGACCCCCAACCCATAGGACCAATGGATTGGCTTCTCCGCTCCAGGGTAGTCTGGAAATACCCTAACAGTGTAGATGTACTGGCTCTGGTTGAAGTCTCGGTACTGTTCCTCTACCGTGTACTCGGGGTACCAGCGGTAACCGCACACCGACATCACCCTGACCAGCATGGCCGTATGACCCGGTACATCAATGCACCTGGTCAGACGTACCACCTGACGAGAAGGACGGCCAGGCATCTGTAAATAGAGAGTAATGCAAAAGCATTAGAGCTCTGAATGCAAAATTGGGCAGCATAACGGCTGTAAATGCTCAAAACAAATTTTGAGACAACCCAAAATGAAATAGCGTCACCACTCAACTATCAAGTTCAACTCTCTGATCATCAAACTTACTTCCTGCTTCCTAGGGATAAAAGAAACCCAATATCTCTCGACCCGTAGTCCTATAAGCTACCGATCGGAACACGAGCCTAGGAGAAGATGGGAAATCTAGTCCTTAATTCCCGCAGAAAAGACGAGGATGACCAGAATAGAATAACTTGAGAAGAGAACAAGAATCTTACGTTCCCTTCCACAAACAATTCCCTTATATATAACTAAAGCAATTCTAGACTCAACTTCGACCAGTTTGGCTTAGTAATCCTACAGTCAGTCAGGCTCTGATACCAACGCTGTCGGGACCCCGATCCTAAGCCATAGGAATCTAGCCTGTAACCCATCGCATCCCTTTGTGGTCTCACGCACGGTTAACTCCACGGCTGCAGCCTTACGTTAGCCAGGACCGTTTGCGTCTTTTAACTCACGTATGCGATAGTATCGCTAGCAATCCAATGTCAAAGAACCCGGATCGACATGTCTAGTCATAAACCAAAGTGGCAGTACCGCACAAGGACAGGCATACATGACCCAGCAAAGCAGGTGTCGGTCATCGGCGAATGTAGACGAGTCGTAGCAAGCTACAAGGACTCCATTACATCGCGTGACATTTCCCCAAAGGGGACAGACACAACAGCTAAGAAGGACACATGCCGGTCAACCAATGTGTCCGGAGCAGTAGCGAACTACCAAGGCTCGTTGGACCACAAAGGGGCATTTCCTTGTAAGGAGTGCTACTAAAGTTCATGACTAGGTAATCGAACCCCATACATATCACGTACGACACACGTACGCATGGCATACCGATATGTATAGATACATCGATGGCATCACAACATAACCATAAACATACAAGCTTTATTTAAGAGGCTCGGAAGAGCCACACACATAATATTACACATTAAGGGTCTCACGACCCATAATAGCAGTCATACAATACAAGCCAGCGGAAGAGTTATAAACTGTCTGGGTACAGACAGGGCAACTAGTAGGCACGTGGCCTGACTATACTACAGAGCCGACGTAGGGCCAGATCGTAGCTGGGACACCAGCTACTCGTCGTCGTCGATGTCTACGAAGAACCCTCCATTAGGGTCATTCGCAACCTCTGCAACATTTATTAAGCAAACATGAGTACGAAGGTACTCAGCAAGACTTTAGGAGAACTAACTACTCATGCAAGGTATCAAAAGGTATTGTGGGGTTTCAGGCAGAAAGCCAGCATTTGACTCGTGGCTAGACAACTTGCATTTTTAAATAATTTTGACAACTTGATTTCTCGAACACGAGTCCACTAACACCACAACAATACACTATCGTGGAATCATTCCGTCTCCGTACGGAAATGCTGTCCACGACACTCACGCTTATCTTGACAATTTTATGAGTAGCCATTGAAGTTATCTATGAACAACATATGTCTCCAAGTAGTCCATATCCGCGGACGCGGCTATTCGAATAGATCATAACCCTGCAGGGGTGTACTTCGTCACACACGCTCTCGCCACTTATCGCCATGTGCACGTCATGCACCTCGGCAACCTTCAAGCGGAAGCCCAGCGAGGGAGTCGGCCACGACCGTTAACCACACTAATACCTAGTCCAGGTTTATCGCTTATCTGAGAGTAACCCGTACGGAAGTCCGGCCGGGGTTTCCGCCACGGCCTCAAACGATGTGCGCAGGGTTCCCAAGCCCACCATCTGGGTGCCACTTGGTACACCGTGCCACTGCCTACCGCATCACGGCCCACCTCTCAGGTCAGCACCATGCACGGCCTCCAGCATTTCTATAAACACCAGAAGCTACTTGCAACTCCTGGACCGGGTACTACGCGGTTAGTAGGCCAAGCGGGGTCATATTTCAGGGCCCAACATGTGGTAGTATCTAGACTTGGATTACATACACGAAACTCAGTTCCTAAGGACGGTTCCAATGAAACAACCCGCCATGTACTCCTACACAGCCTTTCACCGGTACCTTTACCAAATCAAGTTCAACACACAACCTTTGCTCACCGAACACATTCCTCATTTCTGTTCATCTCCCAGATGACAGACCATACACAACTCTAAGCATAGCATGCATAGCAGGATAAGGCACATCATAGCTCAAGCAACTACCAGGTATGCTAGGTTGCAAGGTTCGGCTATTTACTGTGACAAGGTTAAGTCATGCAAAGGAAGTGGGTCCAACTATCGTGGCAAAAGCAGTTGAAGCAGTTGATCCTAATGCAATGAATAGGTGCAGGAGCAAGAACATAGGAGTTATCGGGATGATCAAAAGGGTTGCTTGCCTTGTTGCTCAGAGGAGGAACGCTATCCGTCAGACGGATATTCGGTGGAATCCGGGGGTGCGGAGCCTACCGAAATGAATGGCAACATTCAATAACAATCATATGCACTCAAAATGATGCATGAGCATGGCATGAGAATGCAAGATGATAAGTTATTATTTTCAACATGTAACAGGTTTAGAGTTGATTTGAATCACATTCGAATAGCAATTTAAACGGGTATTCTCGGATATCGGTTTAATTGATTCGACCTGATGCTTGGTTCATCTTGATGTTAACATGCATGAATTGTCATGTTATGATACTGATTTGTACTTAGGGCAGTGTGTGATCATTGCATATATAATGAAATTTGAATATTTTTGCAAATTCCAGTTACAAGGTGATTAAAGAATTGAATTATTCCTTATTTCACAATTTAGGGTTCTGTAACTTTTTCAAACATAGTTGAAAATAGCATAATCAGAATCCTTGATTTTTTCTGATAATTTTTCATATATAAATTATTTTCATTGGAGTTACAGATTAATTTCTATGATTTTTACAAATTTTAGCAATTTCCTGAATTAGTTTTAAACTGGAATTTCTATTTATTGCATCAGGATGACGTCAGCAGGTCAGCCGACCTGTGCAGGTCAAACCTGACAGGGGGCCCCACTGGTCAGCCTCTCTAGGACTAATCCCGCGCTGACCAGCCCCTAATTGGGGTTTGACCATGCGTGGGGCCCTTTGGCAGCGACTGAGGGGAGGGCGATTACGCCCTAATGGTCGGCCACGTCGACAACCACCGGAGGGTGGTCGCCGGCGACCAGACCCGCGGCGGAGGGCTCGCCGGAGGCGACCTAGACGGCGCTGCACAGCACCAAAACGCACGCGGTTGGCAGCTACAGCAAGCTCGCGAAGTGGCCGATCTGGCAGGACCATCTGGGGAGGCTAGGGTCGCCGGAAGAGGCGTCGGCGACGAGCCGGAGCGGCGGCCGAAGCTCGGGCGTCGTCGGGGGCTTTGAATCAGAGGGATCTACGCTCGGTTCTTAGCTGCTACGGCATCTACGCGTCGTCCTGGAGCTGCTGGTGCCCTCGGAAGGACGAGCTGATCAACGGAGGGCTACCGGCGACAAGCGGCAGCGGCGGTCCTCGTCGGGCTCCGGTGAAACTAGGGCTAGAGGAGGGGATCGAGGGGGAAAACTTAGGGGAAACGACCGCATGCTCACGGGGAGTGCAGAGCAGAGCTTAGACGGCTCGGGGAAGGCCTGGGGGCGACGAATCGACGGGAGAGGTCCGGCGGCCGGAGGTGGAAGAGGACGGCGTTGCAGGCGTTGCAGGGCTCGAGGAAGCTTCGGCTTCTGCAGAGATGACCAGGGCGACGAGGCGGAGCTAAAGGCGTGCTCTGGGAGGGGATCCCATGGCCAGGGGCACGGGCAGCTCGAGCTCGAGCTCGGCTCTAATGGCGGCAGAAAGGAGGGGGAGGAGATCCGGGCGGAGGAGGAGAACCGAGGCGGGGAATGGATAGGGGAGGCTCTGGGGAGCTTATCCCCGTCGTCGCCAGCGCGAACCGGCGGCAAGGCAGGCACGCAGGTGCGTGGCCGCGCCGGAGGAGGCGGCGGCCACCTCCTGCTGCCTACTGGCGCGAGGGAGGGGACGAGCGGGGAGATGGGCCGGGCCAGGCTTGGGCGACAGGTAAGCTTTTTCCCATTTTCTCTGTTTTTGTTTTTTCTGTTTTGCTAATTATTGTATTGCTAATTAATTCAGCTCCAAAACAAAAAGTAAAAACTATTTTAGACCTCCTGAAATATTTGTTATAATATCCCCACTCATTTCCAAGGTTTTCAACATTTTTCGAAAATTATAGTTTCTGATTTCAATTTTTAAATTTGAAACCACTGGCTTTTGCATTTATTTAAAATGCTTAAAGTGTCAAGAAAATAGTTTTCTTCAATGCTCATTTACTTTCATGATTTATCAGAAAGTTTGAACATTTCTTGAGGCCATTTTGGGTTCATTGATTTTGAACTAGTTTGAGATTTCCTTTAGTTGAAATGGTGGCTAGGGTTTTGAGTTTTTCTTTTGCCACTTTGTTGTTTTTGTTGAACGACCTCGCCGCCGGTGGATCTCAGCTGGCCTGAGCCACTGACGTGTGGGGCCAGCCTTTGGGAGTTTAGGATTAAAGAAAATAAATTTAATTAATTTGATAAGTCACTGACATGTGGGTCCGGTGAGTTTAATTAACTAATTAAGATTAATCCTAATCTAAAGCTGACCAGAGACACTGACCAGTGGGTCCCACTGGTCAGGTTTGACTTTCAACGGCCAGTTGGACCTGCTGATGTCATGCTGATGCAATAAAGAAGTTTTCCAGTATAGAAATAATTCCAGAAAAATGCCAAAACTTCTAAAATCCATGGAAATTAATCTGTAATTCTAATGAAAATAATTTATATATGAAAAAGTATCAGAAAAATTCAAGGAATCTGAATATGTCATTTTCAAACATGTTTGAAAATGTTACAGAACCCAAACATGTAGATTAATGAATAAGTCAACTCTTATAAATACTTTATAAATGGAATATGGAAAATATTTAAATTTCACTATGAATGACATGATCAAATACTGTCCTAATTACAAACCAGCAGCTTAACATGTCATCCCATGCATGTTAAACTTCAAGTTGATCTGAGCATCAGGTTGAATCAATTAAAGTGGTATCCGAGAATACCTCGTTTGAAGTGATATTTGAATTTCATTCAAATAAACTTCAAACCTAATACATGCTAGCTATATTAGTATATCACCTTGCATTCTCATGCCATGCTCATGCATCATCTTGATTGCATTTGTTTGTTATTGATTGTTGTCATTCCTTTCGGTAGGCTCCGCTCCCCCGGATTCCACCGAATATCCGTCTGACGGATATTGTCACTCCTTTGAGCAACAAGGCAAGCAACCATTTTGATCATCCCGATAAATCCCATGTTCTTGCTCCTGCACTTACTTATTGCATTAGGATCAAATGCTTCAAATGCTTTTGCCACGTTAGTTGAACCCACTTCCTTTGCATGACCTATCCTTGTCATAGTAAATAGTCGAACCTTGCAACCTAGCATACCTGGTAGTTGCTTGAGCCATGATGTGCCTTATCCTGCTATGCATGCTATGCTTAGAGTTGTGTATGGTATGTCATCTGGGAGATGAACAGAATTGTGAGAATGTGTTCGGTGAGCAAAGGTTGTGTGTTGAACCTGATTTGGTAAAGGTACCGGTGAAAGGCTGTGTAGGAGTACATGGCGGGTTGTTTCACTGGAACCGTCCTTAGGAACTGAGTTCCGTGTATGTAATCCAAGACTAGATACTACCACATGCTGGGCCCTGAAATATGACCCCGCTCGACCTATTAATCGCTTAGTACTCGGTCCAGGAGTTGCAAGTAGTTTCTGGTGTTTATAGTCATGCTGGAGGCCGTGCATAGTGCTGACCTGAGAGGTGGGCTATGATGCGGTAGGCAGTGGCACGGTGTACCAAGTGGCACCGAGATGGTTGGCTTGGGAACCCTGCGCACATCGTTTGAGGCCGGGGCGGAAACCTCGGCCGGACTTCCGTACGGGTTACTCTCAGATAGGCGATAAACCTGGACTAGGTACTAGTGTGGTTAACGGTCGTGGCCGACTCCCTCGCTGGGCTTCCGCTTGAAGGTTGCCGAGGTGCATGACGTGCACATGGCGATAAGTGGTGAGAGCGTGTGTGATGAAGTACACCCCTGCAGGGTTATGATCTATTCGAATAGCCGCGTCCGCGGATATGGACTACTTGGAGACATATGTTGATCATAGATAACTTCAATGACTACTCATAAAATGGTCAAGATAAGCGTGATGTTGTGGACGGAAATTCCGTATGGAGACGGAATGATTCCACGATGGTGTATTGATTGTGGTGTTAGTGGACTCGTGTGCGAGAAATCAAGTTGTCAAAATTATTTAAAAATGCAAGTTGTCTAGCCACGAGTCAAATGCTGGCTTTCCGCACGAAACCCTACCATACCTTGTTGATACATTGCATGAGTAGTTAGTTATCCTAAAGTCTTGCTGAGTACCTCCGTACTCATGTTTTCTTAATAAATGTTGAAGAGGTTGCTAATGACCCTAATGGAGGGTTCTTCATAGACATCGACGACGACGAGTAGCTGGTGTCCCAGCTACGATCTGGCCCTACGTTGGGTCTGTAGTATAGTCAGGGCATGTGCCTTCTAGTTGTACCTGTCTGTACTCAGACAGTTTTAAACTCTTCCGCTGGCTTGTAACTGAATGACTGCTATTATGGGTGGTGAGACCCTTAATGTGTAATATTATGTGTGTGGCTCTTCCGAGCCTCTTAAATAAAAGCTTATATGTTTATGGTTATGTTGTGATGCCATCGATGTATCTATACATATTGGTATGCCATGCGTACGTGTGTCGTACTTGATATGTATGGGGTTCGATTACCTAGTCATGAACTTTAGTAGCACTCCTTACAAGGAAATGCCCCTTTGTGATCCAACGAGCCTTGGTAGTTCGCTACTGCTCCGGACACATTGGTTGACCGGCATGTGTCCTTCTTAGCTGTTTTATCTGTCCCCTTTGGGGAAATGTCATGTGATGTAATGGAGTCCTGGTAGCTTGCTACGACTCGTCTACACTCGCTGGTGATCGACACCTGCTTTGTTGGGTCATGTATGCCTATCCTTGTGTGGTACTGCCACTTTGGTTTATGACTAGACTTGTCGATCCGGGTTCTTTGACATTGGAATGCTAGCGACACTATTGCATACATGAGTCAAAAGGCGCAAAAGGTCCCGGCTAAGGTAAGGCTGCAGCCGTGGAGTTAACCGTGCGTGAGACCGCAAAGGGATGCGATGTGTTACAGGTCGGATTCCTATGGCTTAGGATCGGGGTCCCGACAGCGTTGGTATCAGAGCCTGCCTGACTGTAGGATTACTAAGCCAAACTGGTCGAAGTTGAGTCTAGAATTGCTTTAGTTATATAAGGGAATTGTTTGTGGAAGGGAACGTAAGACTCTTGTTCTCTTCTCAAGTTATTCTATTCTGGTCATCCTCGTCTCTTCTGCGGGAATGAAGGACTAGGTTACTCATCTTCTTGTAGGCTCGTGTTCCTGATCGGTAGATTATAAGACTACGGGTCAAGAGATATTTGGGTTTCTTTCATTCCTAGGAAAAAGGAATTAAGTTGATGATCAGAGAATTGAACTTGATAGTTGAGTGGTTACGCTATTCCATTTTGGGCTGTCTCAAAATTTGTTTTTGAGCATTTACAGCCGTTTTGCTGCCCAATTTTTGCATTCGGAGCTCTAATGCTTTTGCATTACTCACTATTTACAGATGCCTGGCCGTCCTTCTCGTCAGGTGGTACGTCTGACCAGGTGCATTGATGTGCCGGGTCATACGGCCATGCTGGTCAGGGTGATGTCGGTGTGCGGTTACCGCTGGTACCCCGAGTACACAATGGAGGAACAGTACCGAGACTTCAACCAGAGCCAGTATATCTGCACTGTTAGGGTATTTCCAGACTACCCTGGAGCTGAGGAGCCAATCCATTGGTCCTATGGGTTGGGAGTCACTTTTGACATGGCAGTACAAGATGTTGCGTATTCAATGTTGACCATTATGAGAGCGAGACATGCACTGCTGCAGAATTCAGAGTTCTGCTATGTTCCGGCCTCTCAGCCTGGTGAAGAGGGATACCTCAGCGGAGTCTATTTTGATTCTTCTATGGAGGATCCAGTACTGCAGTCCACTGTTGAGATGCTAGAGAACAGAGACAGGGACGCTCGTGCTCTCCGCATGGAGCTTTATGCTACCCGTGCCCGTTTGTGGACAGCTTTGACGCAGCTGGCACCGGTAGTCCAGACAGGGTACGGAGATATGGAGATGCTGAACCCTGTTAGGAACCATCTTCCGGCCCACGTTGACTGGCCGGCTATAGGAGGAGTCACCCCTCTTCGGGGACCCCTCTTACCACCAGTCAGGGGACCAAGGCCACATCCGTGTCCTTATGGATCCCAGGGATCTCAGGCTAGAGTGTTTCCTGATCCGCAGGTTGAGCTTCCAGGTAATGGAGGTAATCTCTATAAGATGTTCTATGCGGATGCCTGAGCTGTGAGCGGAAGGATAGTATGGTAGTAGCCGTACGTTCATAGTCCTGCGTGACTTTTGAAGTATGCCTGTGATGTGGAATGAATTCCGGAGGCCTAGATAAATAATGTATAGGAAGCTTGTAAGCCTCTGATGAGTAGTTTCATAATTTCAGTAGTTTGCTCTTCGGTTAAGGTTGTACTGAACTATGTAAGGGTGTGTATGAACCATGGTGTATATATAGCAGTTGCTTGTTACCATGTTGTTCGGATATTCATTTATGCATTCCGTGTGTTCAGTACATTCTTAATCCATAGCTAGTATTGATATGATATTGGTCTAAGCTGTGAGTTTGTTTGTCAGGATGGTGTTCACCAGGTTGAACCATGCCCCTGGTCATGAGCAAGGCGAGGGTAGTCAAGCGTCGCAGGAAGACCTGCCTCACCCGCCCTCTCTGGCGGAAGTTATGCTTGAGGCAGACAGAAACAAAAGGGAGACTAACCGACTGTTAGAGCGTATTGAGCAGAATACGGCTCGTCAGCCTAGGAATGCTGCCGTATCCCTCAACGACTTGGTGAAGCTGAATCCTCCGAAGTTTCATCATTCCGTCGATCCCCTCGACGCTGATGACTGGCTGTGCAGCATCGCACGCAAGATTTGCTCTGCGAATGTGTGTGAGGCCGACAAGGTGACCTTTGCGGAGTATATTCTGGAAGGACCCGCCAATCTGTGGTGGGAGAACTTTGAAGCTATGCGTCCTGCTGAACCAACAGCCACATGGGCAGACTTCAGTGCGGCCTTTCGTCTGAAACATATTCCAGAGGGCCTGATGGACAGAAAGAGAGAGGAGTTATGTGCCTTCACTCAGGGCAAGTTGACCGTGGATGCTTATAGCCGCGAGTTCGGTAACCTCGTCCGCTAGGCAACAGAGGAGGTGTCTACTGACGCCAAGAAGCAAGCAATATTCCGTAAGGGTCGGAGCCCTGAGCTTCGTCGTGATCTGCGCGTCCACGAGTGTGCAAGTTTTCAAGCCCTGGTCAACAAGGCGATCATTGCCGAGATTGGTCATACTGACTTTGAAGCCACAAGGAAGCACTCCCGTGACTTTGGCTCGTCTTCTGGTTCCGCGTTCCCAAAACGCAGGCTGTGGGTTCCAAACAGTTCTCTGCCGCCAAGATACAATCCGAGGCCATCCTACATGGCGCCTCAGACGAATCAGACCAACCCTCCAGCAAAAGCTTATGGTGGTACAGCTAGCAATGCTGCACCACGTGCCAACCAAGTGATATGCTACAATTGTGGAGAACCAGGGCACTATTCCCGTGAGTGTCCTCAAAATGTGGGTGCCAAGCAACCCGAAAAGTCCGTCGGGCAAGGCAAGTCGGGCAAAGCTTACTATGTGAAGCCAACTCCTGCACGTGGCCGTGTGAACTATGGCTCAGCAGAAGAAGCTGCAGAGGATCCCGACGTCATGCTGGGTACGCTTCTTGTTAATCATCACCCAGCGTCTGTTCTCTTTGACACTGGGTCTTCTCATTCCTTCATTTCAGAAAGTTATGCACAGTTGCATAACATGTGTTTTTGTGATATGCCAATTCCATTGGTTGTCCAAACTCCTGGTAGTAAATGGCAAACCTCTAGGATAACCTATGACAATGAAATTCCATTAGACAGGCTAGTTTTTGTAGCCTCATTGATAGCATTGAAATCTTCGGATAGTAATATAATCTTGGGCATGGACTGGATGTCAGCTCACTATGCCAAGATTGATACTCATTCTAGAAATGTCCAGCTTACCCATCCCTCGGGTGAGATAGTAAATGTCTCTACTCGGGTTGCCAAATGCCAGCTCTATTCCTTAAATGCCAACCCTCTTCCGGAACTTGAAGACATTCCGGTAGTCCGTGACTTCCCGGATGTTTTTCCAGAGGAACTGCCAGAAATTCCACCTGACACAGATGTAGAGTTCGTGATAGATCTTGTTCCGAGAACTGCCCCAATAGCCAGAAGACCATATAAGATGGCACCACTAGAGCTAGCCGAACTTAAGAAGCAACTAGATGAGGCCTTGAATAAAGGTTTCATTCGTCATAGCTCTTCTCCTTGGGCTTGCCCCGCCCTCTTCGCCAAGAAGAAAGACGGAACGGATCGGATGGTTGAAGATTACCGACCAGTTAATCTGGTCACCATAAAGAACAAGTATCCGTTCCCCAGGATCAACGATCTGTATGATCAGCTCGCTGGATCCTCAGTCTTCTCCAAAATGGATTTGAGGTTGGGATACCATCAAATCAAGATCAAGAACGGGGACATTCCAAAACTGCTTTTGTTACTCGTTATGGCCAATACGAGTACACCGTCATGTCCTTCGGTTTAACCAATGCCCCAGCGACCTTCTCTCGTTTGATGAATTCAATCTTCATGGAGTATTTGGATAAATTCGTCGTGGTATACCTCGATGATATTCTCATCTACTCGAAGAACGAACAAGAAGATGCCGAGCATCTAAGGCTGGTATTGATGAAACTTCGAGAGCATCGCCTTTATGCCAAGTTTTCAAAATGTGAATTTTGGTTACCAGAAGTGACCTATCTAGGCACGTAATCTCTGGTAAGGGTATTGCTATCAATCCCGAGAGAGTTCAAGCTGTCCTTGATTGGACTCAACCTTAATCGGTTAAGCAAGTTAGGAGTTTTCTTGGTGTAGCGAGCTATTGTCGCCGCTTTGTCGAGAATTTCTCCAAGGTTGCAAAGGCTCTAACTGAACTCCTCAAGAAGGATAAAAAGTTCGACTGGACACCACAGTGTGAGCATAGTTTTCAGGAACTGAAAAGACGCCTGACTTCTGCACCTGTGTTACTACCACCAGATTTTTCTAAGGACTTTGTTATCTATTGCGACGCCTCGCGACAAGGATTAGGTTGCATTCTCATGCAATATCGTCATGTGATCGCATACGCATCTCGACAGTTGCGTCCACATGAGGATAATTATACCACACATGATCTTGAGCTTGCAGCTGTGGTCCATGCACTAAAAACCTGGCGACATTACCTTCTGGGTAATCGTTGTGAAATATTCACGGATCACCAAATTTTGAAATATATCTTCACCCAGTCGGATTTGAATCTCAGGCAAATACGGTGGGTTGAGTTGATCTCGTATTACGACTTAGGGATAACTTACACCCCGGGAAAGGCCAATGTTATGGCCGATGCACTAAGTCGTAAATCTTGTTGTAACAATTTGATGCTACAACAAGGTCAACCACATTTCAATGAGGAATTTCGGAAGTTGAATCTTCATATTGTTCCTCAAGGATTCCTTTCTACCCTGGTGGCGAAGCCTACCCTTAAGGATCAAATTATAGCTGGCCAAAAGTGTGACAAGGGTATATCACGGATCAAGGAGAATATTTTTAGCGGAAACGCTAAAGAATTTTCCATGAACGATCAAGGTGTTGTGTTCTTCCAGAATCGTCTAGTGGTTCCCAAGTACCCACATCTAAGGCAGTTAATCCTTAAGGAGGCCCATGATTCTCCTCTCACCATTCATCCCGGTAGTACTAAGATGTATCAGGACCTACGCCATAGGTTCTGGTGGACTAGGATGAAGAGAGAAATCGCTGAGTTCGTTGCTAACTGCAACGTTTGTCGTCGAGTTAAGGCAGAACATCAAAGGACTGCTGGCACCCTTCAACCTCTAGCTATTCCTGAATGGAAATGGGATAAAGTTAGCATGGATTTCATTACCGGATTTCCCAAGACCAAGAAAGGAAATAATCCTATCTTTGTGGTCATTGATCGTCTTTCCAAAGTGGCTCATTTTCTTCCTGTTCGTGAGAGTATAACAGCTAGCCAGCTAGCAGAGTTATATATCTCGAATAGTGTCTCTTCATGGTGTTCCCCTGGAGATTAACTCGGACCGTGCGAGTAAATTTACTTCTCGCTTCTGGGAAAGTTTTCAGAATGCCATGGGGACTCACTTATCTTTTAGCACTGCTTTCCATCCCCAATCAATGGTCAAGTAGAAAGAGTGAATCAAATCCTAGAAGATATGCTCCGAGCTTGTGTTATATCGTTCGATATGAATTGGGAGAAGTGCCTTCCATTCGCCGAATTCGCTTATAACAATAGTTATCAATCAAGCTTGGGCAAAGCTCCTTTTGAAGTTCTCTATGGACGAAGATGTCGAACACCTCTTAATTGGTCAGAAACCGGGGAGAGGCAACTCTTTGGCCCGGACATGATCCAGGATGCAGAAGAGCAGGTTCGCATTATTCGTGAAAAGTTGAAAATAGCCCAGTCTCGTCAAAAGAACCAATATGATCGTCATCATAAGGCTGTGACCTTTGAAATTGACGAGAAGGCTTACCTTCGGGTTACACCTTTGAAGGGTACCCATCGATTCGGTATCAAGGGCAAGTTGGCTTCTCGTTACATTGGTCCTTTTCGCATTCTTGCCAAACGAGGAGAAGTTGCCTACCAGTTGGAACATCCTCCGCATATTTCCAAGGTTCATGATGTCTTCCACGTCTCGCAACTCAGGCGTTTCTTTTCGAATCCTATCCGTGAAGTGGACCACGAAACGCTTGATCTCCAAGATAACCTTTCATACCGAGAATACCCCGTGCGTATTCTTGATCAAGCTGAGCGTACCACTCGACGTCGAAACCTCAAGTTTCTTAAAGTTCAATGGTCAAATCATTCTAAAAAGGAGGCAACTTGGGAAAGAGAGGATCGTCTCCGACTTGAGTATCCTGCGTTATTCTCGACGACTTCTAAATCTCGGGACGAGATTCTTTTGAGTGGGGGTGAGTTGTCACATCCCTGACCCTTAAGCAAGTTAGCTTTGTGCTCATGCTTTCTTTGCATTGCATCTAGGAAAATCTCAACAAGAACAAAGTAAGTGGTGAAGGAAAATTCAACAAACCCTAGCCACTTCTCAAATTAAAGGAAATTCCAAACTAGTTAAAATCAATGAACCCAAAATGGCCTCAAGAAAAGTTCAATCTTTCTGATAAATCATGAAAGTAAATGAGCAATGAAGAAAACCATTTTCTTGACACTTTAAGCATTTAAATAAATGCAAAAAGCTACCGGTTTCAAGTTTTAAATTTGAAATCAGAAACTTTAAACTTCAAAAATATTGAAAACTTTGGGAATGGTTGAAAATATTCCAACAAATATTCTAGGGTGTTCAACATAGTTTTTACAAACTATTTGGGAGCTGAAATAAATAGCAAATCAATGTCAGTAATTAAAACAGAAACAAAACAGAAAGAAAATTAGAAAACTCTTACTTATCGCCCACCTGGCCCGGCCCAGCTCCTCCTGTCATCTTCCTCCTCGCCAGTAGGAGCAGGAGGTGGCCGCCGCGTCGCCACGCGCCTCCACGCACCTGTGCGCCTGCCTGGCCGCCGCTTCGCGCTGGCAGGCACGGGGATAACCTCCCCGAGCTCGTTGCTATCCGTTCCCCAGCTCATTCTCCCCCTCTGCCTCGTTTCTTTCTGCCGCCATTGGAGCCCGAGCAGAACTCGAGCTCGCCGTCGTTCTAGCCTATCCTTCTACCTCCTGAGCCGCACAATAGTTCTGCCGCAACTCTGTGAAGCTTTGTAGCCACGAGCCCGACGCCGAGACGTAGTGAAACGACGAGAGGTAGTCGTCTTCTTCCTCGGGTCAACGAAGTTCGTCGCCGGCGTTCTTCCTCTCCAGGTCGTCCCCGAGCAAGCTAGCGCCACCACTGCACTCCTCGTGAGCTTGCGCTTCTTTCCCCTAAGATCTCCCCGTCAATCCCCTCCTCTAGGCCTAGTTCCATCGGAGCCCGACGAGATCTGCCGCGGGAGCTCATCGCCGGTAGCCCTCCGGTGATCAGCTCGTCCTTCTAAGGCCACCAGCAGCTTCAGGCCGTCGTGTAGATGCCGTAGGAGCTAAGTCCCGTGCGTAACTCCCTCTGTATCGAAGACCCTGATGACGCCCAAACCTTGGCCGCCGCCAAGCTCGTCGCCGGCGTCATCTCCGGCCAGATCAGCCCCAGCCAAGTGCAAAAATGAACTCGTGGGAGAAGTGTCGTTCCTCTGGTGCTCTCCGCGTAGAGTTTGGCCCCGTGTGCGCCGTTTCCGAGCCCCTCTGCCGTTCTGGTGGTCGCCGGAGGCTCCCCGCCGGCGAGGACGACCTCGCCGCCGGTGGATCTCAGCTGGCCTGAGTCACTGATGTGTGGGGCCAGCCTCTGGGAGTTTAGGATAAAAGAAAATAAATTTAATTAAATTGATAAGTCACTGACATGTGGGTCCAGTGAGTTTAATTAACTAATTAAGATTAATCCTAATCTAAAACTGACCAAAGACACTGACCAGTGGGTCCCACTGGTCAGGTTTGACTTTCAACGGCCAGTTGGACCTGCTGATGCAATAAAGAAGTTTTCCAGTATAGAAATAATTCCAGAAAAATGCCAAAACTTCTAAAATCCATAGAAATTAATCTGTAACTCCAATGAAAATCATTTATATATGAAAAAGTATCAGAAAAATTGAAGGAATCTGAATATGTCATTTTCAAACATGTTTGAAAATGTTACAGAACCCAAACATGTAGATTAATGAATAAGTCAACTCTTATAAATACTTTATAAATGGAATATGGAAAATATTTAAATTTCACTATGAATGACATGATGAAATACTGTCCTAATTACAAACCAGCAACTTAACATGTCATCCCATGCATGTTAAACTTCAAGTTGATCTGAGCATCACGTTGAATCAATTAAAATGGTATCCGAGAATACCTCGTTTGAAGTGATATTTGAATTTCATTCAGATCAACTTCAAACCTAATACATACTAGCTATATTAATATATCACCTTGCATTCTCATGCCATGCTCATGCATCATCTTGATTGCATTTGTTTGTTATTGATTGTTGTCATTCCTTTCGGTAGGCTCCGCTCCCCCGGATTCCACCGAATATCCGTCTGACGGATATTGTCACTCCTCTGAGCAACAAGGCAAGAAACCATTTTGATCATCCCGATAAATCCCATGTTCTTGCTCCTGCACTTACTTATTGCATTAGGATCAAATGCTTCAAATGCTTTTGCCACGTTAGTTGAACCCACTTCCTTTGCATGACCTATCCTTGTCACAGTAAATAGCCGAACCTTGCAACCTAGCATACCTGGTAGTTGCTTGAGCCATGATGTGCCTTATCCTGCTATGCATACTATTCTTAGAGTTGTGTATGGTCTGTCATCTGGGAGATGAACAGAATTGTGAGAATGTGTTCGGTGAGTAAAGGTTGTGTTTTGAACCTGATTTGGTAAAGGTACCGGTGAAAGGTTGTGTAGGAGTACATGGCGGGTTGTTTCACTGGAACCGTCCTTAGGAACTGAGTTCCGTGTATGTAATCCAAGCCTAGATACTACCACATGCTGGGCCCTGAAATATGACCCCGCTCGACCTATTAATCGCTTAGTACTCGGTGCAGGAGTTGCAAGTAGTTTCTGGTGTTTATAGTCATGCTGGAGGCCGTGCATAGTGCTAACCCGAGGGGTGGGATATGATGCGGTAGGCAGTGGCACAATGTACCAAGTGGCACCCGGATGGTGGGCTTGGGAACCCTGCGCACATCATTTGAGGCCGTGGTGGAAACCTCGGCCGGACTTTCGTATGGGTTACTCTCAGATAGGCGATAAACCTGGACTAGGTACTAGTGTGGTTAACGGTCGTGGCCGACTCCCTCGCTGGGCTTCCGCTTGAAGGTTGTCGAGGTGCATGACGTGCACATGGCGATAAGTGGCGAGAGCGTGTGTGATGAAGTACACCCCTGCAGGGTTATGATCTATTCGAATAGCCGCGTCCGCGGATATGGACTACTTGGAGACATATGTTGTTCATAGATAACTTCAATGGCTACTCATAAAATTGTCAAGATAAGCGTGAGTGTCGTGGACGACAATTCCGTATGGAGACGAAATAATTCCATCATGGTGTATTGATTGTGGTGTTAGTGGACTCGTGTGCGAGAAATCAAATTGTCAAATTATTTAAAAATGCAATTTGTCTAGCCACGAGTCAAATGCTGGCTTTCCGCACGAAACCCCACCATACCTTGTTGATACATTGCATGAGTAGTTAGTTATCCTAAAGTCTTGCTGAGTACCTCCGTACTCATGTTTGCTTAATAAATGTTGTAGAGGTTGCTAATGACCCTAATGGAGGGTTCTTCATAGACATCGACGACGACGAGTAGCTGGTGTCCCAGCTACGATATGGCCCTACGTTGGGTCTGTAGTATAGTCAGGCCATGTGCCTTCTAGTTGCACATGTCTGTACTCAAACAATTTTAAACTCTTCCGCTGGTTTGTAACTGAATGACTGCTATTATGGGTCATGAGACCCTTAATGTGTAATATTATGTGTGTGGCTCTTCCGAGCCTCTTAAATAAAAGCTTGTATGTTTATGGTTATGTTGTGATGCCAGCGATGTATCTATACATATTGGTATGCCATGCGTACTTGTGTCGTACTTGATATGTATGGGTTTCGATTACCTAGTCGTGAACTTTAGTAGCACTCCTTACAAGGAAATGCCCCTTTGTGATCCAACGAGCCTTGGTAGTTCGCTACTGCTCCGGACACATTTGTTGACCGGCATGTGTCCTTCTTAGCTGTTGTGTCTGTCCCCTTTGGGGAAATGCCACGCGATGTAATGGAGTCCTGGTAGCTTGCTACGACTCGTCTACACTCGCTGGTGACCGACACCTGCTTTGTTGGGTCATGTATGCCTGTCCTTGTGCGGTACTACCACTTTGGTTTATGACTAGACTTGTCGATCCGGGTTCTTTGACATTGGAATGCTAGCGACACTATTGCATACGTGAGTCAAAAGACGCAAACGGTCCCGGCTAAGGTAAGGCTGCAGCCGTGGAGTTAACCATGTGTGAGACCGCAAAGGGATGCGATGTGTTACAGGCCGGATTCCTATGGCTTAGGATCGGGGTCCCGACAATTATTTATTCTCCACATAGATTTCTTGTTAGTAGAGTCCGCAATATGTAGATTAAGGGAACACTCGGGAATATTAGTGAGACCAAGTACATCACATAAGGATTTAGGTATAGTTGAAATACTAGCATCTAGGTCAGACATGGAATTGCATTCACATTATTTAATTTTAATTTTAATAGTAGATTCTCACTTATCATGCAACTTTCTAGGAACAAAGACTTCTAAGTCAAGTTTTTCATCATAGGCTTTTACCATAGCTTCTACTATATGTTGAGTAGAAGCTTTATTTGTTCATAAGCATGGGGTGAGGTAATGATGGATTTCAAAAAGGAAATACATTCTACTAAATAACAATTATCATAATTAGAATCCTTGTAATCCGAGATAGTGGGAACATCACTAGTTAAGGTTTTGACCTCTCCAAACCCACTTTTTCAGTTTTATCAATATAGTCATCACCCTCCAAGCAATTGAGATGCTCTCTAGCTAAAGTTGACTCTGTTCCAATCCCTTTATCATTCATATTCAGGTTAGTGAACAAAGATTCAATGGGAGAGGCACCAAGCACTTTAAGATCTTCGTCATGATTCCGGTAGAAACTGGGTGAAAAGGTTTTTTCTAGGAATTCCTGCTTAGCTTTCAACTTAGTGGTCCTATCTTTACTTTCATTGATATATATTTGGATATATTTAATAATATCATTAAAGTCATGCTTTGTTGGCAACATCTTACTTTTAAGATTTTCTACATGAAGAGGAATTCTATCCATGTTCCTAGCGAAAACATCAATCTTATGCAACTTTTCCTCTACCATATTATTGAATTTTTTTTGAGAACTAATGAATTTTTTAATGGTATTATCAAGATCAGAGGAGAATTTATTATTAATGGTATAAGGATTTCCATAAAAATTACCATACGAGTTTCCATAACTATTAGAGGGGTTACCGGGATATTGCCTAGCATTGAAATTACCCCTATAGGCATTGTTGTTAAAATGGATTCACGAGATAAAATTCACATCAATGGCATTATAATTTTTCTCAATCAAAGTAGACAAGGGCATGTCATTAGGATCAAAATGGGCATTTTAATTAGCAACCAAATTCATAAGAGCATCAACTTTTTCACTCAAAGTAGCGATTTCCCTGACAGAGTTTTCCTTCTTACGAGTTAGAGTTCATTCTGTATGCCATTCAGAGTAGTTTTTCATGATGTTGTCCAGAAGTTTGGTGGCATCTTGATACGTTTCCAACGTATCTATAATTTTGATTGTTCCATGCTATTATATTATTATTCTTGGATGTTTTATTATCATTTATCACAACTTTATATTATTTTTGGGACTTACCTATTGACATAGTGGCTAGTGCCACTTGCTGTTTTTTCCTTCACAGAAAATCAATATCAGATGAAGTCCAAATGCCATGAATCTTTACACAAATTTTTTGGATCGGTAGGAAACTTGGGATCGAAGGATGATCAATAGAGGAGGCCAAGGAAGCCCACTAAGCACGAGGGAACGCTCAGGGCCCCTGGCACGACCTGGTGGCTAGTGGGGGCCTCGGGCGCCTCCTCCACTGCGTGTGAGCTCTATAAATACCCTAATATTCTAGAGCAATCGATGAACAAATTGTTTCAGTCGTCGCAAGTTCCAGAAGACACGAAATTGAATCTAGAGCCCATTCCAAAGAGGAACATGATTATGGACGGGTCCAGCATCCTCATTTGTGCTCCTCCGACGATGCGTGAGTAGTTCATATAAGACCTACGGGTCCGTAGGCAGTAGCTAGATGGTTTTGTCTCTCGTTTTGCTTCTCAATACAATGGTCTCTTGGAGATCTATTTGAAGTAACTCTTTCTTTTGCGGTGTGTTTGTTAGGATCTGATGAATTGTGAGTTTATGATCAGATCTACGAAATTATATACATGCTTGATTATTATAGCCTCATATTTCTTCTCCCATTTTTTTTCTGGCTAACTTTATCTTTTATCTTGCAATGGGAAGAGGTGCTTCGTAATGGGTTCGATCTTGCGACGCTTAATCTCAATCACAGAAAGAGACATGACACGCATGTTGTTGGAAATATACCCTAGAGGCAATAATAAATTAGTTATTATTATATTTCTTTGTTCGTGATAAGCGTTTATTATCCATGCTATAATTGTATTGAATGAAAACATAGATACATGTGTGGTTACATAGACAAAACAATGTCCCTAGCAAGCCTCTAGTTGGCTAGCCAGTTGATCAAGGATAGTCAAGGTTTTTTGAAAAATGTATAAGTGTTGTTGCTCGATAACTGGATGCCATCATTAGGAGAATCATGTGATGGACTAGACCCAAACTATGAACGTAGCATATTGATCGTGTCATTTTATTGCTATTGTTTTCTGCGTGTCAAGTATTTATTTCTATGACCATGAGATCATATAACTCACTCACACTGGAGGAATACCTTGTGTGCATCAAACGTCACAACGTAACTGGGTGACTATAAAGGTGCTCTACAGGTATCTCCGAAGGTGTCCGTTGAGTTAGTATGGATCAAGACTGGGATTTGTCGCTCCGTGTGACGGAGAGGTATCTCGGGGTCCACTCGGTAATACAACATCACACATAACCCTTGCAAGCAATGTGACTAAGTGTAAGTCACGAGATCTTGTATTACAGAATGAGTAAAGAGACTTGCTGGTAAACGAGATTGAAATAGGTATGCGGATACGGACGATCGAATCTTGGGCAAGTAACATACCGAAGGACAAAGCGAATGAGATACGGGATTATATGAATCCTTGACACTGAGGTTCAACCGATAAGATCTTCATAGAATATGTAGGATCCAATATGGGAATCCAGGTCCCGCTATTGGATATTGACCGAGGAGTGTCTCGGGTCATGTCTACATAGTTCTCGAACCCGCAGGGTCTGCACACTTAAGGTTCGATGATGTTTTAGTATAGTTCAGTTATATGTGTGGTTACCGAATGTTGTTCAGAGTCCCGGATGAGATCACAGACGTCACGAGGGTTTCCGGAATGGTCCGGAAACGAAGATTAATATATAGGATGGTTTCATTTGGTCACCGGAAAGTTCGGGCAATTCCGGCAGTGTAGCGGGAGTGACGAATGGGTTCCGGGAGTTCGCCGGGAGGGGCCCACCCACCCGAGAGTGAGCCCAAGGAACTAGGGTGGCACCACAAGTCCTTAGTGGGCAGGTGGAGTCATCCCAAGGGGCACATGGGGCCACATAAAGAAATACCAAAAGAAAATAAAAGGAAAAAGGGGAAAAAGGGAGGTGGGAAGGAAGAGGAGGACTCCTCCTTCCCAAACCGAATTGGAGGAGGAGTCCTCCTCCTCCCTTTGTCCGGCGCACCTTGAAGGCTTGTCCCTCAAGGCTAGCCCTCTCCCTCCCTCCTATATATAGTGGTGTTTTAGGGCTGATTTGAGACAATTTTTGCCACGTGCAACTCAACCCTAGACCACATAGTTCTACCTCTAGGTCGTATTTCTGTGGAGCTCGGGCGGAGCCCTACAGGAGTAGATCATCACCACCATCGGCGCGCCGTCACGCTGCCGGAAAACTCATCTACTTATCCGTCTCCCTTGCTGGATCAAGAAGGCCGAGATCATCATCTAGCTGTACGTGTGTTGAACGCGGAGGTGTCGTCCATTCGTCACTAGATCGGAACGGATCGTGGGACGGTTCGTGGGATGGATCGCGGGACAGTTCATGGGACGGTTCGAGGGACGTGAAGACATTCCAATACACCAACCTCGTTTCTTAACGCTTCCTGTTGTGCGATATACAAGGGTACGTAGATCCAAATCTCCCCTCGTAGATGGACAGCACCATGATAGGTCTTCGTGTGCGTAGGAAATTTTTTGTTTCTCATGCAACGTTCCCGATCACATGTATCATTGCTATCAAGGATAAAATGATGGGTTGTATTCCTACATGAATAGATCTTGTCTACATCATGTCATCGTTCTTAAGGCAATACTTTGTTTCTCCATGAACTCAATACACTAAATGCATGCTGGATAGCAGTCGATGTGTGGAGTAATAGAAGTAGATGCAGGCATAAGCTGGTCTACTTGTCTTGGATGTGACGCCTATATACATGATCATTGTCTTGGATATCATAATAATTATTCGCTATTCTATCAATTTCCCAATAGTAATTTGTGTACCCACCGTTTGCTATTTTCTCGAGAGAAGGCACTATTGAAACCTACGGCCCCCGGGTCTATTTCACATCATCTATTTGCAATCTCTACTTTGCTATTCGCGTTTCCATTTTATTTGCTCTTTTATTTTCATATATATATCATCAAAAAACCCAAAGATACCTTGCCGCATTTTTTTTGCTATCACTTTATTTGCATCTATCAATCTATCTTTTACTTTACCCACGAGGGATTGACAACCCCTAGACACATTGGGTTGCAAGGATTTGTTATTTGTGTGCACGTATCGCTTACATAGTCTTGCAGATATTCCAACTCAATTGATACCTCGGTTTCATAACTGAGGTAAATAGCTTGGAGGGAAACGAACACAAGAAACGGGGAGTCACATCTCCTAATGTCACCTCCATGAAGGTAGCACGTACAATAGAGTCTAGAAAATTTCTAAAAACAAATTTAGCCTAGCATAGAAATTTTGATTAATCATACATTATTTTAAACCATGAGTAGGGCAATTTCTAATCATTGATTTCATCCTCTCCTAAGTTTGTGCAACATATTCTTGGTCATGTTGTTGAAAATCCATAATATGATTTCTAAGGGAGATGATCTTAGGAGGAGAAAAATACTTGGTAATAAAGGCATATCTACACATATCCCATGTTCCAATACTATTACTTGGTAAATATGAGAACCAATTTTTAGCTTTATCTCCTAAAGAACTAGGAAATTATTTTAATTTCGCGATATCATTATTCATGTCCTTTTTCTTTTGCATATCACAAAGTTCAACAAAAGTATTAAGATGAGCAGCGGGATCCTCATTAGAACTTCCCAAGAATTGTTTTTTCATCACAAGATTCATTTATATCATAAGCCTCCGCACTTGTGGCGGGTGGTATAAGTGTACTAACATAATCATTAATATTAGTGTTTCAGAAGTCACACAACTTAGTAGTATCTTTATATATGGTGATTGAGCAAGCAAAGTAACAAGCAAGAGAAGTGAACTAGCGAGCAATGAAGTAAACTAGTGAAAATTAAAGATAAATATTATTGTATTTTTGGTTTGTATTGAGCAAGCTAGATAAAACATAAAATTACAAGAAGAACAAGTGAATGCTACTTTGTGTGAAGTTACTTGATAATAGGTTGATGATACTCCCCTCAACGGAGCCAGAAATCCTTCCTCGTGCTTGTGATTTGCATTGGGTTTTCTATGAAGAGGAACGGGTGATGCAACACAATATAGGTAAGTGTTTCCCTCATTTGAGAACCATGGCTTATAAAACCAATAGGAGTAACAAGCAACCCTCGTCTTCAGCGACTGAAAATAAAAGAAACAAACAGTTGGACCCAACACGGGTCAGAGGCCTGTCAATCCCCGTGGACTCGTTATTTGCAAGCAAGTAAAGCGTGTAGTTAGAAGTTGCAAAGTGAAAAGTAAATAAAAATTAAATTAAGGCAGCGAGGTATTGTAAGGTTGTAAACTTATAAGTGAATAGACCCAGAGGCCGTAGTTTTCCCTAATGGCATCTCCCATGTAGTAGGCATATGGTGGTAAAGAACTTACTGTTGGGCAATTGATACAAAAGCGAATAGTTATGTGATATTCATGACAATGATTATATGTATATATGCATCACGGCCATAAGTAAATAGGCCAACTCCTGCCTGCACCTATTACTATTACTCCACTTCAAGAGCGCTTCAATGCTTGCCTCTCTACGTATTAAGTTCATGACAAACAGAGTAATGCTTGGAGAATGATGACATGATGTAGACAAAGAGAAATCAATCAACATGAATTAACTCCATCGTTTTATCCTTATGGGCAACAATACGATGACGTATTTTGTCCCCTTCTTTCACTGGGATATAGAAACCCGTCAGATTAAACCCACTACAACACACCCCTCTTACTAAAGAAATATGAATCTAGTGGCCAATCTGTTTCAGTAGATGGGAGTGAATTACGAAGCTATGATAATCATGCAAATAAGAATCATAATTAGAATTAGTATAAGACCCATATCTTTATCATGAATAATCTGAACATAAACCCACAGTTCATCAGATCCCAACAAATGCATCGCATATAGGATTACATCGGATAGAACAAAGCGAAGATGCGGTGATTATTGTATTAAAGATCAAGAGAGAGAGATACCCATCTAGGGACTAGCTACGGACCCGTAGGTCTGTGGTTAACTACTCACACATCATCATGGAAGCAGAAAGGTTGATGTAGAGGTCCTCCGTGATAGATCCCCTCTGCAACAGGGCACCAAAAAAGGGCACCAGATGGCACACGATGGAACACAGACTTGCGGCGGCGAAAAATTGTTTCAGGAGGCTCCTTAGGGTTTTGGGGTATTTGGGAATTTATAGGACGAAGAGGTATGCGAGGAGACGTAGAGGGGGGTTAGCACACATCGGGGTGCGACCACCCCGTGGGAGCGCCCTGTTGTGCGCTCCCTTTCTCGTGCGTCGTCTGGTCTCCTCCTGATGCTTCTAGGTATTCTTTTGGTATAGAAAAAAATCATAAATTTTTTTCAGGGCAACTGTACTTTGTTTGGTACTATAAACCTGAAAAGCCAAAAACATGTAGAATACAACAACTTTCACTCGGCACTGAGTTAATAGGTTAGTATTCAAAAACAATATTATTTGGTATATAAACACCCAAAAAGCATCCTAGAATCATAATATTATAGCATGGAACAATAAAAAATAATAAAAACACTCGAGACGTATCAAAGAGCATACGCTGTCGTCGCGGACACCAAATCTGGCCACTCAAACATTTCACGCGTGTCTGCGGGCTGTTATACATGAGTTTCCCCGTAATGAAACCGCCAATAGTCGCAAATATCTCCTTTGCATGAGCATTCTCGTTATTATGCCTTGAAGAGGACTCAAACCTCCACACACTTCAACACGAGATTTTGAGTCTCGCGTGTCTACCATTTCAACATCAAGGCGTACCCTCCCGAATGAATGTGGGACAAATATTTGAAATCTTGCTTGAATGAGCGGGGGGTCTGCTAAGGAAACATTATAGAATAGCACTTTACATCTTTTGTGCAGGTCGAAACTTACTTGACAAGAAGTTTCGCTACCTTAGGACCGTTATAGTTATGGTTGCCATTCACCGTGGCTTCGGTCGCCAGCGTCACACCTAAATTACTACAATCCATCTCGATACTCGAAAATTTGCACGACCACGAAAGTGCGGTGGCACGCGCCTACTTCAAACCATTATTGACGTCCATCTGCATCGTGATCCATGCAGATGTGTGAACACAAAATGGTTAAAAAACAATGGAAATTGTTAAATTTCTAAACACAAATGAGTATACACGCTATTCTGTAAAAATTCGTATGTCTACCTGTGTGTATCCTACACCCATATTTTGTTACGAACCTTGTTCCACGACTTTCAACCACTGATTATCTTCTCCTTGATTCATCCCTGTGATGTTCTTATGTTATACCAGTCTTGTTTTCTCCTGTTTTCTTATCCTTGTTTCCCTTCTATTCAATCCCATCGTTTATGTCATCTACGCTTATCCGTTCGTGTTGTCCTATGTCTTGTTTGTTTCATTCATCATTTGTCTCCTGCAAAATCACTAACGTTCTTTCCGAACTTTTCCTGTTCCCTTGCCTCAAATCTGAATTATACTATTATTCAATATTTGTATGTGTTACTATCAAGTATTTATTTGTGAAAACACTTTGATGCCATAGTTATGATTTTCACCTTAACATATATGATTTCAATTTTGTTCTTCGATCTACACTCTTTTTTTTGTACTAGTTGATTCATTTTCATTCCTAACATGTATTCCGTTCTTCTACAAATTTCATTTCATGACACAGATGTTTTTTGTCAACAAACTTCCTTTGCGTATTTAGTTTTGGCCTTCGGAACTTGTGTCTATTTTTCTTCATCATTTACTGCCAATTTATTACTATGCATAGGTAACATCAAAATTTGTGGTGCAAAAACCATGCACATTATTGTTAATATGCCCTAGAGGCAATAACAAATTGATTATTATCATATTTTATTGTTCATGATAATTGTTTACTATCCATGCTAGAATTGTATTGACCAAAAATTTTAAACCATATGTGGATATATAAATAACACTGTGTCCCTAGTGATCCTCTACTGGACTACTCATTGATCAATTATGATTAAGGTTTCCTAACCATAGACACGAGTTGTCATTTGATAACGGAATCACATCATTAGGAGAATGATATGATGTACAAGACCCAACTATAAGCTTAGCATATGACAATATCGCTTAGTTTATTGCTAAAGCTTTCTTCAAGTCAGGTATGTGTTCCTTAGACCATGAGATCGTGCAACTCATTGACATCGAAGGAATACTTAGTGTGTATCCAAACGTCACTTCATAACTGGGTGATCATAAAGGTGCTCTACTAATATCTCCTGCGGTGTCTGTTGGCTAGGCATGGTTCGAGATTGGGATTTGTCACTCTGTGTGGCGGAGAGATATCTCTAGACCCTCTCTGTAATATAACATCACAAGAAGCTTGCACACATGTGACTAATTAGTTTAGTCATGGGTTATTGTATTACAGAACCAGTTAAGAGACTTGTCGGTGATGAGATTGGACTAGGTATGGAGATACCGGCGATCGAATCTCGGGCAAGTAACATATCACTGGTTAAAGTGTTTTGTATACGATATTAATCGAATCCTTGACATCATGGTTCAATGGATAAAGGTCTTCGTGGAATTTGTAAGAACCAATATGGTCAATCAGGTCCCACTATTGGTTACTGACCAGAGAGGTGTCTTCATCATGTCTACATGATTCTCGAACTCGTTGGTTATGCAAGCTTAATATACGATGACACTAGAGTAGTAGTGGGATATGTATGTTGGTGACTAAATGTTGTCAGAGTACTATATGAGATACCAGACGTCACGACGTGCTCTATAATGTTTCGGAGGAAAATATTTATATATGGGAAGTCATATTTGGTTTACCAGAAAAGTTCCGAGTTATATCGGCAACGGGTCGGGAGTGCGAGAAGGGTTCCGGGGGTCCACCGCGGGGTCCATGATGACCCACAGTTATAGGGTATTAATCATAGTCCTTTTCATAAGTAAGAGTGTCGAACCCAACAAGGAGCGGAAGGAAATGACAAGTGGTTTTTAGCAAGGTAATTTCTGCAAGCACTGAAATAGTGGTAACAAGGTCTTTGATAGCAAGATAATTGTAGCAAGTAACGAGTAGCAATAGTAACAGTAGGTGCATCAAGGTAGCCCAATCCTTTTGTGTCAAAGGAATGGCTGGAATAGTTTCTTATAATTGGCAAAACGTTTTTGAGGGCACACGGGAATTTCATCTAGTCACTTTCGTCATGTCGGTTAATTCACATTCGGTACTTTGATAATCTGATATGTGGGTGGACTGGTGCTTGGGTGTTGTTTTTACTTGAACAAGCCTCCCACTTATGGTTAACCCACCTGCAAGCATCCTTAACTACGAGAAAAGTATTAAGAATAAATTCTAATCATAGCATTAAACATAGAGCTCCAAATCAGCCCCTTACAGAATAGAGCATAAACTAGAGTTTAAGTTTCTGTCACTCTCCCAACCCACCATTTAATAACTACTCCACAATGCATTCCCTTAGGCCCAAAGATGGGGAAGTGTTATGTAGTCAACTTTTACATAACACCACTAAGGGAATCACAACATTCATATCATCAAAATATCAAACATCAACTTCACATGACTACTTGCAACATGACTTCTCCCATGGCCTCAAGAACAACAGTAACTACTCACAAGAGATATTAAATAGCATATCGGATATGAACATATGATCTTCCACCAAATAAACCAAGAAGCATCAACGACAAAATGTAATCGACACTACTAGTCACCCCCAGGTACCAATCTGAGGTTCCGGTACAAGACTGAGCACAAGAGATGAACTAGGGTATTGAGAGGAGATGGTGCTGGTAAAGATAATGATGAAGATTGGCCTCCCTAAGATGAGAGGGTTGTTGTGATGACGATGGCCTCGATTTCCTGCTCCGGGAGGGAAGTTCCTTCACCGGAATCACTCTACCGGAGGGCAAAAGTGCTCTTGCCCAGGTTCCGCCTCGAGACTATGGCGCTTCCGTCCGAAAGTCCTCTCTCGATTTTTTCTAGGTCAAAAGAGAGTATATACCAGAAGATGGTCGCCAGAACTGGGCTGGGTGGCCAACTACCCACCAGGCCGCGTCAGGGGGCTGGCACGCCCTGGTGCATAGTGGCTACGTGGAAGCCCCCCTCTGGTACTTCGTTCCTCCAATATATCTTATTTATTCCATAAAAATGCTCATAAAGTTTCACCCATTTGGAGATGTGCGGAATATGTATCTTTGGCGTAGCTTTTTCAGGTCAAGAATTCTGTCTGCCGGCATTCTCCCTCTTGGTGTAAACCTTGCATATTATGAGAGAGAAGTCATTATAATTACTCCATAAAGTGGTATAATGCATAAAAGCACTATAAATAATAGTAAAAAAACATAATGCAAAATGGCCGTATCAACTCCCCCAAGCTTAGACCTTGCTTTTCCTCAAGCGAAAGCCGATAACGAAAATCATGACCACATGCTTTGAGAGAGAGGTGTCGAAAAAAACAAAATACACATATAGTAGCATCATGCTCATTATTATAACAACTAATAAACATTATAAAATGCTTCATCACATCATTTTCATCATATAGCTTTCATCATAAAGACTTCTTATAAATTAGTAACAATTCATCACAACATTGAGGTATGAAGCATAAACTCTATTGAAAACTAACAAACTATGTTTTCAGTAACCTTTGCAACACAATTCATCACTTTTTCAGGAAGGGTCACATATAGAAGCTTTAAGCAAGTCTACGTACAGAACCATCATTTAGTCTTCTATAATTGCTAACACTCACTACATGCATATGAGCGAAAGGTGTCAACCGAATGCGTAAAAAGATAGGGGCTTAAAGTGTCGCCTCCCAACGTATTCACCTCAAGGGTGATGTCAACAATAATAACTCATGACCACCCACATTCAACTCGACATATATGTCTAGATCTTTCCCCACCACATCATGCTTGCCAAAGAGAAAATAAAGAGGAGTAGTGCAGAGTACTTTGACTCTTGCATAAAAGTAAATACATAAAAGTAAAATATAGGCCCTTCGCACAGGGAAGTAGAGGTTGTCATGCACTTTTTGGTTATATGCCAAATCCCTTAGTGCGAAGGAACATTACATTATATTGCCCCTTATGCGGTTTATCACTTTTATTAGTGCCAACACAAGTTCGTACAATGCTTAATTTCCCTTACAGTAAATGATCGAACATGTTTAGAATCAATTTTTATTACCTTGTGCACCGATGACAACTTACTTGAAGGCTCTTACCCAATCCGTAGGTAGGTATGGTGGAATCCTAAAATTCGGATTTGGGTTTAAGGTTTTTGGACGCACAAGTAGTATCTCTACTTAGTATGGAGTTTTGGCTAGCAAATATATTGGGAAAGCACCACATGTTAGAGGATCTATTACAATACAACTTTTATATGGATGTGAACAAACGTAAATCATTACCTTGTCTTCCTTGTCCAATATCATCAGTTCTAGCATATTATAATTAATGGGGGCTCACAATCATATAAGATATCAAGGATAGCGTATTCGGATGTAAATCTTCTCTTCCCCTATTAATTCTTTCATCTGTTTCATCACCGAACAATGTTATGTTTGTCAACCTTCAACAAATTTTACCATTTATACTTTTCCTTATGTGATGTCACTACTTACTATAAGATTAGCATATGATCATTTTCATTATTTTCCTTTATTTGATTGCATAAAGAAAGTAAACAAGCAAAAACTCAAACTAAACTTTATTATATAACTCTCACTCGATTACATAGATAGATAGATAGATTACGAAACTAGCACTCAAAAAGATTGATCGAACTAAAATTTTATTTGACTAAATCACAAAATAACTAAAGATCGGCCTAAGATGGATGAAGATAACAATAAGAGTGATGGTTATACGATACCGGGGAACCTCCGCAAGCTTGGCACAATCCAATACGAGTGCCTATACCCGTGTACTTAAGTCTCCTTCTTTGGTGATGAAGGTGAAGGTGGCAGTGGTGTGTTTTCTTCTCAATTTGCGTCTCAGGCTGAAATTATCCTCCCTCAGATCCTAATTTTCCAACTCTAGCTTCAATATGTTTTCGCGTAATGCCTCATTGATCTCCTGCAGAAAATGGGAAGGGATAAATCGAACCCTAGGTTTGTACTTGTTAGGGAGGCTTGACCTCTTGAATTCCACATGCATATCTCGGGATTGAGACATTGGATCTTACGCTTCCTCGGAGCCAACCTCCTTTGCTTCCTTCATATCCTCGTCTTCCTCCTCCGTAGTCCATCCATAGTGATCCACCTCTCTGTAGACCATAGGGTTTGCGATGAAATCAATGACGTAGCTCTCTCCCTCCGAATCTTGAGGCGACACTATTTCAGATCTACCAGGAAAAACAACACGAAACAAGAGTAGATGATTTCTCTCTGGTACTCGGGTCAAATCATCGGGAGATATATATATAACGAATTTTTATACAAGGATATGCTTGTCCTACAAGAAGACGGATCCAGGAAGGCGCGCGAGGGGCCTAGTACCCACCAGACCGCGCCAAGGGGGGCTGGCGCGCCCTAGTGCCTAGTTGGCACCTGCGTTATCTTCCCGTGTGTTTATCAATTTCCTATTTTTTTCTAATATTCCAAAACTAACAGAAAATATTTTTGCGGATTTTTCGGAGTCCGTTCACTTACCGTATCACATACGTCTTCCTTTAAGGGTTTTTGAGTGTTTTGGTAGGTCTCCTTTATGAGTTCCTCTAGTGTCATGGTTTGAATAATATTTGTTTCAACATTAATAGGTCTACCTGAAGTATAGAGCTTTATCCTTTGTCCATTGACCACCTTCGGGTTGGTGCCTTAAGGATTATTGATCTGAATGGCTCTACACCGATAAACTTCTTGGATAAGATATTGTCCTTCCCATTTGGAGAGAAGTTTTCCTGCAAAAAATCTAAGACGAGAATTGTACAATAGAACATATTCACCGACTTTGAATTATCGCTTTTGAATTCTTTTTTCATGCCATCTTTTAACATTTTCTTTGAATAGTTTGGCATTTTCATAAGCTTGGGTTCTCCATTCATGTAGTGAGCTAATATCAAATAACCGCTTTTCACCAACAAGTTTGAAATTGTAGTTGAGTTATTTCATTTCCCAATAAGATTTATGTTCTAACTCAAGAGGAAAATGGCATGCTTTTCCATAAACCATTTTATAAGGAGACATACCCATAGGATTTTTATAAGCTCCTTTGTAGGCCCACTATGCATCATGTAATTTCTTAGACCAATTCTTTTGGGCATATTGATAGTCTTTTGCAATATTAATTTTCTTTCTATATTGGTTAATTCTACTTGACCACTAGATTGAGGATGATAGGGGATGCAATTTTATGGTTAACATCATATCTAGCAAGCAACTTACGAAAAGCACCATGAAAAAATGTGAACCATCATCCGTCATTATGTATCTAGGGACTCCAAAACATGCGAAAATAACTTCCTTAAGCATTTTAATAGAGGTGTTATGATCATCACTACTGGTTGCAATAACTTCTACCCACTTAGTGACATAATGAATAGCAAGCAAAATATGTGTATACGCATTAGAGGAAGGAAAAGGTTCCATATAATCAAATCCCCAATTATGAAACGGTTTAATAACAAGTGAATAATTCATAGGCATTTCTTGAAGTATACTAATATTACCAATTATTTGACATTCATCACAATAGAGAACAAACTTATGAGCATCCTTGTAAAGAGTAGTCCAATAAAATCCAGACTGTGATACCTTGTGTGCTGTTCTACGTCCCGCATGGTGTCCTCATAAGTTAAGGCTTTCTTAAATGTTTCGAAGGCTTCTATACAATCATCATAAAAAACGAACGAAACATCCCTTTGTAATAAATTGGTAAGATGTCTAGAAATTTTTAGAGAAGTCTTTAATAAAACTCCTATAGAAACTAGCATGACCAAAAAAACTACGGATACCTTTAATATCTTTAGGACAAGGAATATTTTCAATTTCATCAACTTTAGCCTTATCCACCTCAATACCTCGATCGGAATTTTATGACCCAAGACTATACCTTCATTTCCCATAAAGTGGCACTTCTCCCAATTCAAGACTAGGTTAGTTTGCTCACATCTATGCAAAACTCAATCAAGGTTTCTTAAAAAATCATCAAAAGAAGTTCCATAAACTGAAAAAATCATCCATGAAAACCTCGACAATCTTTTCAAAAAAATCAGAGAAAATATCAGTCATACATCTTTGAAAGGCAGCAGGTCCATTACATAATCCAAAAGGCATACATCTATAAGCATAGGTTCCAAAAGGGCAATTAAAGGTGGTTTTTTATCAGGTTGTGACATAGGTATTGGAGAAAAACAAGAATAACCATCTAGAAAGCAAAAATGTGTGTGCTTTGATAATCTTTCTAGCATTTGGCCTATGAAAGGTAAAGGATAATGATCTTTTCTAGTAGCTTTGTTTATTTTTCTAAAATGAATTACCATTCTATAGCCAGCCACAATTCTTTGTGGAATGAGTTCATTTTTATCATTAGGGACAACAGTAATACCTCCTTTCTTAGGAGCACAATGAACGGGACTTACCCATCTACTATCAGCTATGAGATAAATAATACCTTCTTACACAAGCTTTAGAATTTCTTTTCTTACCACTTCTTTCATTTTGGGATTCAGTCTTCGTTGGTGATCAACAACGAGTTTAGCATCTGGTTCCATATTAATCTTGTGATTAAAAAGAGTGGGACTAATGCCCTTAAGATCATCAAGAGTATACCCAATAGCAGCTCGATGCTTCCTTAAAGTTTATAACAATCTTTCTTCTTCATGCTCTGTAAGGTTAGCACTGATAATAATTGGATAAATCTTCTTTTCACGAAGATAAGCATATTTCAACGTGTCATGTAATTGCTTTAAATAAAACACATGATCACCCTTGGGTGGAGGAGGACCTCCTAGAGTTTCAACATGCAAGTTGTGTTTAAGGATAGGCTTTTTCTCAAAGAACAGTTTATCTAGTTCATTTGTTTCACTCATATGCATACAATTTTCATGGTCTAGCGAATATTGTTCTAATTGATCAGTGGGAGGAATGGAAATAGAAGCAAGACCAATTACTTCATCTTTAGTAAGCAATTCTTTATCATTGGGTTCCTTACTGAACTTGGAGAAATGAAACTCATGAGACATACCACCAAAATTAAAACTCACGGTTACCCTTTTTCAACCTATTTGAGCATTGACAATGTTCATGAAGGGTTTACCAAATATTATGGGACAAAAATAATCTTATGGTGATCCAAGTACTAGAAAATCGGTAGTGTATTTTACTTCTCCACACAAGATTTCAACATCTCTAACAATCCCAAGTGGTGTGATGGTGTCTCTATTAGAAAGTTTAATAGTAACATCTATTTCTTCTATTTCAAGCGGGTGCTATCTCATGCATAATTTCTTGATATAGGATGAAAGGAATAGGACTAATACTAGCACCCATATCACATAAACCATGATAACAATGATCTTCTCTTACCGAGACGACGCGAATGCCAACAACGGGTCTATTCTTATCTTTAGCATCACGTTTAGCAATTCTAGGAGCTTCATCACAGAAATGAATAATATGGCCATCAATATTATCGACCAAGAGATCTTTAACCATAGCAATACTAGGTTCTACATTGATTTTCTCAGAGGATTTGGTTGTTCAAACATAACTTTTGTTAACCATTGTTGAAGCTTTAGAATGTTCCTTTAACCTAACAGGGAAAGGTGGTTTCTCAATATAAGTAGTAGGCACAACTGAGTCAACATCGTAAGTGATAGTTTCAACCTCAACTTTAATTGGTTCTTTGACTTTTTCTTTAATAGGTGGATGATATTTAAACCATTTCTCTTTTGGGAGATCAACATGAGCACCAAAGGTCTCACAAAATGAGGCAACTATCTCAGAGTCAAGTCCATATTTAGGGCTCAAATTATTGAAAGCATCGGTATTCATAAAAGATTTAACACGATCAAACTTAATTTTTATACCCGAATTTTTACCTTTGTCGAGTTCCCAATCTTCAGAGTTGTGTTTAATTCTTTCCAAGATATCCCACCTGAATTCAATAGTCTTGTTTATAAAAGAACCAGAACAAGAAGTATCGAGCATGGTATGATCATTAAGAGAAAACCGAGCATAGAAATTCTGAATAATAACTTCCCTCGGGAGCTCATGATTGGGGCATGAATATAACATTGACTTCAGCCTCCCCCAAATTAAAGGTAAAATTCTGATCACGATGAACAAGATGCATAGGATAGAATTTTTGGTGAAACTCTAATTGCAATCGATTCCAGTTCCAAGACCATTTATCATTACATAGCCTATACAATGTCAATGCTCCCCCCAAAGACAATGGGAAAACCTTCTTCTTGACTTCATATCCGGATAAACCTACAAGTTTAAATAATCAACAAACTTCATCCACATAGATTAGGTGCATATCGGGATGTTTTGTTCCATCTCCAGCATAAGGATTAGCTAGCAGTTTCTCAATCATACGAGAAGGAATTTCATAATAAAGATTTCAGTAGGTTCAATAGGTTGAGGAACAACTCTTGGTGTTTCCGGTCAAGGTGAAGATACCCCAGACAAAACCCTCAAAGGCTTACTTTGCATAGTGACAAGTAACAGTAAATTTCAGCTTGTGATATAAAAAAATTCCTTACCAAATTCCGCTTCCCAAAGGTGCCTCACTCCCCGACAATGATGCTAGAAAAGAGTCTTGATGACACACATGTATAGGGGATCACTCCTAGTTCTTTTGATCAGTAAGAGTGTCAAACCCAATGAGGAGCAGAAGGTAATGAGAAGCGGTTTGCAGGAAGGGAATTTCTGCAAGCACTTAAATAGCGGTAACAAGGTGTTCGATAGCAAGATAATTGTAGAAAGTAACGAGTAGAAATAGTAACAATACGTGCAGCAAGGTAGGCCAATCCTTTTGTGGGACAGGCAGGCCGTAACAATTTCTTATAATTGGCAAAGCGTTCTTGAGGTCACACGGGAATTTCATCTAGTCACTTTCCTCATGTCGGGTTAATTCGCGTTCGGTACATTGATAATTTGATATGTGGGTCGACCGGTGTTTGGGTGTTGTTTGTACTTGAACAAGCCTAACACTTATGATTAACACCCCCCCCCCGCAAGCATGCACAACTACGAGAAAAGTGTTAAGAATAAATTCTAACCATAGCATTAAACATAGGATCCAAATCAGCCCCTTACGGAATAGTGCATAAGCCGGGGATTAAGTTTGTGTCACTCTTGCAACCCACATCTAATAACTACTCCAATATGCATTCCCTTAGGTCCAAATATGGTGAAGTGTTATGTAGTCTATATTCACATAACACCACTAAGGGAATCACAACATTCATATCATCAAAATATCGAACGAATATCGACTTCATATGACTACTTGTAACATGACTTCTCCCATGACCTCAAGAACAAAAGTAACTACTCACAAGTGATAAACATGCTCATGATAAGAGATGTATTGAATATCATATTTGTTCTAAACATATGATCTTCCACCAAATAAACCATAAAGCATCAACTACAAGATGTAATCAACACTACTAGTCACCCCCAGGTACCAATTTGAGGATCCGGTTCAAGATTGAGCACAAGAGATGAACTAGGGTTCTGAAAGGAGATGCTGATGTTTAAGATGCCGATGAAAATTGGCATCCCCAAGGTGAGAGGGTTGTTGGTGATGACGATGGCCTTGATTTCCCCCTCCAGGAGGGAAGTTCCTCCAGCGAAATCGCTCAGCCCGAGAGCAGAAGTGCTCTTGCTCGGGTTCGGCATCAAGATGGCGGCGCTTCGTTCTGAAAGTCCTCTCTCGATTTTTTTCCGGGTCAAAAGATAGTATATACCAGAATATGGTCGCCAGAAGTGGGCTGGGTGGCCCACTACCCACGAGGCCACGCCAAGGGGGCTCGCACGCCCTAGTACCTAGTGGCCACCTCGCAGCTCTCCTCTGGTACTTCTTTCCTCCAACATTTCTTATTTATTCCATAAAAATTCCTCGTAAAGTTTCATCCCATTTAGAGATGTGCAGAATAGGTGTCTCTAACATAGCTTCTTCAGGTCCACAATTCCATCTACCGGCATTCTTCCTCTTGGTGTAAACCTTGCATATTATGACAGAAAAGGCATTAGAATTACACCATAAAGTGGTATAATGCATAAAAACACTAGAAATAGTGGTAACAAAACATGATACAAAATGGACGTATCAGTCCACTAGCCCCCCGGGGGGGCACATGGGTTGTAGGGGTGCACTAGCGCTTGGTGAGCTCGGTCGAGTCCCCCAAGGGCCCATGTGCCCTTGGCTTTGAGGGAACCCTAGATGGCACTACTCCATGAATGCCTGGTAGTGGTGGTCGCAAAAAGGCCTTCAATGGTGGGCCAGTCTCCAAGGGGCGGGCGCCACTGACCTTTCGTCACTGCTATAATTTCATCAGTGGCGGGCGCTCGCCCGCCACTTGTCACACCCTATTTTCACTTCACTTTCAGTGTAGTTCAAAAATCTGAGTTTATTAAAACTTTTCAAAATCAATGATGTGAGTGTCATGGTTGTCATTGTATGCTTGTATGATTGATTGTGTCATATGAAAAACCATATTTTTCATAACCTAAATATTCTCAAAACCCTTTTACTTATTTCTGATTATTTCAAAACCCTGCTTTGGGTTGCACTACAAGTCCTTGATGGCAACAGAGTGCTCTTAACTGAAGTTCGTGATTTTGTTCTAAAACTATTCTAGCTTACGAAAACCATAAAATGGCTATTTTATAAAAGTATTTTCCTATTTCATTTGCATGTCCATTTCTCAGGCTAGAAATGATATTCTTATGTGGAAAATACTTTTCTGACTTAGAAAAATCTGAGAAAATTTGGAGATACTCAGAGGACATATATTTTCCATACATAAGATTTTAAACCCCTATTTATATTCAAAATATTTGAGTAAATCCTTGAAAACCTATTCTGTCTGTTTTGATCTTTTGGAATATTTCCAAAGGAAATAGTTCCAATAAAATCTCGTAAATTCCAGCAACCTTCCCAAGCTATACTTAGTGGCCACACCAAGTTTCACCTCATTCCAAGGTGATTTGGTTCACTAAATAATTCCAAAACCCTCTCTGTCCAGAACCAAGTTGCAACATCTCTACATTACAAAGTTTATTCAAATGGGATAAAACTTTGTGGAAATGTTCAACACCCCAAATGAGGAGCCTCTACCAAAAAAAGGATTTGTAGGAAGTGATTTACCCACATTCCCTCTGGAAGAGACACATCTGCCATTTGGGGGTGATTTCTAGTTTGCATTGCCAAACTCATCCAATGAGGCTGAAACTTGCCGGAACATCTTATTTCTGCACTCAAGCTAATCCTGTTAACTCCAAACACTCGTCGAACACCAATTGCCATTATAGCACAACAGCTCCTACCCCACTCCACACTTAAGCTCTTCTCTCCAAACCTTTTGACCAAGTAGCCAGCACCACTCCCCATCTGCAGGACAGTGGCCCCTCTTTGAATCCAAGCAGAAGGCCCCAAAATCCCCATTCTAACTTCTGGTCTAGCACCGGCATCTCTACTTTCCTCTCCTCCCATGGGTAATAGTGAACCCCTCGGCTCCCAAACGGCTAGGCATCTCCAAGCCAAGCCCCAAGATAGCCTAGGCAAGGCCAAAGCACCCCAGAGCGTGCCAGCATGCCGTGGCATGCCAAAACTGCGCTCTGGGCACGCTAGTGGGCACACCCGAAGCAAAGGTGGCCATCCCGGCCGGTTCAAGCCTCCCCATGTTGCCATTTCAAGTCCCCCGACCACCTCTCTGCATCAGGGCAGCTGCAGCACCCCTCCTCCCTCACTCTGTTGACCGGAGCAACGCGTGCCAACGCGTGCCTGGTCCACCAGAAGACCGTGGCCACGCGTGCACGCTCCTCCTCGCTCCCACTCCCTCTCCCTCTCAATGGGTCACGCAAGTTCCAAAACCACGTCCGCACCCCGTGGTATCGACCCCGAAGGCTCACTGCTCCTACTGCGACCTACGGTGAACCCACCGGCGCCACCGGTTCGGTACACCATTGGGAGCCCATAAATAGGGCCTCCCCCCTCACTCCAGCACCTCCATCCCATCTCTCGAGAGCCTGAATTCCACCCCAAGCCTCTCCATTTGAGCACATCGAGCTCCTCTTCTAGAGATCGACCGAGCCCCACAACTTCGAAGCTCCGTTGATCTCAGGCTATGGGCCAGCTCCGGTGCTCCTTTCACCTCCTACGGGTTCCTAGCAACCTCAGGGAGCTTCCCCATCACCTCCCCGAGCTATCCGCACCCATAACACCTAGTTCATCGACCTCCCAAAACTACTCCGCCGTTGCACCTCGTCGCCGGTGAAGCAGATCCTCCTCGTCGACTTCTCGACCACCAGCAGGTAGGCGACGGTAGGCTAGTTCCATTTCTGCCCTTGGTTGGGCTCGAGGCCGTCGGTAGCATCGCTGGCGATCCTCCCCTCCTCTTTGTCTCGAGGAGGAAGACGACCCCGATAGGTGGGGCTCACCTGTCGATGGCAACTGTCTCCCCCTCTCTCTCCTGTCTGCTGCTGACTGCAGGGGCCCACATGTCAGGTTTGAACCTGGCCGCGCACGCGCCTTGGCTGGTTGGCTGGCTGGCCAGCTGGGCCGGCCCAAGCCACAGGCCGAGCCAGGCCTGGGCCCGAGCCTTTTTCTTTTTCTGTTTATTCTGGTTTTGAATGATTTTTATAAAAATAATTATCCAGTATGTTTTTATTATTCTTCCACTATAATTCTTCTAAAAATGAGTACTATTTAACAAAAACTTTTGAACAATTTTGAGACAACTTTTCTGTTTTATAATAACTAAAAAAGGCTAATTTGGAATAGTTTTGCTTGTGTCAAAATACTTATAAAAATAATCCATTCCCTAAAACCAGAGACAAGTATTTTTAAGATAACAATATGGATTTATCATAATTAAACAACATTCTTAAAGTGACTTTGCGGTGTGTTTTTGAGTGAGCTACTTACTGCTTTTTATTTAATACGATGATAGAAACCACGCTTGATGAAGGAGTTGGACTTGAAGACCCTGGATACGTAGCTGATCAAGGCAAGCAACCCTTTGACCATGTGTGAGCTTATGTTATATTGCATGCTAAGTAGCACAAATATTACCATTGCATGTGATCATAAGTATTTGTAAATCATTGAAGTGATGTTACCGATGGCTCCTCCTTAGCACTTGCATTTTGAGCATGATCCTACCACCTATGAGGGTCACGTTAATATCATGTTGACAAGAAGAGCTAACCATAGCATAAGCATAAGCATGATGATGGTTAAAATCAAAGGTTTACGAAAACCCCGTCAGGTGCCACTAATGCCCGAGGGTGATGATGAGTTACGTGGCCACTTTTGGTGAAGTGGTGCACCAGGTTTTTTGGTGTGAGTGGTTTTTGAAATGGGAATAGACTTATGATGTGTTGACCGTCCCAACCTTACATGTGCGACCACGTTACCCCTTTATGGGACGGGGCTTTGTTGATTACTCTGGTCGGTGCTAGCAAAGAGTCACATTACTAGTGGCGGGAGTGATATGTGGTCACTCTCGTGACGGGGTCGTACTAGGTAGGGCGACTATGTCGTTTTTACGTGTTCTGGGCACACCGTTGGTCCCCGCATGGATGATACTATCTTGACTCGGTGCTCGTAAGACGTACATTATGTGGGCTGGGTACCAATCGAGTGGACTTCTCTCTCTAGTATCGTCAGGGTAAAGGCATTGATCGGGTACTTACCTCGGGTATGTTATATACCGCGAGTCGTGGATGACACGGAAGTTTCCCGGATCTCGTGGGTACAGCATAGAACCTCTGCAGAGTGTCAAACTACTCGAATAGCCCTGTCCACGGTCAAGGACAATTGGGTGGTCCTGCTTAAACTATGTCTAGTCGTTCCCGCATAAACCAAGTGTGTGTGTTTAAATGGTGTTAATACGAAAGAGTTCATATGACCAAGTTTGGTGACTTGGCATATCGGGTGAACCCGGAGTGTTTAGCCCTTGACAGATATGTTGATATCTGGAACCTGTTCTTCTAAATACCATTTAGCCTATGTTGCATATCCATGAACAAGTTTATTTACAGTTAAGCTGCTACCCACCAAATTTGCATATTATTTGTTATTCTACCAATTGCATTGTTCATATCATGGGTTGTTTGCGAGTACATTCAAAGTACTCATTGGCTTGCCACTGGTTATATTATTTACCAAACATGGAAGGACCGGAGTCTGGAGAAGAGTACGTCTTCGAAAATGGCCCTACGAACTAGGACACTTCCCAGTCAGAATCCCTATTGCAGTAGGATGATGGCATGGGCACCCGCTTAGCCCTAAGATTTCCGCTACTAGTTGTATGAGTGTGATTTCTCCTTATAAGCCCTACCTTGTGAACTTGACCTTATCGGTCATGTGTTGTAATAATTCGATACTTGGATGTAAGACTCTTAATATTTAGCATTTGTGTGTTCGGTGAGCATTGATCTCTAGGATCACTGAGCACGTTCATTTGGCGATCCCGACTCGTAAGCCGGGGTCCCCGCAGAGCTGGTATCAGAGCCATCCTGACTGTAGGAAGCCTTAGGTAGCATGGACGATAGACGAGATGATTAATGCACTTAACCCTTACACTTGAGATTTTCCGCACCCACCAAAAATTTCTAACCCTCTCCTAGAACCTTCTAGATGGCCGCCGTACCTGAGATGCTTCTAGAGATGGGGTTTCCCCTACTTTTGGGAGATAGCCTCAAGAAGTGTCAAGTACGCTGCTCGCCCATCTTCCTCTACCACGAGCACTGGGTCAACGCCGACACCAAGGAGTATCACATGGACGTGATAGTGAAGGCTAACGACTCCCCAACTAGTTGGTTCTTTGAAGGACCACAAATGGAGAATCTGATGTTGGTAGTGGAGACAGCCGCACTAGAGGCGCTCGTGCGTCTCCGCGACATCCTTCCCGAGATGGCTAACGAGCCAACTAATCATCACCTACCTTTTATTAAGGACGGGATTGACGGGGGTTGGACACTCAACCCATCTATGAAGGACGGGACATGTCGGGACCCCGATCCTAAGCCATAGGAATCCAGCCTGTAACACATCGCATCCCTTTGCGGTCTCATGCACAGTTAACCCCACGGCTGCAGCCTTACCTTGGCCGGGACCGTTTGCGCCTTTTGACTCACGTGTGCAATTGTGTCGCAAGCATTCCAATGACAAAGAACCCGGATCGACATGTCTAGTCATAAACCAAAGTGGCAGTTCCGCACAGGGACAGGCATACATGACTCAACAAAGCAGGTGTCGGTCACCAGCGAATGTAGACAAGTCGTAGCAAGCTACAAGGACTCCATTACATCGCGTGACATTTCCCCAAAGAGGACAGACACAACAGCTAAGAAGGACACATGCCGGTCAACCAATGTGTCGGAGCAGTAGCGAGCTACCATGGCTCGTTAGATCACAAAGGGGCATTTCCCTGTAAGGAGTGCTACTAAAGTTTACAGCTAGGTAATCGAACCCCATACATATCAAGTACGACACACGTACGCATGGCATACCGATATGTATAGATACATCGATGGCATCACAACATAACCATAAACATACATGCTTTATTTAAGAGGCTCGGAAGAGCCACACACATAATATTACAAAGTAAGGGTCACACGACCCATAAAAGCAGTCATTCACTTACAAGCCAGCGGAAGTGTTTAAAACTGTCTGAGTACAGACAGGTGAAACTAGAAGGCACATGGCCTGACTATACTACAGACCCAACCTAGGGCCAGATCGTAGCTGGGACACCAGCTACTCGTCGTCGTCGATGTCTAGGAAGAACCCTCCGTTAGGGTCATTAACCACCTCTGCAACAATTATTAAACAAACATGAGTACAGAGGTACTCAGCAAGACTTTAGGATAACTATCTACTCATGCAATGTATCAATAAGGTATTGTGGGGTTTCATGCGGAAAGCCAGCATTTGACTCATGGCTAGACAACTTGCATTTTAAAACAATTTTTGACAACTTGATTTCTCGCACACGATTCCACTAACACCACAACAATACTCCATCGTGGAATCATTCCGTCCCCATACGGAAATGCCGTCCATGACACTCACACTTATCTTGACGATTTTATGAGTAGCCATTGAAGTTATCTATGAACAACATATGTCTCCAAGTAGTCCATATCCGCGGATGCGGCTATTCGAATAGATCATAACCCTGCATCAGTGGCTCCACACATCAGTGGCTCAGGCCTGCTGAGATCCACCGGCGGCGAGGTCGTCCTCGCCGGCGGGGAGCCTCCGGCGATCACCGGTACGGCGGAGGGCATCGGAAACTCGCCTCCGATGACCAAACGCACGGCGGAGACCACGGGGAGAACGGCCACTCGACGGCGCGTACGATGGGGCAAACCGGGGTGGCCGGAATCGACGCAGGCGACGAGATCGGTGGCGACCAATTCGGCCATCGTCGAGGTCATCGGATACAGGGTCAAATCGCGCGGGGCTGGGCTCCTAAAGCATCTGCGTGACGTCCTGAGGCTGCTGGTGGCCTCAGATGGACCAGCCGTTCACCGGAGGGCTGCCAGCGACGAGCTGCAGCGGAGGTCATCGTCAGGTTCCGGTTAAACTAGGCCTAGAGGAGGAGATCGACGGGGAAAAGTTGGGGAAAAGCTGCGCAGGCTCACAAGGAGTGCATAGGAGGGCTTAGACGGCTCGGGGAAGCACTGAGGGCGACGAATCGAGCAGAGCTCGCCGGCGGCCGAAGGTTGAAGACGACGGTGCCGTGGGCGTTGCAAGGCTCGGGGAGGCTTCGGTTTCTGTAGGGAGGACCAACTCGTCGAGGCGGAGCTAATGGCACACTCGAGAGGAAGATCCTGTGGCTAGGGGCACGGGCAGCTCGAGCTCGAGCTCCTGTCAATGGCGGCAGTGGGGATCGGAAGAACCGAGGGGAGAGGGGGAAGATGGAGCACGGAAATGGATAGATACGTCCTCGGGGAGGTCATCCCCGTGCGCGCCAGCGCGAAGCGGCGGCCAGGCAGGCAGAGTTCTGCGTGGAGGCGCGCGTTGGCAACCTCCTGCTCCTACTGGCGAGGAGGAAGACGACAGCGTGACTGGGCCTGGGCTGAGGTGAGCGACAGGTAATTCTTTCCTCCTTTTTTTTGTTTTGTTTCTGTTTTGCTAACTATTTGATTTGCTATTTATTTCAGCTCCAAAATAGTTTGTAAAAAGTATTTTGAACACACCAGAATATTTGTTGGAATATATCCAACCATTCCTGGAGTTTTCAACATTTTTGAAAACTTAAAGTTTTTGAATTCAAATTTTAAACTTGAAAGCAGTAGCTTTTGCATTTATTTGAAATGTCAAATGTGTTAAGAAAATGGTTTTCTTCATTGCTTATTTGCTTTCAAGAATTATCAGAAAAGTTGAACTTTTCTTGAGGCCATTTTGGATTCATTGATTTGAACAAGTTTATAATTCCTTTGAATTTGAGAAGTGGCTAGGGTTTTTGAGTTTTCCTTCACCACTTGCTTTGTTCTTGTTGAAATTTTCTTGTTTGCAATGCAAAGAAGATATGAGCACAATGCTAAATCTTGGTTAGGGTTCCAGGGATGTGACAACTCACCCCCACTCAAAAGAATCTCGTCCCGAGATTTAGAAGTCGTCGGGAATAACGCCGGATACTCAAGTCGGAGACGATCCTCTCTTTCCCAAGTTGCCTCCTTTTCAGAATGATTTGACCATTGAACTTTAAGAAACTTAAGGTTTCGACGTCGAGTAGTACACTCAGCTTGATCAAGAATACGAACATGCCATTCTCGATAAGAAAGGTTATCTTCGAGATCAAGCGTTTCGTGGTCCACTTCACGGATAGGATCCAAAAACCAACGCCTGAGTTGCGAGACGTGGAAGACATCATGAACCTTGGAAAGATGCGAAGGAAGTTCCAACTGGTAGGCAACTTCTCCTCGTTTGGCAAGAATTCGAAAAGGACCAATGTAACGAGGAGCCAACTTGCCCTTGATACCGAAGCGATGGGTACCCTTCAAAGGTGTAACCCGAAGGTAAGCCTTCTCGTCAACTTCAAAGGTCACAGCCTTATGATGACGATCATATTGACTCTTTTGACGAGATTGGGCTGTTTTCAACTTTTCACGAATAAGGCGAACCTGCTCTTCTGCATCCTGGATCATATCCGGGCCAAAGAGTTGCCTCTCTCCGGTTTCTGACCAATTAAGAGGTGTTCGACATCTTCGTCCATAGAGAACTTCAGAAGGGGCTTTTCCCAAGCTTGATTGATAACTATTGTTATAAGAAAATTCGGCGAATGGAAGGCACTTCTCCCAATTCATACCGAATGATATAACATAAGCTCGGAGCATATCTTCTAGAATTTGATTCAGTCTTTCTACTTGACCACTTGATTGAGGATGGAAAGCAGTGCTAAAAGATAAGTGAGTCCCCATAGCATTCTGAAAACTTTCCCAGAAGCAAGAAGTAAAGATACTCCCACGGTCCGAGTTAATCTCCAGGGGAACACCATGAAGAGACACTATTCGAGAGATATATAACTCCGCTAGCTGGCTAGCTGTTATACTCTCACGAACGGGAAGAAAATGAGCTACTTTGGAGAGACGGTCAATGACCACAAAGATAGCATTATTTCCTTTCTTGGTCTTGGGAAATCCGGTAATGAAATCCATACTAACTTTATCCCATTTCCATTCAGGAATAGCTAAAGGTTGAATGGTGCCAGCAGGCCTTTGATGTTATGCCTTAACTCGACGACAAACGTCGCAGTTAGCAACGAACTCAACAATTTCTCTCTTCATCCTAGTCCACCAGAACCTCTAGCGTAGGTCCTCATACATCTTAGTACTACCGGGATGAATGGTGAGAGGAGAATCATGGGCCTCCTTAAGAATTAACTGCCTTAGATGTAGGTTCTTAGGAACCACTAGACGATTCTGGAAGAACACAACACCTTGATCACTCATGGAAAATTCTTTAGCGATTCCGCTAATAATATTCTCCTTGATCCGTGATATACCCTTGTCACGCTTCTGGCCAGCTATAATTTGATCCTTAAGGGTAGGCTTTGCCACCAGGGTAGAAAGGAATCCTTGAGGAACAATATGAAGATTCAACTTCCGAAATTCCTCATAGAGATGTGGTTGACCTTGTTGTAGCATCAAATTGTTACAATAAGATTTACGACTTAGTGCATCAGCCATAACATTGGCCTTCCCTGGGGTGTAAGTTATCCCTAAGTCGTAATCCGAGATCAACTCAACCCACCGTCTTTGCCTGAGATTCAAATCCGGCTGGGTGAAGATATATTTCAGACTTTGGTGATCAGTGAATATTTCGCAACAATTACCCAGAAGGTAATGTCGCCTGGTTTTTACTGCATGGACCACAACTGCAAGGTCAAGGTCATGTGTGGGATAATTATCCTCATCTGGATGCAACTGTCGAGATGCGTATGCGATCACATGACGATCTTGCATGAGAATGCAACCTAATCCTTGTCGCGAGGCGTCGCAATAGATAGCAAAGTCCTTAGAAAAATCTGGTGGTAGCAACACAGGTGCGGAAGTCAGACGTCTTTTCAGTTCGTGAAAACTATGCTCACAGTGTGGTGTCCACTCGAACTTTTTATCCTTCTTGAGGAGTTTAGTTAGAGGCTTTGCAACCTTGGAGAAATTCTCGACAAAGCGGCGACAATAGCTTGCTAGACCAAGAAAACTCCTAACTTGCTTAACGGATTCAGGTTGAGTCCAATCAAGGACGGCTTGAACTCACTCGGGATTGACAGCAATACCCTTACCAGAGATTACGTGACCTAGATAGGTCACTTCTGGTAACCAAAATTCACATTTTGAAAACTTGCCATAAAGGCGATGCTCTCGAAGTTTCATCAATACCAGCCTTAGATGCTCGGCATGTTCTTGTTCGTTCTTCGAGTAGATGAGAATATCATCAAGGTATACCACGACAAATTTATCCAAATACTCCATGAAGATGGAATTCATCAGACGAGAGAAAGTGGCTGGGGCATTGGTTAACCCGAAGGACATGACGGTGTACTCGTATTGGCCATAACGAGTAACAAAAGCCGTTTTTGGGATGTCCCCGTTCTTGATCTTGATTTGATGGTATCCCAACCTCAAATCCATTTTGGAGAAGACTGAGGATTCAGCGAGCTGATCGTACAGGTTGTTGATCCTGGGGAGCGGAAACTTGTTCTTTATGGTGACCAGATTAACTGGTCGGTAATCTACAACCATCCGATCCGTTCTGTCTTTCTTCTTGACGAAGAGGACGGGGCAATCCCAAGGAGAAGAGCTAGCACGAATGAAACCTTTATTCAAAGCCTCATCCAGTTGCTTCTTAAGTTCGGCTAGCTCTAGGGGTGCCATCTTATATGGTCTTCTGGCTATTGGGACAGTTCCCGGAACAAGATCTATCACAAACTCTACATCTCTGTCAGGTGGAATTCCTGGCAGTTCCTCTGGAAAAACATCCGGAAAGTCACGGACAATCGGGATGTCTTCAAGTTCCGGAAGAGGGTTGGCATTTAGGGAATAGAGTTGGCATTTGGCAACTCGAGTAGAGACATTAACTATCTCACTCGAGGGATGGGTAAGCTGAACATTTCTAGAATGAGTATCAATCTTGGCATAGTGAGCTGACATCCAGTCCATACCCAAGATAATATTAATATCCGAAGTTTCAGGGCTATCAATGAGGCTAGAAAAACTAGCCTGACTACTAGAATTTCATTGTCATAGGTTATCCTAGAGGTTTGCCATTTACTACCAGGAGTTTGGACAACCAATGGAATTGGCATATCACAAAAAGACATGTTATGCAACTGTGCATAACTCTCTGAAATGAAAGAATGAGAAGACCCAGTGTCAAAGAGAATAGACGCTGGGTGATGATGAACAAGAAGCGTACCTAGTATGACGTCGGGATCCTCTACAGCTTCTTCTGCTGAGACATAGATCACACGGCCACGTGCAGGAGTTGGCTTCACATAGTAAGCTTTGCCCGACTTGCCTTGCCCGATGGACTTTCCGGGTTGCTTGGCACCCACATTTTGAGGACACTCACGGGAATAGTGCCCTGGTTCTCCACACTTGTAGAATATCACTTGGTTGGCACGTGGTACAACATTGCTAGCTGGACCAACATAAGTTTTTGCTGGAGGGTTGGTCTGATTCGTCTGTGGCGCCATGTAGGATGGCCTCGGAGTGTATCTTGGCGGCAGAGAACTGTTCGGAACACACAGCCTGTGTTTTGGAAACGCTGAACCAGATGACGAGCCAAAGTCACGGGAGTGATTCCTTGTGGCTTCAAAGTCGGTATGGCCAGTCTCAGCACTGATCGCCTTGTTGACGAGGGCTTGGAAACTTGCACACTCGTGGAGGCGCAGATCATGACAAAGGTCAGGGCTCAGACCCTTACGGAATTTTGCTTGCTTCTTGGCGTCAGTAGACACCTCCTCTATTGCATAGTGGGCGAGATTACCAAACTCGCGGCTATAGGCATCCACGGTCAACCTGCCTTGGGTGAAAGCACATAACTCCTCTCTCTTTTTGTCCATCAGGCCCCCTGGAATATGGTGCAGGCGGAAGGCTGCACTGAAATCTGCCCATGTGGCTACTGGTTCAGCAGGACGCATAGCTTCAAAGTTCTCCCACCACAGATTGGCGGGTCCTTCCAGAAAATACGCCGCAAAGGTCACCTTGTCGGCCTCAGGAACATTCGCAGAGCGGATCTTGCGTGAGATGCTGCACAGCCAGTCATTAGCGTCGAGGGGATCGACGGAGTGATGACACTTTGGAGGATTCAGCTTCACAAAGTCGTTGAGGGACACTGCAGCATTCCTAGGCTGACGAGCCGTATTCTGCTCAATACGCTCTAACAGTCGATTGGTCTCTTTTTTGTTCCTCTCTGCCTCAAGCATAACTTCTGCCAGAGAGGGCGGGTGAGGCAGGTCTTCCTGCGACGTTTGACTACCTTCGCCTTGCTCATGAGAAGGGGCACGGTTCAACCTGGTGAACACCATCCTAGCAAACAAACTCACAGCTTAGACCAATATCATATCAATACTAGCTATGGATTAAGAATGTACTGAACACACAGAATGCAGAAATGAATATCCGAACAACATGGTAACAAGCATCTGCTATATATACACCATGGTTCATACACACCCTTACATAGTTCAGCACAACCTTAATAGAAGAGAAAACTACTGAAATTATGAAACTACTCATCACAGGCTTACAAGCTTCCTATACATTATTTATCTAGGCCTCCGGAATTCATTTAACATCACAAGCATACCTCACAAGTCACGCAGGACTGTGAACGTACGGCTACTACCATACTATCCTTCCACACACAGCTCAGGCATCCGCATAGAACATCTCATAGAGATTGCCTCCATGGCCTGGAAGCTCAACCTGCGGATCAGGAAACATTCTGGCCTGAGATCCCGGGGATCCATAAGGACACGGATGTGGCCTCGGTCCCCTGACTGGTGGTAATAGGGGTCCCCGAAGAGGGGTGACTCCTCCTATATCGGGCCAGTCAACATGGTTCGGAAGATGGGTCCTAACAGGGTTCAGCATCTCCATATCTCCGTACCCTGTCTGGACTACCGGTGCCAGCTGCGTCAAAGCCGTCCACAGACGGGCACGAGTAGCATAAAGCTCCATGCGGAGAGCACGAGCATCCCTGTCTTTGTTCTCTAGCATCTCAGCAGTGGACTGCAGTAGCGGGTCCTCCATAGAAGAATCGAAATAGACTCCGCTGAGGTATCCCTCTTCACCAGGCTGAGAGGCACGAACATAGCAGAACTCTGAATTCTGCAGCAGTGCATGTCTCGCCCTCGTAATGGTCAGCATTGAATAGGCAACATCTTGTACTGCCATGTCAACAGTGACTCCCAACCCATAGGACCAATGGATTGGCTACTCAGCTCCAGGGTAGTCTGGAAATACCCTAACAGTGCAGATATACTGGCTCTGGTTGAAGTCTCGGTACTGTTCCTCCACTGTGTACTCGGGGTACCAGCGGTAACCACACACCGACATCACCCTGACCAGCATGGCCGTATTTCCCGGCACATCAATGCACCTGGTCAGACGTACCACCCGACGAGAAGGACGTCCAGGCATCTGAAAATAGAGAGTAATGCAAAAGCATTAGAGCTCTGAATGCAAAATTGGGCAGCATAACGGCTGTAAATGCTCAAAAACAAATCTTGAGACAACCCAAAATGGAATAGCGTAACCACTCAACTATCAAATTCAATTCTCTGATCATCAACTTACTTCCTTTTTCCTAGGAATAAAAGGAACCAAATATAACTCTCGACCCGTAGTCTTATAATCTATCGATCAGAAACACGAGCCTAGAAGAAGACGAGTAACCTAGTCCTTAATTTCCGCAGAAAAGACGAGGATGACCATAATAGAATAACTTGAGAAGAGAACAAGAGTCTTACGTTCCCTTCCACAAACAATTCTCTTATGTATAACTAAAGCAATTCTAGACTCAACTTCGACCAGTTTGGCTTAGTATTCTTACAGTCAGTCACGCTATGATACCAACGCAGTCGGGACCCCGATCCTAAGCCATAGGAATCCAGCCTGTAACACATCGCATCCCTTTGCGGTCTCACGCACGGTTAACCCCACGGCTGCAGCCTTACCTTAGCCAGGACCGTTTGCGCCTTTTGACTCACGTATGCAATTGTGTCGCTAGCATTCCAATGACAAAGAACCCGGATCGACATGTCTAGTCATAAACCAAAGTGGCAGTTCCGCACAGGGACATGCATACATGACCCAGTAAAGCAGGTGTCGGTCACCAGCAAATGTAGACGAGTTGTAGCAAGCTACAAGGACTCCATTACATCGCGTGACATTTCCCCAAAGAGGACACACACAACAGCTAAGAAGGACACATGTCGGTCAACCAATGTGTCCGGAGCAGTAGCGAGCTACCATGGCTCGTTGGATCACAAAGGGGCATTTCCCTGTAAGGAGTGCTACTAAAGTTTACAGCTAGGTAATCGAACCCCATACATATCAAGTACGACACACGTACGCATGGCATACCGATATGTATAGATACATCGATGGCATCACAACATAACCATACACATACAAGCTTTATTTAAGAGGCTTGGAAGAGCCACACACATAATATTACACATAAAAGCAGTCATTCAGTTACAAGCCAGCGGAAGTGTTTAAAACTGTCCGAGTACAGACACGTGAAACTAGAAGGCACGTGGCCTGACTATACTACAGACCCAACCTAGGCCCAGATCGCAGCTGGGACACCAGCTACTCGTCGTCGTCGATGTCTAGGAAGAACCCTCCGTTAGGGTCATTAACCACCTCTGCAACTATTATTAAACAAACATGAGTAGGGAGGTACTCAACAAGACTTTAGGATAACTATCTACTCATGCAATGTATCAATAAGGTATTGTGGGGTTTCATGCGGAAAGCCAGCATTTGACTCGTGGCTAGACAACTTACATTTTAAAACAATTTTTGACAACTTGATTTCTCGCACACGAGTACACTAACACCACAACAATACTCCATCGTGGAATCGTTCCGTCCCCATACGGAAATGCCATCCACGACATTCACACTTATCTTGACAATTTTATGAGTAGCCATTGAAGTTATCTATGAACAACATATGTCTCCAAGTAGTCCATATCCGCGGACGCGGCTATTCGAATAGATCATAACCCTGCAGGGGTGTACTTTGTCACACACGCTCTCGCCACTTATCGCCATGTGCACGTCATGCACCTCGGCAACCTTCAAGCGGAAGCCCAGCGAGGGAGTCGGCCACGACCGTTAACCACACTAGTACCTAGTCTAGGTCTATCGCCTATCTGAGGGTAACCCGCACAGAAGTCCGGCCAAGGTTTCCGCCACGGCCCCAAACGATGTGCGCAGGGTTCCCAAGCCCACCATCCGGGTGCCACTTGGTACACCGTGCCACTGCCTACCGCATCACAGCCCACCTCTCAGGTCAGCACTACGCACGGCCTCCAGCATGACATAAATACCAGAAACTACTTGCAACTCCTGGACTGAGTACTAAGCGATTAATAAGTCGAGCGGGGTCATATTTCAGGGCCTAGCATGTGGTAGTATCTAGTATTGGATTACATACACGGAACTCAGGTCCTAAGGACGGTTCCAATGAAACAACCCGCCATGTACTCCTACATAGCCTTTCACCGGTACCTTTACCAAATCAATTTCAACACACAACCTTTACTTACTGAACACATTCTCACATTTCTGTTCATCTCCCAGATGACAGACCATACACAACTCTAAGCATAGCATGCATCGCAGGATAAGGCACATCATGGCTCAATCATCTACCAGGTATACTAGGTTGCAAGGTTCAGCTATTTACTGTGAAAAGGGCAGGTCATACAAAGGAAGTGGGTTCAGCTAACGTGGCAAAAGTATTTGAGCATTTGATCCTAATGCAATAAGTAAGTGCAGGAGCGAGAACATGGGATTTATCGGGATGATCAAAATTGGTTGCTTGCCTTCTTGCTCAGAGGAGTGACAATATCCTTCAGACGGATATTCGGTGGCATCCGGAGGAGCGGAGCCTACCGAAAAGAGTGTCAACAATCAATCACAAGCATATGCAACAAGATGATGCATGGGCATGGCATGAGGATGCAAAGTGGTATACCATTATAGCTAACATTTATTAGGTTTGAAGTTGATTTGAATCAAATTCAAATGTCACTTCAAACGAGGTATTCTCGAATACCATTTTAATTGATTCGACGTGATGCTCAGATCAACTTGCTTTTAACATCCATGGAGATGACATGTTAGGTTGCTGGTTTGTGATTTGGACGGTGTTTGATCATATCATTTGAAGTGGAATTTAAATAATTTCCAAATTCCATCTCCAAAGTATTTATAAGAGTTAACTTATTCATTAATCTATATGTTTGGGTTCAGTAACATTTTCAAACATGTTTGAAAATGACATATTCAGATTCCTTGTATTTTTCTGATACTTTTTCATATATAAATTATTTTCATTGGAGTTACAGATTAATTTCTAGGATTTTTAGAGTTTTGGCATTTTTCTCGAATTCTTTTAAATCAGAAAACTCTTTACTGCATCAGCATGACATCAGCAGGTCCAACTTGCCGTTGAAAGTCAAACCTGACCAGTGGGACCCACTGGTCAGTGACTCTAGTCATTTTTAGATTGGTTTTAATCTTAATTAGCTAATTAACCCCACTGGACCCACATGTCAGTGACTTATTAATTAATTTTATTTTATTTTTATTAGTCCAAATTATCCAGAGGCTGGCCCCACACGTCAGTGGCTCAGGCCAGCTGAGATCCACCGGCGGCGAGGTCGTCCTCGCTGGCGGGGAGCCTCCGGCGACCACCAGTACGGCGAAGGGCATCGGAAACTCGCCTCCGACGACCAAACGCACGGCGGAGACCGCGGGGAGAACGGCCACTCGACGGCGCGTACGATGGGGCAAACCCAGGGGCTGGGGTGGCCAGAATCGACGCCGGCGACGAGCTCGGCGGCGACCAAGTTCGGCCATCGTCGAGGTTATCGGATACACGGTCAAATCGCGCGGGGCTGGGCTCCTAAAGCATCTACGTGACGTCCTGAGGCTGCTGGTGGCCTCAAACGGACCAGCCGTTCACCGGAGGGCTACCGGCGACGAGCTGCATCGGCGTTCATCGTCGGGCTCCAGTGAAGCTAGGCCTAGAGGAGGAGATCGACGGGGAAAAGTTGGGGAAAAGCTGCGCAGGCTCACGAGGAGTGCAGAGGAGGGCTTAGACGGCTCGGGGAAGCGCTGAGGGCGACGAATCGAGCAGAGCTCGCCGGTGGCCGAAGGTTGAAGACGACGGTGCCGTGGGCGTTGCAGGGCTCGGGGAGGCTTCGGCTTCTGCAGGGAGGACCAACTTGTCGAGGCGTAGCTAATGGCACACTCGGGAGGAAGATCATGTGGCTAGGGGCACGGGCAGCTCGAGCTCGAGCTCCTGTCAATGGCGGCAGTGGGGATCGGAAGAACCGAGAGGAGAGGGGGAAGATGGAGCACGGGAATGGATAGATACGTGCTCGGGGAGGTTATCCCCGTGCTCGCCAGCGCGAAGCGGCGGCCAGACAGGCAGAGAGCTGCGTGGAGGCGCGCGGCGTCGCGGCGGCCACCTCCTGCTCCTACTGGCGAGGAGGAAGACGATAGCGCGACTGGGCCTGGGCTGAGGTGAGCGATAGGTAATTCTTTCCTCCTTTTTTCTGTTTTGTTTCTGTTTTGCTAACATTTGAGTTGCTATTTATTTCAGCTCCAAAATAGTTTGTAAAAAGTATTTTGAACACAACAGAATATTTGTTGGAATATATCCAACCATTCCTGGAGTTTTCAACATTTTTGAAAACTTAAAGTTTTTGAATTCAAATTTTAAACTTGAAACCAGTAGCTTTTGCATTTATTTAAAATGCCAAATGTGTTAAGAATATGGTTTTCTTCATTGCTTATTTGCTTTCAAGAATTATCAGAAAAGTTGAACTTTTCTTGAGGCCATTTTGGGTTTATTGATTTGAACAAGTTAAAATTCCTTTGAATTTGAGAAGTGGCTAGGGTTTTTGAGTTTTCCTTCACCACTTGCTTTGTTCTTGTTGAAATTTTCTTGGATGCAATGCAAAGAAGATATGAGCACAATGCTAAACCTTGGTTAGGGTTCCAGGGATGTGACACGACACCACTAAGGTTTCAAACCTACTTCAGCCTGTCCGCTGACACCTTGACTCACCTTCTGATCAAGGAGTCGATGACGCTTCGCCAAGAGCTACACCAATTCAAGGACCTACTTTGCTTGGAGAAGATGAAGACCTTCAAGGTCAAGAAGGAAGGAGCACCCGAAGGGCAGCCAACCATTGCCTTCCGAGGAGGGATAACACCGCTCCAGGCCACTCCTATTGAGAGTCGTCGTCTGACCGCAAAAGAGTACACTGAGCTCCTCACCGCTTCACTGACTAAGAGACGTCGTGACGGACCACTTCTGTCTCCCACACCCGTGAAGGAGGAAAGTACCGATGAGGATGAAGACGAAGACCCCGCAGAACGTGCCTGCGAGACCAAGCAGTCCGCCGCTTAGGAGTACGACTTAGGCAATTAGGAGTCGTCCCCAAGTGTAGTGAGTCCATGTATCGGTTTGTGTGAACCATGAGTGTTGTGTGAACATGTATGATGCAAGCTGCATTTCTGCCTTAGGCAGCTTGTAAGTGACTACATCACTTGTTTCATTTTAATGTATTAGCTTTTTCCAAAAACCTTCGTTTCAAAATCTCACATTAGCACGACACCAAACCCCTTATTAGAGCATGATCCCTTATGATCCCGGCCAATTCGTCGTAGTGACTAGTCTACTCCCCTAACAGGATGGTGATTTCAACCTGGACCAGCACCTTCGGTAACCCCGGCTCTGCCTCCTCCGGCCAGCAGCAGGGAACCGGTGGGAACGCTCAAGTTGGAGATCACCACGAGCAGCAGCAAGGCAACATTCCTCTGCAACTGCCTCCTCCGGAGAGCCTGACTGTGGCTCAGTTCCTCCAAGCTCTTCGAGAGGAACGTCAACCCAATAATGCAACCATCCAACAGTTGGCTCAAGTCTTGGTGAACAATCCGCTGCAAAACGGAAATGGCAACGGTCGCCCTACTCTATCTGAGTTTATGCGGACTACGCCTCCTATATTCACGGAGACGACTGAACCATTGGATGCCAATGACTGGATACACACTAGCGAAGACCTCCTCGCACTGGTCAACTGCACCAATGACCGCGAGAAAGTCCTTTATGCTTCTCACTGTCTCAAAGGCACGACCAGAGCTTGGTGGGAAGGGTTCCAGATCATGCGAGAAGGGCAAGCTATCACTTGGACAATGTTCAAGGAAGGATTCCGCGCTGCTCACATTCCTCCCGGAATGGTGACCATTAAGAAGCGGGAATTCCGAGCTTTAAGGCAAGTCAGTGGAACCGTCAAGGAGTATCTGTAGAAGTTTAACCTCGTGTCAAGATATGCACCAGAGGATGCCAACACTGAGGCCGCAAAAGTGGAACGCTTTATGGAAGGACTACATTAGTCACTCTAGTATCAACTGGTTGTTTGTGAATACCGGACCTTCTGCGATCTGGTTAACAAGCCCCTCATGTTGGAGGATAAGCGTCATGCAATGGACGACACCTGTAAGCGCAAGCTGATGGGTAGTGTAGGACCCAGTAATCTGAAGCCACACCCATGGCAGTCAGCTCCAGTAAGACCCAGTTATCAGCAACAACAGTATAAGGCACCAACATTCCGACATAACTACCAGCCTCAGCAACAAATCAACACCAAGCCAGCATTCAACCCACCGAAAAACAGTGGAGTCAAGACCAACATCCCGGGACAGGTTACCTGTTTTGGATGTGGACAAGTTGGCACTATTCCAGGCAGTTCCCCAACAAGAAGCCCGACGCACCGTGCCCCAATGCGCCAAATCAGGGACAAGGTCAAGGAGCACCAGGCAGGAACCAAGGTCCCCGCAATCAGCAGTATCACAGCAGGGGACGTATTAATCACATCTCCACGGAAGAGGCACAAGAAGACCTGGACTGCATTCTGGGTACGTTCCTCGCGAACTCCACCCCAGCAACAATATTGTTTGATTGTGGTGCTTCACATTCCTTTGTTACTCAGAAGTTTGTGGAGAAATGTGGTTTGAAGCCTACCCTATTCAATGGGCAAATGGCAGTACATACGCCGGGATCAGTGCTAAGGACCAACCTAGGATGTTGAGGAGTCGGGATTAATATTAATGGGATAAGCTTCTCAGCAGATCTCATCGTCATTAAGTGGCAAGGCTTAGAAGTAATCCTTGGAATGGATTGGTTGGCCAAACACCAGAGCATCTTGGACTATGCCAACAGGACTATTGCCATGACAAGCGACCAAGGGGTCAAAGTCAAGTATGTCTGTGAGCCTGTATCCACTTGAGCCCCGCAGGTTAATAGCCTATCGGGAGAAGAGCTGGACCGAGTGCCGATAGTTTGTGAATACCCGCACGTCGTTCCTGATGAGCTACCAAGGATGCCTCCCGACCGAGACATCGAGTTCATCATCGAGCTCATGCCCGGGTCAAGGCCTATCTATAAGAAGCCTTATAGGATGGGATCCAAAGCGCTAGCAGAGCTGAAGAAGCAGCTGGAGGAGCAACTCAGGAAGGGATTCATTCGTCCGAGTGCATCACCTTGGGGATCACCTATTCTGTTCGGGTCTAAGAAGGATGGGACTATCAGACTCTGCATCGATTACCATTCTCTTAATGAAGTCACGATCAAGAACAAGTACCCAATCCCAAAGATTGAAGACTTGTTTGACCAGTTAAATGGAGCCATGGTATTTTACAAGATCGATCTCCGATCTGGATATTACCAACGGAAGATCCGACCCGAAGACATACCCAAGACTGCATTCGTGACCGGGTACGGTCTATATGAGTGCACTGTCATGTCATTTTGGTTGACGAATGCCCCAACATACTTTATGTACCTCATGAACAAGGTCTTCATGGAATACGTGGACAAGTTTGTTGTCGTATTCATCGATGACATATTAATCTTCTCCAAGCCCGAAGAAGTGCATGAGCAACACTTGAGGTTAGTGTTGGAGAAGCTTCGAGAGCACCAACTTTATGCCAAGTTAAGTAAATGCCAATTATGGCTGCATGAAGTTGGGTTCTTAGGTCACCCTATGACGACAAACGGATTGGCGGTCGATCCTTCCAAGATTACTATGGTAACCAACTAGGAGTCGCCAATCGGCGTGAAGGAAGTCAGGAGCTTCCTTGGAATCGCGGGATATTACCGCAAGTTCGTAGAAGGATTCTCCCGCATCGCTTGACCTATGACGCAACTCTTCAAGAAAGGCAAGAAGTTCGAATGGACGCTGGAGTGGGAAGCGAGCTTCCAGGAGTTGAAGAAGAGATTGACTACCGCCCCGGTATTTCCTAATCCAGATATCAGCAAGGAGTTTGTAATATATTGTGATGCCTCGAGAACCAGGCTCGATGGAGTCCTAATGCAAGACGGCAGGGTTGTGGCATATTTATCAAGGCAACTGCGCCCGCATGAGGAGAACTATGCCACGCATGGTCTCGAGTTGGCGACAGTAGTGCATGCCCTGAAGACATGGCGACATTACCTTTTAGGGAAGTGATGTGAAATATACACTGACCACAAGAGTGTGAAGTATATCTTTACTCAGAGGGAATTGAATATGAGGCAACGAAGATGGTTGGAGTTAATCAAATACTACGACCTCAATATTCAATACCACCCCGGTAAGGCCAATGTGGTAGCCGATGCCTTAAGCCGGAAGGCCAACACCTTGAATGTTATGCTCAAGGAAAGGCTACCCGCCTTGTATGAAGAGATGGAGAGCTTTGGTTTGGAGCTAGTTGAACCAGGATTCCTAGCTAACCTCAAAGTCAAACCAACGCTAGCAGAGGACATCAAGGAGGCCCAGAAGGGGCACAAGAGCATCGAAGGCATCAACAAGAAGATCCATGAGGACAAGGTTCCATAATTCTTGGTGGATGAGCAAGGAGTAGTTTGGTTTGGGAAACGTTTATGTGTACCCAACAAGGTAGAACTCAAGGACTTGATCCTACAAGAAGCTCATGACACACCCTACTCTCTTCACTCAGGAGGCACCAAGATGTATCAAGACCTCCGAGAAAGATTTTGGTGGCACGGAATGAAGAGGGAAATAGCGTCTTATGTTGCCAAGTGCGACGTGTGCCAGCGAGTTAAAGCTGAACACCAGCGACCGGTTGGACTGCTACAACCTCTCCAAGTGCCTGAATGGAAGTGGGACAAAGTCGGCATGGACTTCATCACTGGTTTTCCCAGGTCAAGCAAGGGGAACAATTCCATATGGGTCATTGTCGACCACCTAACCAAGGTGGCTCATTTCATTTCAGTCAACGCCACTTATGATGGGACCCAATTGGCCAGCCTATATATCCATCGTATAGTGAGTCTCCGCGGAGTTCCCAAGGAGATTGTATCCGATCGAGGCACGCAATTCACCTCAAGATTCTAGGAGAAGTACCAAGAATCCCTCGGAACCAAGATCTCTTTCAGCACCGCCTTCCACCCGCAAACGGGCGGACAGACAGAGAGACTAAATCTGATACTCGAAGATATGCTTCGCGCATGTGTCTTGGCACATGGTGCCAAATGGGAAGACTGTCTGCCGTTCGCTGAGTTCTCATACAACAACAGCTACCAGTCCAGTGTCTAGATGGCCCCATTTGAAGTGTTGTACGGACGGAAGTGCCGCACCCCGCTCAACTGGTCTGAAACCAGCGAAGGGTTGATTTTTTGGATGGAAGTTCTGCAAGAGGCAGAAGATAAGGTGCACCTTGTTCGAGAAAATCTGAAGGAAGCCAAGTCGCGACAAAAGAACTATGCGGATTCTCACCGCAGAGAATTGGAGTTCAACCTCGAAGACCAGGTGTACCTCCGTGTCACACCTCTCAAGGTAACCAAGCGTTTTCATGTCAAGGGGAAACTTGCTCCAAGGTTCATTGGAACTTTTAAGATCACGACAAGGCAAGGAAAAGTTGCTTACCAGTTGGAGCTACCTCTGGAACATTCGGGTGTGCACAACATTTTCCATGTGTTACAACTGCGGAAGTGTCTGCAAGCGCCGAACCGCCCAGACCTTTATAAGGACATTGACCATTAGGCCATCGACCTCTAGCCAGATCTCACTTATCGCGAGAGGCCGACCCGCATCCTGGATGAAGCAGAGCATTGCACCAGGAGTCGCACCATCATGTATTTCAAGGATCAGTGGAGCAACCACACCGAAGCCGAAGCAACATGGGAACGTGAAGACTATCTCTAACCCGAATTTCTGTACCTTTTTATCACCTAGCTTAGGAATCTCGGGGATGAGATTCTTGTAAGGGGATAGATCTGTCACACCCTGTATTCACTTCACTTTTACTGTAGTTCAAAAATCTGAGTTTATTAAAACTTTTCAAAATCAATGATGTGAGTGCCATGGTTGTCATTGTATGCTTGTATGCTTGATTGTGTGATATCAAAAACCATATTTTCATAACCTAAATATTCTCAAAATCCTTTTACTTATTTCTAATTATTTCAAAACCTTGCTTCGGGTTGCACTACAAGTCCTTGATGGCAAGAGAGTGCTCTTACCCAAAGTTGGTGATTTGGTTCTAATACTATTCTAGCTTACCAAAACCATAAAATAGCTATTTTATAAAATTATTTTCCTATTTTATTTTCATGTCCATTTCTGAGGCAAGAAATGATATTCCTATATGGAAAAATACTTTTCTACGTTAGAAAAATCTGAGAAAAATTGGAGATACTGAGAGGACATATATTTTCAACCCCTATTTATATTCAAAATATTTGAGTAAATCCTTGAAAACCTATTCTGTTTGTTTTGATCTTTTGGAATATTTCCAAAGGAAATATTTATAATAAAATCCCATAAAATTCCAGCAACCTTCCCAAGCTATATTTAGTGGCCGCACCAAATTCCACCTCATTCCAAGGTGATTTGGTTCACTAAATAATTCCAAAACCTTTGTGTCCAGAACCAAGTTGCAGCATCTCTACATTACAATGTTTACCCAAATGGGATAAAACTTTGTGTAAATGTTCAACACCCCAAATGAGGAGCCTCTCCCAAAAATGGGATTTGCAGGAAGTGATTTAGCCACATTCCCTTTGGAAGAGACATATCTGCCATTTGGGGGGTGATTTCTAGTTTGCATTGCCAAACTCATCCAATGAGGCTCAAACTTGGTGGAACATCTTATTTATGCACTCAAGCTAATCCCGTTAACTCTCACCACCAGTGGTGAGGTGTTGCTACTCCAAACACCTGTCGAATACCTACTGCCATTATGGCAAAATAGCTCCTACCCCACTCCACACTTAAGCTCTTCCTTCCAAACCTTTTGACTAAGTAGCCAGCACCACTCCCCAACTACAGGAGAGTGACCCCTCTTTCAATCCAAGCAGAAGGCCCCAAAATCCCCATTCTAACTTCTGGTCTAGAACTGGCATCTTTTCTTTCCTCTCCTCCCATGGGCAACGGTGAACCCCTCGGCTCCCAAATGGCTAGGCATCTCGAAGCCAAGCTCCAGGACAGCCCAGGCAAGGCCAAAGCGCCCAGAGCATGCCAGCATGCCGTGGCATGCCAAAACTGCGCTCTGGGCATGCTGGTGGGCACACCCGAAGCAAAGGTGGCCAGCCCGGCCGGTTCAAGCCTCCCCATGTTGCCATTTCAAGTCCCCGACCACCTCTGTGCATCATGGCAGCTGCAGGGCCCCTCCTCCCTCACCCTGTTGACCGGAGCGACGCGTGCCCATGCGGGCCAGATCCACCAGAAGATCGTGTCCACGCGTGCATGCTCCTCCTTGCTCCCTCTCCCTGTCAGTGGGTCACGCAGGTTCCAAAACCACGTCCGCACCCCGTGGTATCGACCCCGAAGGCTCACTTCTCCTCCTGCGAGCTATGGTGAAACCACCGGCGCTACCGGTTCGGTACACCATCGGGAGCCTATAAATAGGGCCTCCCCAACGCTCCAGCACCTCCATCCCATCTCTCGAGAGCCTGAATTCTACCCCAAGCCTCTCCATTTGAGCACAATGAGCTTCTGTGCTCGAGATCGACCGAGGCCCCGCCGCTTCGGAGCTCCATCGATCTAGGGCTACGGGCAAGCTCCGGTGCTCCTTTAACCTCCTACGGGTTCCTAGCCACCTCAGGGAGCTTACCCATCACCCCCCGAGCTTATCCGGACCCATAATATCCAATTCATCAACCTCCCGAAACTGCTCTGCCATTGCACCTCGTCACCGGTGAAGCAGTGCCTCCCCGTCGACCTCTCGACCACCAGCATGTAGGCGATGGTAGGTTGGTTCCATTTCTGTCCTTGGTTAGGCTCGAGGCCTTCGGTAGCATCGCCAACGAGCCTCCCCTCCTCTCTGTCCCGAGGAGGAAGACGACCCCGATATGTGGGGCTCACCTGTCGGTGGCTCATGTCTCCCTCTCTCTCTCTCTCCTCTGTGCCGCTGACCGCGGGGCCCGTGCGTCGGGTTTGAACCTGGCCATGCGTGCGCCTGGGCTGGTTGGTTGGCTGGCCAGGTGGGCCGGCCCAAGCCACAGGCTGAGGCAGGCCTGAGCCACAGGCCGAACCAGCCTTTTTCGTTTTCCGTTTATTCTGGTTTTGAATGATTTTTATAACTGTAATTATCCAGTATATTTTTATTATTTTTCCACCATAATTCTTCTAAAAATGAGTAGTATTTAACACAATCTTTTGAACAATTTTGAGAGAACCTTTCTGTTTTATAATAATTAAAAAGGCTAATTTGGAATAGTTTTGCTTCTGTTAAAATACTTCCTCCGCCACTCTAACTCATGTTCACAAGAACGTCTAGGAGCCATGGAATCCCTGTAAAAGATGTCAGGAGGAATGCATACTCTCGTGGTTTTGTCATGGCAGATGTCCTCGTGAGAGGACTTAGTGATGGAGCCATCACACCTTGGTGGCGACTCAAAGAGGGTGAGCGGAAGCGAGACTCAGGTTTACCCCGGCTTGGCCCCTCCTGTGGAGGTAAAAGCTACATCCTGCTTTGTGTATATTGATGGTGGATTCAATTACAAGGAGGGCGTAACTCGCCTGACCTAGCTCTCGATGAATTCTAACTTAGCCTATCTGCCCTAGAGACTCGCCTTTATATACAGGTCGATGCCCTAAGGGTTACAAAGTCCCATCCACGTTTCAAACCATGGCATTCCATATCTCTAAGTCATCGTGTTTTCCAAGCCAGGAAACCTCCTTGGCGACTTATCTTCTCCATTAATCTTGAAACGCCATCTACCTCACGGGCCCTGGCAACCCTTTATCGAAGATCTCCTAGCGTACCTCAGGCCCTGGGCCAAGGCTTACAATGACCATGTATGTATGAGTCGCCGCTTTCCTGACCCGGCCCAACAGGGCGGGTCATACCGCAGGTAATATCCCCAACATTAGGCCCCAGGTTGACTTGAATTCGTTCACGCCAATAAACCTTTACGCTTGTCTTCAGCGACTCATATTGTCTCCGTCCTTTCTTCAATAAGTGACAAGCCGCCAACTTTTACAAATTGCTTGAGTCGCCACGTCATTTGTTGGTGACATCACCTTCTCCACTATTCCCGGGATTTTGATGACATCACTTCCAACGGATCTTTTCGTCTTTATCCTGTTATCACGAAAATCTAGGCGCCATTATTTTCGGTTTTCAATTTGTCACCTTGATTCCCGTGCGTGTCGTTTCAACTCTGACCTAGGCCTTTAAATAGCCACAGGGGACTTGGGGGCATCCCCACCTACCTCCATTTCATCTCCTCGGCTGCGTCGTCTTCCTCGATCTCGCGTCTTGACCACCTCGCCATCGCCGAACCTCTGTCGTGGACCAACCATTTCTCAGGCTGGTTGGGGGTGCGGCATTCGGCACAGAACTTCCGCGACTTTCTTCCGTCGTCACCTTCCCTCTTCTGGTAAGTTCCCTTTCTCCATTAGGGCTAGTTCTTGAACCCTAATATGTTTTAGGGTAGCACCGAGACTCCATGAATGCTAGGTCCTCTTACCAGCGATCCGTCTAAGCATGGTATTTTAGATCCTTCCTCGTAGCAATAAACTGTAGTAGTCCCATCGCGCTCCCCAGCAAGTTTTATTCTTCCTCCATTGCTCTATAGATCCACACATTGTGTTCGTAGTGTTTTTGTGTTCTTAGTGCCTGAATTTTCGGCAAGTATTATTTTCTCCAATAGAACTAACCGTAGATCCATAAATTATGTCTCGGTGCTGGAAACATGTTTGTCCTCAATTGGGAATATCCTTAAGGAAACCTTTAGAGTCCCAATTCTCCCTCAATGTTACGTCGAGTTACAACTCCCTTGTAGATATGGTTCCAATCGTTGGCTGGCGAGTTATCATTCCGTAGGTCTTGACAACCCGCCAATCTCTTTTTTTTGTAGTCATGGGTACCATATCTAAATGTAACTGGCTGCCAACAGAATTCAACGACACTTTTCTTGAGAAATTTGTGAAAGTGGGCAATCTTGCGCCCAAGGAAGTCCTTGGCTGGCGAACCGCCTTTGAGGAACCAACCCCTCAACCCGCCGAAGGGGAAGTAATCGTTTTTGCTGATCACCTTGAGCGAGGCTTCACATCGCCCGGCTCAAAATTCTTCAGAGACGCCTTGCACTTCTTCAACCTCCATCCCCAAGACTTGGGGCCAAACTCCATCAGTAACCTTTGTCAGTTCCAAGTGTTCTGTGAGGCTTATATGCAAATAGAGCCCACTTTAGTGTTGTTTAGGAAGTTTTTTTATCTGAACCGCCAGACTGAATTCGCCAACACGCCTTGCCTAGAGCTCGGGGGAGTTAATATCCAGCGACGTCATGAATGCGGGTTTCCGGCCGTTACATTGCCTAGTCATCCCAAAGGTTCGGCAAAGACTTGGTTCTACTGCCGCGACACCTCTCCATCCAATGAGAACCCTTTACCAGGTTTCAGGGAAGAACGTCTACCCACGGACTTCAAGTTGCCGAAAAAGCTCACTAAAGAGGAAGAAGCCATGCTTGTCCCTATCTTACCGTCAATGGTCTTAATGGGATCGATCTGATCCGCTGCTGGGTGGAGTGGAGAATCATTCCCTTAAGCCGCCAAAACGGCTTGATGTGTTAATACAATGGCGACTTCAACCACCCCAATGCTTTTACAATGTGAGGCTTAAAGAAGAAGACATTGTCGAGATTTTGAAGAAACTAAGTGGAGATCCCATTGAGAATTGCTCCAAAATTGGGCTTAAACTTTTTGCATTTCCAACCCGGCTCCAGAGGTAAACAATCCAAGTCACCCTTTTAGCTTTTTAACGTACTCATTCATATTTCTGATCTGAGCCTTTCATCATATCAATCAGAGGGATTCGGCCTTTTGGTCCTGAAGGCCCAAGACAATCATCAAGAAAACGACTAAACCCGCCCCCAATTCGAAGAAAAAGAACAAAGGCAAAGCCGCAGCAGAAGAGTCATCCGTCATTGGCGAGTCTCGGGCCACCGAAGAACAATCACAGGTAAAACTCTCTTGTCTTTTTGCTTTAATCTTACTTGTACTCATTCTTTGCTACCTTTGTTTATAGGATGATGACTTTGAGAGACAGGATGAAGATGTCGAGGTAATTTCCATTTCTTCCGACTCAACTTATTCTCCCCCAATCCGGACAGGCGAATCTGTAGGAAAGTTCCTCTGTCTCACCCAGATGCTTATCTGGATCCCAATTTCCTTTTGAATAAGGCGAGTTATACACCCAAACGTCACACTCGAAGCCACTCTAGGGACCTAGTGTCCGGCTTGCCTGAGAAAACAACTGGTCGCAGACGACAGAACGAGGTACATTACTGCAAGCATATTTTTATTCTTGTGCAAGATATTCTCGTGATTTACCCAATCTTCGAATCCTTACGGAATAGCTTTCACCTCCATCATATGGCGACTCAGCTATGTCGAATCTCCCCCCAATGATTCGTCTTCAGGGGTAACTTCCTTTACTAACATGTTCTTTCGGATGTCAATATTTCCGTCTCAACATTGGTACTGTTGTTCCTCAGGGCGCAAGCAAAGAAAAGGAAAACCGGCGACTCATCTTCTGCTCCCTAAGCGGCTGAAGTATTTGGTATGAGAACCTCCATCCCACAGGCTCAAGAATACCCAACTGAAAATTGTGGCGATACTTTTGATGGTTTTCCTAACATCCGGGTCAACCCTTCAAGCCCTCAAAACGAAGTTACTGAAAACATTAACCCACCCGGTCCTTCTAACACGCCTAAAGACCCAGATTCAGTAGTCGTCACTGGTACCGGCTATTCTAAGCCTGCAACCGCGTTGTTAACCAAACACGCACCAAAATATGCCCAAGTCTTTGCAGAGAAAGATATCACCAAGATGAAGCTTTCCAATTATGAAAAATTGGAGTTTGAGGAACTATACTCTGGTTTTGTGAGCCGCCTGGAGATAAGCCATGAGATGGAAAAGAGCTTGGCCAACATGATGCGGATAAAACATGAGGTATGATATCTTTTAACCTTATTGACATGTCCTCCCATTAGCCGTCCAAAGGACGAGTCATCTATGACGAATCATGCATTTGTGTCATTGCTACCTCTTGAGCTTGCGTTGGTTTTTACCTTGAAGAGGAAAGGGTGATGCAACACAGTAGCAGTAAGTATTTCTCTCAGTTTGAGAACCAAGGTATCAATCCAGTAGGAGTATCAAGCCAAGTCTCCAAAGTACCTGTGCAAAAACAAAAAACTTGCACCCAACGCTACAAAGGGGTTGTCAATCCCTTCATGATTGATTGCAAGGTGGATCTGAAGGCGGAAAGTGCAACAAAGTAAGAGTGTAGGGACGAAAATATGATGTGAAGTAGACCCGGGGGCCATAGTGTTCACTAGAGGCTTCTCTCGTGATAGCAAATATTACGGTGGGTGAACGAATTACTGTCGAGCAATTGATAGAACCACGCAAAGTCATGACGATATCTAAGGCAATGATCATACCTATAGGCATCACGTCCGAGACAAGTAGAACGATACTTTATGCATCTACTACTATTACTCCACACATCGACCGCTATCCAGCATGCATCTAGTGTATTGAGTTCATAACAAACAGAGTAATGCCTTAAGCAAGATGACATGATGTAGAGGGATAAATTCATGCAATAGATATAAATCCCATCTTTTTACCCTTGATGGCAACAACACGATGTGTGCCTCGCTACCCATTCTGTCACTGGGTAAGGTCACCGCACGGTATGAACCCAAAACCAAACACTTCTCCCATTGCAAGAATTATAGATCAAGTTGGCCAAACAAAACCCACAACTCGAAGAGAATTACAAGGATATGAAATCATGCATATAAGAGATCAGAAGAAACTCAAATAAGGTTCATAGATAATCTGATCATAAATCCACAATTCATCGGATCTCATCAAACACACCGCAAAAGAAGATTACATCGGATAGATCTCCATGAAGATCATGGAGAACTTTGTATTGAAGATCCAAGAGAGAGAAGAGGCCATCTAGCTACTAGCTATGGACCCGAAGGTCTATGGTAAACTACTCACACATCATCGGAGAGGCAATGGTGTTGATGAAGAAGCCCTCCGTGTCTGAATCTCCCCTCCGGCAGGGCACCAGAATATGTCCCAGATGGGATATTGCGGAGACAGAAGATTGCGGCGGCGGAAAAGTATTTTCGTGGCTCTCTCTCGTGGTTTCAGATTTTTTGGGGATTTATAGGCGGAAGAAGTAGGGCAAAGGAGCCACAGGGGCACACAAGCCTGCTAGGCGCGCCCCCCCAGGCCGCGGCTAGGGGGCTTGTGGCCTCCCCCGGTGCCCTCTGCCTTGGTTCTCAAGCTGCCTACGTATCTTCTGTTCCGAAAAAATCTTTTCAGAGGTTTTATTCCATTTGGACTCCGTTTAATATTCACCTCTGAAAAAGGTCAAAAACACGGAAAAACAGGAACTGGCACTTGGCACTAAGTTAATAAGTTAGTCCCAAAAAATATATAAAATGCATACAAAACATCCAAAGTTTGACAAGATAATAGCACGGAACCATCAAAAATTATAGATACGTTGGAGACGTATCAAGCATCCCCAAGCTTAACTCCTGCTCGTCCTCGAGTAGGGAAGTGATAAAGACTGAATTTTTGATGTGGAATGCTACCTAGCATATTTGTCCTTCGTAACTTCTTTCATGTGACATGAATGTTCAGATCCGTAAGATTCAAAACAATAGTTTGCTATTTTCGTGAAGAGGAACGGGTTATCGTAGCATAATGTGGGTAAGTATTTCCCTTAGTTATAAAACCAAGGTTTATCTAACGAATAAGAATACCAACCACACTCATCTTCAACGGCTACACACAAAAGAAAAAACAACTTGCACCCAACGCGGGCATTATTGTTATTTGCAAATGAGTGTGGTGTGTAGATAATTGTAGATAGAAAAATAAAATAAAATAAAATAAAATAAATGGCAGCAAGGATTAAAGGCTTTTTATATATGTTGTGAATATAGCCGAGGCCATACTTTTCCCTGATGGCATCTCTCATGAAAAGTAGCATACGGCGGGTAAACAAATTACTGTTGGGCAATTGACAGAAAAGCGGATAGTTATGCGATATACACGGCAATGATAGTGTGTACATAGGCATCACGTCCATAAAAAAATAGACCGACTCCTGAGTGGACCCATTACTATTACTCCACTCATCGACTGCCATCGAGCAGGCATCTAGAGAATTAAATAAAACACGCTAATGCATGGAGATGAATGACATGACGTAGACAAAGTAAACTCAAGCAATATGAATAAACTCAAGAAATTTCCGTCTAGCTGGTGAAAGTATTTCAATAGATCAAAGAGAATTACAAACCTATCATGATCATGCACATAAGAATCATATAAGTATTCAAATAATTCTAAAATATTTATCATGAATAATATGAACATAAACGCACAATTCATCATATCCCAACAAACGCATCGCACAAAAGGAATTACATCATGTGGATCAAAGTGAAGAAGCGATGATCATTGTATAGAAGATCAAGAGAGAGAGAGAGAGAGAGAGATTCCCATCTAGGTTCTAGCAATTGTCCCGTAGGTTTGTGGTGAACTACTCACATATCATCATGAGGGAAGCATGGTTTGTGAACAAGCTCTTCGTGATCGACCCCCCTCCGGTAAGGTGCTGGAACAGAGCACCAGGTGGCCTCCCGTTGGAACAGAGACTTGAGGTGGCGTAAAAACTGTTTCATGACTGCTTCTGGCCTTTTAGGGTGTATGAGAATTTACAAGTCATAGAACAGAGTCGGGAGGGCCTCGAGGGGTCCAACATCCAACAATGCGGGCCCTCCATGCCGCACTGGGTTGGCTTGTGGGGCCCTCGTGTGGCCCCTAGCCTTCCTCTAACGTGATACATGTGTGTCATGTCTCTTTCTGTCAGTAAGATTGAAAACCGCAAGATCGAACCCATCACAAAGCACCTCATCCAATGGCAAGATAAATCAATCTCGGTCGCCAAACTAAACCAATAAATCGGAGAAGAAATACAAGGCCATAACAGTCATGCATAAAAGAGTCCAAAGTAGACTCAAATAATATTCATGGATAGATCAGATCATACACTCACAATTTATCTGATCCCAAAAAACACACCGCAAAAGAGTTACATCAAATAGATCTCCAGGAAAATCGAGGAGAACATTGCATTCAATATCAAAAAGAGAGAAGAAGCCATCTAGTTATAAGCTACGGACCCGTAGGTTTGTGGTAAACTACTCACACATTATCGAAGGGGCAGCAAGGATGATGAAGAACCCCTCCATGATCGTTCCCACCTCCGACAGAGTGCCACAAAAGGCCTCTAGATCGGATCTCGTGGTTCTAGAACTTGAAGTGGTGGAGACATTATTTCGTTGACTCCTCTAGAATTTTGGTGATTTTAGAGTATTTATAGAGTCGAAGGTAGGTCAAGGTAGTTCTCGTGGGCTCCACTACCCACTAGGGCGCTCCGAAGGCCCGTGGCGTGCCTTGGTGCCTTGTGGGCCCCGTGGGCCTCCTCTCGTAGCCTCGAGAAGCTTTGAGGGTCTATTCTTGCTAGAAAATATCTCCAAAAAGTTTCATGGCATTTGGACTTCGTTTGGTATTAATATTCGGCAAAGTAAAAAACATGCAAAAAACACCAACTAGCACTGGGCACTAAATTAATAGGTTAGTCCCAAAAAATGATATAAAGTTTCTACTAAATGTATATGAAACATCCAAGATTAATAATAGATAAGTTGGAGAAGTATCAGCATCCCCAAGCTTAATTCCTGATCGTCCTCGAGTAGGCAAATGATAAAAACATAATTTTTGATGTGGAATGTTGCCTATCATGTTCATCACATGTTCCTTTGATTTGTTGCATGGACATTGGACTTTAAGTGATTCAAAGAAATAGTCTATAATATGACATACAGACATCAATACTCAAGCATATAAACAAGCAACCATGTCTTCCAAAATATCAACTCTAAAGAAATCTATGCCTAGACAATTATACTCAATCATTGATCCATTCATGTAGCAAACTCAAATATTAGCTATATCTAATGCACAAGTATGACAATAGTGTTTCCTAGTTGGTGCTTTCTACACTTGTGCAACTATGTGCTATACAAACGGTTTTTAACCCTTTCCCGCGATGGCATTTGAAACCATCGCCTAATGAGTGTGTGCGATAGGGGGATCCTTCCCACACGACCCAAAATACGTCGGGTATAGTGTGTGGGAATGCATAGGTTGTGCATAACGAAGCGTATGCGATGCCGACATCTATCCCAAACACGAGTCTTTGGACAATTATTTATGATATCTCCAATATCCCAAACGCTCCATCCTTGCTACTTGTTTGTGATCACATCACCATCACAATCACACTTCTGTGGTTTTACCTTACCAGCCGCAATCCATGCACAGCCCACGCACTGGAGTTTTATAGGCACGTACGAAACTAGCTCTACATTTACGATACGCGTCTCATCACGAACAATTCATGATTGTAAAGCATGTACGATAAGGCGACAAACATACATATTTGGACTTCTCGCACCGTTTGTGATATTGTCTGACATCACACACGCTTTTTAAATGGCAACTGTGTGCATGTTTATACATGTTTCCTCTCTATGAACCCTGTCAGATTATGATGTATATCACACACGCTGTGCTTTATAGATCGTGTGTGCCGTAATGACCTGCAGAGCACATTTCCATCCTAATTTAATAGTTGCTATTTAAAATTGTACCAAGTTTCAATTTGAAAGTAGGTTATAACTTCATTCATATCCATTAGATTTAACAACCAATGCATTATTCGATTCATAGGTACACATGTTCAATTACAAAGTTCTTACTATTGTGTACCAAATAAAGAATGATGAAAAAGGAATTACATAAGTACCAAATAAAGAATGATGAACCAGTGTTGTGTACTTGTACTATTAAAGATGGTAAAGAAAGAGGCAAGATACATTCTAGTAGTTGAACAAGCTGAAGCGGAATGCCCCTACTATGCTCTCCTCCATGGAGAAGGCATGCACGACTCTAGTCCAACCCCTTCTGTTGGTCGTCCGCCAATCATGTAGTTTGAGAGGTAATCTTGAGTAAACTACTTCAGGAACCACTCCAAAGGAAAAAGATTCATACATTGTCATCTAACAGAATTCATTATGGGCAGAAAAAAGAAGGCTACAAAGTTCTTACTTACCATTCTGCAGTTCACTCTTGTCTTACATAAAGTGTAAACAAATAGTTCGATTGACATATTTTGACCCATTTTAATAACAATCTTTATGAGTCTCCTCACTTGATGCTGGTTCATGAATATGTCATTGCCCCACATGCAGAAAGGGTTGAAGCATGGATCTTTGCCAATGACATATGTACCTAAAAGCACCAAGTTAATATTAGAAGCTAAACAACAATTGCACAATGATGTAGTACAACACTCCCTCCATCTCTAGCTGATCCCCTAAATGTTAACGGAGTAAAACACTTATTGGAGTATATGTTTACTCCAGCAATTTTTGGCCCTTTCTAGTCGACCCCTAAACTTAACATTGTAAACCTCAATTTGATCAAGTTCAAAGCAGGTTCAACCAAAAGTAGCATACATTCAAACATAAACATAGATAGTTTTGCATAATCGAACATCAAACATAAATTTGAACTAAACTAAACTATGTTCGGTCGAAGTGGAGGTCGAGCGAATCCTTCCTCGTCAAGTACGGTGTGCCGTGAGCTAGGTCTGGGCCGGTGCGTCGTTGGGGTCGTTGGGGAAGACACTCCTCCACTCGTCGAATGTTGTACTCCTCATCCTTGCTACCCACCTCGATGCCCTTTCGCCGACGTCCTCTCCACCGTCGACATTGTCATCGAAGCAGAGAACGATAAACTCACCGCCCTCCGCGTCAGCAAAGATCATCCGCTCCACATCCACGAGCTCCGGGTGTTGTCGGCGGAGCTTTTGCATGTAGGCCTCATGGGCAGTCTTGGCCTCGAGGTGCTCCCTCGCCTCGCGGTCCTCCCGCACCATAGCCGAGCTTACCACCCCCGGATCCGGTGGGACGAGGTCGAACGGATGTGTACCAAAGGGTAAATTGAGACTAGCTACCACGCCGTGGTAGCGGACATGCCAGCTGTCTTACTCCATGGCCCTGAGCTCGCCATGTGGAAGCTATCGAGCCACTGGCACGTACGGGTCTCCCGATCCGTAATCTCAGTGATACAGGCCCCCACCATCGCTTCCGGACCCAGAGGTAGGACCTCGTCAGCGGCCGGGACCGAGGGAGGACGAGGAAGTCCTCGAGGCGGCATAAGGGAGCGGTGGCTATCGGATCGTGCGACCAACAACAACGTCTTGATGTCGGGGACACAAAGGAGGACGGGGACACCTCGGCAGCACCTGCTGATGTCGGGTGAAGAGGCCGCGACAAACCTCTTTTGGGCCATTGGTTGCTCGAGCTCCCCGGCATACATACATAGGTTGATGACCTACCAATGGTTTCGAGCGAGGGAGGGGTGGTGTGTGTGTGTGAGCGAAGATTTTGGGGGTGTGTGGAGGGGGATAAGGTGGTGTTTGAGGAAATACTGCGTCAACTGGACATTTTACTATGCGGTAGTAAAGTCGGGGCCGCTGAAAATTTGGATCAAGGCCAAGCAGCTATTTTTGATATTGCAAGGTATGTAGATCCGGGAGTAAATGACGGGGCTACTAAAAATTTGTATCAAGTGATAGAAGCAGAGCGGGACTTGAAAACATCGCACAAGTTCAAAACGTACTAATTATGTGGTTTCAAATAGATAAACCTCGAGACGAGCATATATATTTTTAGATTGTGAGGGATGCAAGCGGGAGTAAAATGTTGGGGCTACTCAAAATTTGAATCAAGGGATTGAAGCAGAGCGGGAGTAACACACATCGCACACGGTCCACACATACTAATCATGTGCTATCAATTATAGAAACCTTCGAGGCGGTAGATATTTTCAATATTGCAAGGTAGTAGATATTTTCGAGAATGAGAATGTGGTACGGGCACGGATGTGTTGTTCTTAGTGGCACGGGCACGGGTGTGGCACACGAGTAGTCTAGGCGAACCATGTGTGTTGCGTCCCCAATCATAGATGATTGATGCATCCAACTCGTGTGGTGTCTATAAATATGGCAAAAAGAATAACAAGGGAAAGGGTCGGAACATGAACACACTTTCATGTGGACCAAATATATGTATGAAAAGGGTGGCTTGATGTTCAAATACCCAATGCACATGTTTTATGTGGCACCTGTCGCACAAAGCGCATAGTATTGCTAGTCAGCCACCGATACGTCTCCATCGTATCTACTTTTCCAAACTCTTTTGCCCTTGTTTTGGACTCTAATTTGCATGATTTGAATGGAACTAACCCGGACTGACGTTGTTTTCAGCAGAATTGCCATAGTGTTGTTTTTGTGCAGAAATGAAAGTTCTCCGAACGTCCTGAAAATTTACGGAGAATTTTTCTGGAAAATATGAAAAATACATGCGCAAAGATCCATCGGAGGGGCTAGGCCAGTGGGCCACAAGCCCTATTGCCGCGGCAACCCCCTCGCCTCGATAACCAAGCTTGTGGGGCCCACGTGGCTCTGGCGCCCCCAAACTCAGCTGTATAAATTCACTTTCACCCAGAAAAAGCCAGAAGAGAAGATTTTGTCGCGTTTGCAATATGGAGGCGCCGCCACATCCTGTTCTTCATGTGGAGGACAGATCTGGAGTCTGATTTGGGCTCTAGAGAGGGGAAATCGTCGCCATCGTCATCATCAACCTTCTTCCCTCTCCAATTCCATGAAGCTCTTCATCCTTCGTGAGTAATCTATTCGTAGGCTCGCTCGGCGGTGATGAGTAGGATGAGATCTATCATGTAATCGAGTTAGTTTTGACGGGGATTCATCCCTAGTATCCACTATGTTCGGAGATTGATGTTGCTACTACTTTGCCATGCTTAATGCTTGTCACTAGGGCCCGAGTGCCATGATTTCAGATCTGAAATTATTATCTTGTCACCAATATATGTGTGTTTTAGATCCGATCTTGCAAGTTGGTGTTATGACCCAGCAATCCCGGAGTGACAATAACCGGAACCACTCCCGGTGATGACCATAGTTTGAGGAGTTAATGTGTTCACCAAGTGCTAATGCGTTGTTCCGGTTCTTTATTAAAAGGAGAACCTTAATATCCTATAGTATCCTTTTGGACACCGCTGCCACGGGAGGGATGGACAATAGATGTCATGCAAGTTCTTTTCCCTAAGCACGTATGACTACACACGGAATGCATGCCTACATCACATTGACGAACGGGAGCTAGCCACACATCTCTCCGTGTTATAACGGTTGCATGATGAATATCACCAAACGAATCACCGACCCATTACCTACGAGTTTGTGCCACTGCTGCTATTACTTGCTCTGCCACTACTGCTGTTACTACTGTTGCTGCTATTGATACTTGCTACTGTTGCTACTTGCTACTGCTGTCACTACTGCTGTTCCTTGCCACTGCTGTTACTCGTTACACTGCTGCTACCTGCTACAATTCTGCTACGGGAAAAGACAATTTCCGTCAACGGGCAACTTCTGGCGCCATTGATACGACAGTTAGGAATAGTCTGCCGTCAACAGATCATTTCTGACACCGCTGTTATCATCCTACTTTGCTCCTGATACTTTGCTTGCAAATACTAATCTTTCAAGTGTGGTTGAATCTGACACATTCAGCTGCTGATACTCGAGATTATTCGCTCACCTCCTGACTGGCGTACCAACGAATTTGGGTCGAATACTCTACCCTCGAAAACTGCCGCGAACCCACGCACTGGTGGGCCATTGCAAGACAATTGCTAATTGTTGAGCAACTGGGAGCAGTTCTGGCTCTGTTGTCGTGAAGTCATCAAGTCAGGGACTCGTCAACAATATTCTTCTAGTGCCGTTGCCGGGGAGTGCTAGCGGCATTTTTCTGGCGCCGTTGCCGGGGAGGTATTGCTATATTCTCTGAGTCACTTGGGATTTATATCTGCTGATCAGTATGAAGAATCTGAAAGATCCAAAAACCAAAGTCTTGCCCTCAACTACGAGGGGAGGTAAGGAACTGCCATCTAGCTCTGCACTTGATTCACCTTCAGTTATGAGTAAGTTTGCGACATCACCTCCTGCTAGAAATCTTGATATGTCACATGTGCTAGATGATGCTTATGATGCTACTATGCCTGATACTGCTAGAGATGCTATGCCTGATACTGCTAGAGATGCTATGCCTAATACTATTTTGCCTGATGATGCTATGCTTGATCCTGCTAGAGATACTACTTTTCCTGATGTGCCACTAGGGGCATTCCTTGATGCTCATATTGCTAGAGTTACTACCAATGCTCGTGATGCTTCTGAAACAGCCGATACTATTGAGATAGAACCTGCTTTTGCTCCTGCTAGATCTAGCTCTCCTAGATATGAATTGCCTGATATACCTGAGGGTTACGTTATGGAGGGAGAGATAGCTGAGGATTTTCTTGCGTGTAAGGATGCCTCTGACGCTGAGAAATTACTTCTCAAGTGGAAGAAAAAATCTCTGAAAGCTAGGATGAAATACGACCGAAGTTTGCCACTTCACATATCTTTATCACCGATAAGGATTATGAATTCTCTGTCGACCCTGAGATAATCTTTCTAGTCGAATATGATCCTTTCCACGGTTATGAATCTGAGACGGTCGTAGCCCATCTTATCAAAGTACATGATATAGCCACCCTTTTCACTAGTGAGGAGAAGATCCGCCACTACTATATCCTTAAGTTGTTTCCTTTCTCTCTGCAGGATGACGCTAAAGCCTGGTTCGCTTCTCTTGCTCCTGGATGTGTGAGTAGTCCCCAGGATATGGTCTATTACTTCTATAGAAATATTTCCCTGCCCATAAGAAGCAAGCTGCCTTACAGGAAATATAGAACTTTGCTCAACTCCAAGAAGAGAGTCTCCCACAAGCTTGGGGGAGGCTCGTCCAGCTACAGAATGCTTTGCCTGATTACCCTCTTAAGAACAACGAGATACTTGATATCTTCTATAACGGACTTACCGATGCCTCCAGAGACCACCTAGATAGTTGTGCCGGTTGTGTTTTTAGGGAACGAACTATCGAACAAGCTAAGACTCTACTGAATAACATCTTGATCAACGATAATGCTTGGACTATTCCTGAACCACCTCCTAAGCCAACTCCGAAGAAAAGAGGTATCCTATTCCTCAGTCCCGAAGATATGAAAGAAGCCAAGAAATCTATGCAAGAGAAAGGCATTAGATTTGAAGATGTCAAAAATCTGCCACCTATTGAAGAGATCCATGGTCTCGATAACCCGATACAGGTAGTGGAAGTAAATTCTCTGCGTAGGTTTGATGAGAGTGATATTACTTTTGATAAACCTGCTAGCCTATGCTTTGATGAATTTGACAACTTTGTTGCCAAACAACAGAGTTTCAATAATTATGTTAGCAGACATTTGGAACAGTACTCGTATGCTTAGTCATTTAAGTGCTTGTGTAGACAGAAATGTCAATGATTTGAAGCTTCTGAGTAAACATGCCTCTATGATTACTACTTAGGTAGAACAAGTACTTAAAGCTCAGAATGACCTGCTCAATGAATTAAATGACAATTCTGTCAGAGTCATTACTAGAGGAGGCAAAATAACTCAGGAACCTTTGTATCCTGAGGGTCATCCTAAGAGAATTGATCAAGATTCTCAAGGAATTAATGCAGATGCACCCAGTCATCCTAGGGAGAAGAAGAAGGATGATAGAAACCTGCATGTTGGTTCACGAAATACTGTCACACCTGAAGAACCAAATGATATTTCTGCGTATGATGCAGAAACACAATCTGGTGATGAACATGAACCTGGTCACAATATGGACATCGATGTTCACAATGATGCTCAACCTAGCAATGATAAGGATTTGGAGATTGAACCTACGGTTAATCCTGATAACCCACAACCTAAGAGATACGATAAGAATGACTTCACTGCTAGGAAGCACGGTAAAGAAAGGGAGCCATGGGTTCAGAGACCTATGCCCTTTCCTCCTAAGCCATCCAAGAAAAAGGATGATGAGGATTTTGAGCGCTTTATTGAAATGATAAGACCCGTCTTTCTGCAGATGCGGTTAGTTGATATGCTCAAAATGTCTCCGTATGCCAAGTACATGAAAGATATCGTGACCAATAAATGGAAGATACCAGATCTTGAGATCTCCACCATGCTTGCCAATTACACTTTCAAAGGTGGAACTCCTAAGAAACTTGGTGATCCCGGAGTGCCCACTATACCTTGCTCCATTAAAGGGAACTACATAAGAACTACCTTATGTGACTCGAAGCCGGAGTTAGAGTTATGCCTCTCTCTCTTTATCGTAGACTTGAAGTGGATAAGTTGACACCTACTGAAATCTCTGTGCAAATGGCTGACAAATCAACTGCTTTCCATGTTGGCATTTGCGAGGTTGTGCCTGTTGTGGTTGCTAACACCACTATCTTAACATACGTTGTTATCTTAGATATTCCCGAGGACGATGCCATGGTTGTCATCCTCGGAAGACCCTTCTTAAACACTGCAGGGGCTGTTATAGATTGCAACAAAGGCAATGTCACTTTCCATGTCAACGGTAATGAGCATACCGTGCACTTTCCGAAGAAATGATATCAAGTACATTGCATCAATGCTATCGAAAAAACTTCATCGATTCTTATTGGGAGCTTTGACTGAACTATTCCTCGTGTCAAGATGAAGTATGATTTGCATGTTGGGGAGATTCATATCCCCATTGAGGTGACTTAGTGGCTATTTGAAAACTCTACGTTCTCTCTTGCGATTTGAGAAAGTTTTGTCATAAGTATTTGATCAACCCCATTGACGGATTTCTTTCGATGACCAGGAAACGGATGAATCAAAGAGTCACATACCTCTGTTTTAAGCTTTTACTTTATGTTGCTTAGAAGAAAAATGATAGGTTTAGTTTAGTTTTTCCTGTTTTCAATTTTAGCGTCCCGAAGAAAAATACCCCAAAAATAAAAGTTCTCCGATGGTCCTGAAAATCTAGTATGATTTTTTCTGGAATATTTCAAAAATACTGAGACAAAGAGCTGGTCTGGGGGCCACCCCAGTGAGCCACAAGCCCTGTCACCGCGGCCACCCCCCTGGCCATGGCAAGCAAGCTTGTGGGGCCCATAGGGCCCCCTCCACTCATTCCAGCTCCCATCCTCTTCTTCTTCCTCTAGAAAAAATTGTTTCGCAGCTCAAACCCGTGTTCTTGCTCATTTGGTTGTGATTTTCAATCTCCTTGCTCAAAGCACCATTCTCCGAACCGTTTTGGGGAAACTACTCCTTGGTAAGTGACTCCTCCATTGGTCCAATTAGTTTTTGCTCTAGTGCTTTATCCTTCGCGTATTCTTGCTACCTTGGTGACCCTGTTCTTGAGCTTGAAATGTTGATTTTAGCTGGTCCCAAGTAGTTTTAGCACGTGATACGGTCTCTATGCACTAGTAGGAGTAGTTTCTACAAGGTGTTTTTGGTCTTTATTCACTTTTCTCTTGAACTTCAAAATTTCAGCAAAGAGAAATTATGTTCAGGAGGAAGTTTCATGGTGGTTCGTCAAGTAAGAAGGGTCCCCGTCTTTCTTTTCGGGAGCCCGATCATTATCAACTAAGGAATGCACCGACCATGTGAATGGCCTTCCGATGAGTTCATGATCGAAGCAGGCTTCAAGGATGAGTTTGATACACTTGTCTGCAATGCCGGGTTAGAAGAATTCCTCTCAGATAAATGTCAACAGTATGCTATGCTCACTGCCTCTTTCGTGCGTAGATTTAAATTTTCAGTTGGCCGTGACTCATCCATACTGTTTGATTTGTATGATAAATCCTATGCCATGGATTTGGAGGATTTTAATAGGATTTGCAAAATACCCGATGGGGGTAATCTTAAAGATCCTGCTAAATCTTCGGTTAAAGATTTTTTCTCTAGTATATCTGTTGGAGAAACTAGAGACATCACGCAAGCTACCATAGGAAGCATTCGTTACCCTGCCTTGCACTACTTTGCCCTCTTCATAGGTAGATGCATTAACGGTAAGGTTGAACATTTTCACCTGTGCGCATCTGACATTAGTATCCTTAAGAGCGCAGTTATGGGTGACGAAAGCTTCAACATGGGAGCTATTATAGCAAGGAGGCTGAATAAGAACGCTATGGAGGGAGATTTCTTTGGCGGCATCTATGCCACTCGCATAGCAAATTTTCTTGGAGTACCCATCCGCGTAGGAGATCCCCCACTCCATACAGCTTTCCTTGCCCTCGTCGCTTTGACATGCTACCAGTTCCTTGAGAGGGATGATGAATCCCTCCTGTACTGATTGATATTTAATCGACAGCGTGTCTTCCATATTACCCTTCCTGCTCCTGCTTTCTTTGACTTTCAGGTAAAACGGAGATACTACATAACCATAGGAGAGGCAGAGGAGTATGAGAGGGAGGTGACGGCTGCTCGTCTTCGTGAGGCACCTATTCAGGCAGTGGCTGCAGCGCTCACGTATAAGCCCGATTATGATTTTGGGTTTTGCCAGGACTGTCCTAGGGAGTAGTCCATGCTAGGCCAAAAGCCTAAGCTTGGGGGAGTACGTGTTCTCACCGACCTTACATTCATGCTTATGCTTTCACTTTGTTCATCGGTGTTCACACTTTGCCACTGTATTATCCATGCTAGTTTATTTTTATTTTCTTGTTTTCTTGCTTTGTGTCCTTTTGAGAAAACCCAAAAAGATTTTCCTTTCTTATTTTTGCTTGTTGGGAGCTTTCCCGTGTAAATAGTTTTCTTTTTCTTTGGGTCAAGGTAGAAGATATTGGTTACAATGTTTAGTTGCTCTTCCATGCATACCTGTTTAGCTTTCAAAGAGCCATATTACTTTGTCTTCTCCTTTGTGTTTGCCTGCAGATTCAGCTTAGTCCAATGCACGAGCACTCTTATTATTGTTCACATCGTTCGATCGTGCAAGTGAAAGGCAATAATGATGATATATGATGAAGTGACTGAGACTGGAAAAGCTGGTATGAACTCTATCTATTTTGTTTTTGTAAATATGACTAGCTTGTCATCGCAGATTCAGCTTTTTTGTGAGAGAACCATGTTTGCAATGACAACTTAGAGATCATAGTTTCTGATGCCATGCTTATTTAGCTAGGAGCTTATAATGGTTTGTCTTGAATGCCAACATAGATTTTGAGATGACTATGATGTAGTATGATAGGATGGTATTCTGCTTTGAATGATTCAAGTGCCTTGACTTGGCGCATGTTCATACATCTAGTTGAAACAAAATCAGCATAGCCTCTATGATGTTCGTGTTCATGGTGATTTATATCCTGTTCATGCTTGCATTCCATGTTAGTCAAACTCATTGCATCTTGATGACTGTTGTCGCTCTCTAGTTGGTCGCTTCCCAGTCTTTTGCTAGCCTTCACTTGTAGTAAGCGGAATACTGCTTGTGCATCCACTTCCATAAACCCAAAAGTTTTTCCATGAGAGTCCACCATACCTACCTATTTGCGGTATTTACCTGCCGTTCCAAGTAAATTTGCATGTGCCATTCTCTAAACCTTCAAGAAATAATCTGTTTTGCATGCCCGAACCGCTCATGTGGTGACAGGGGGCTATTGATATCTTCCATGTCAGGCGTGTTATCCTCGACATGTGTTTATTCACTGTCATTCACGAGAAAGGGGCCGGTAATTGGAATGCCCAGTTCCACGCTTAAATCGAAAACATAATTATAAAACAAGACTCCCCCTGGATTGATGTTAGTATCGACGGTACCCGAGGATTCGGCTAGGCGTGGAGTGTGATTGATCGGTGGTGGGGGAGTTAAAACTTTACTTTTCCGTTTGGGAACCACCTATAGCATGAGTAGCATGGAAGATATTGAGAACTCTTGGTCATTGCGTTGACAATGAAAGCATCCACCCAAAATTATTATCTCTGTTTTCAAAGCTTGAGCTCTGGCACCTCTGCAAATCAATGCTTCCCTCCACGAAGGGCCTGTCTATTTATTTTCCTATTGAGTCATCCTCTTCTTATATAAGCACCAATTAGAGAGCACCTCCGTCATTTTTATGCTTTGCTTTTGATTGATATTGAGTATGACTATACCTGGATCTTTGTTGCTATGAATTACAATGTTTAGCCAGTCCTTGATCTCAGAAAGAGCTAGCGAGATACCACCTATTCATATTGCTTCATGCTTGTTTTGATTGAATTGTTGGTATCTGAAACTCATTATTATTTGCTCGTTAGCTGATTATGCCATTGATATTAGTTTACCGTGAGACCTTTGTGTCACTTGCTTATGTGGTTAACTTGTGATCTTATTGAAATTCTGGTTACGAGTTAGACATAGTTGCAACAACAAGATCAAACAGAGTTTGTCAAAGTTTTTGTTTCTCTTTCAGTTTGTCAACTGAGTTGCTTGAGGACAAGCCAGGTTTTCAGCTTGGGGGAGTTGATACGTCTCCATCGTATCTACTTTTCCAAACTAGTTTGCCCTTGTTTTGGACTCAAATTTGCATGATTTGAATGGAACTAACCCGGACTGACGCTGTTTTCAGCAGAATTGCCATGGTGTTGTTTTTGTGCAGAAATGAAAGTTCTCGGAACGTCCTGAAAATTTACGGAGAATTTTTCTGGAAAATATGTAAAATACCTGCGCAAAGATCCACCGGAGGGGCTGGGCCAGTGGGCCACAAGCCCTGTTGCCGCGGCCACCCCCCTGGCCGCGGCAACCAAGCTTGTGGGGCCCACGTGGCTCTGCCGCCCCTAAACTTAGCTCTATAAATTCACTTTCGCCAAAAAAAACCAGAAGAGAAGATTTCGTCGCGTTTGCAATACGGAGGCGCCGCCACATCCTGTTCTTCATCTGGAGGACAGATGTGGAGTCCGTTTTGGGCTCCGGAGAGGAGAAATCGTCTCCATCGTCATCATCAACCTTCTTCCCTCTCCAATTCCATGAAGCTCTTCATCATTCGTGAGTAATCTATTCGTAGCCTCGCTGGGCGGTGATGAGTAGGATGAGATCTATCATGTAATCGAGTTAGTTTTGACGGGGATTGATCCCTAGTATCCACTATGTTCTGAGATTGATGTTGCTACTACTTTTCCATGCTTAATGCTTGTCACTAGGGCCCGAGTGCCATGATTTCAGATCTGAAATTATTATGTTGTCACCAATATATGTGTTGAATACCCAATGCACCACATTGATGTGATGCATGCATTGAAAATCGCACGTTCGCCACATAGAGCAAGAGGTTCATGACGTCTCGTGTACCTGCTCCCCCCCCCCCCAATTCTATCCAGTGGGATGGATTCAAGTGTACACATGCGCAATAATTTAATCTCACATCATAATCTATCCCGTGAGAGAAACAAAAAATTAATCCCTAAGTCAAATTAATTAACCTCTCTCGTTGTCGGTGAAAGTGATGGACCAAGCGGGCTCATAGATGGAAGCATCACCGATAACTGCGTGAGTGAGTGCGAGAGGACAACTAACATCCCTTGCATGTGTGCCAAACATATATAGAGGTGTGTGGTTGTGATGTTTTGAATACCTAATGCACAAGTTTGATGTGGCGTCTGCCTCGAAATCCATAAAGTCCCCACACGGAGTGGGGTTCATGACACCTATAGTATATGTTGGTTCCATCCCCACTTCGACATGCACTATATACTCCAAGCGTAATATGGTCCTAAAAGAATTAATCATCCTTGTTCGTCAAACTATACATCTCTCTCGTTGGGTCAAAGTGATGAACGATGACGTCGTGGGCCCACATGAGCGAAGCGTACATCACACACGAGTGAGCATCCTATATAGGATAACCACCATTTACATGTGGCCCAAAGAGGTGTTTGTGTGATGTTTGAATACATAATGCATAACTTTGATGTGGCACCTATATATACCTCAAAAACCGAAAAGTCCACACAGAGAGCAAGGTTCATGCATCGTGTGTGGTATGTGCTAGCCTCCATTATACGCATGGTATATATATACTCCTACTGTAGCACAAACCATAAAGAATCATTCCTTGAAGGTCAAATTAACCTCTCTCTCGTTGGGTCAAAGTGCTGGAGGACTATCTCGTGGGCCGATAGATGGAAGTGGTGCATGCAAGTGAGTTCCTATAGGGAAAGAACCACCTGCATGGTATTTCATGATGTTTGAATACCAATGCACAACTTTGATGTGCCACCTGCCTCGGGAACCGAAAAGTCCTCACATAGAGTGAGGTTATGACACATATATAGTACACATGGTGCCCCCTCTTTGACAAGTACTACATACTCGTACAATGCATTTACGTGACACAAACCAAAAAAGAACCATCCTTGTTGGTCAAATTAACCTCTCTCTCGCTGTAGGATAAACTAATCGACGATGACCTTGCGGGCCGACAACGAGTCACACATGACTGAGTGTCATAGGACAACCACCGCACACATGTGCCCAAAAGAGTTGTGTTGTGTGATGTTTGAATACCCAGTGCAGAACTTTAATGTGGCACATGCTTAGCAAACCGAAAACGCACTACAGAGAGGTTCACAATGTGTAAGCCCTTCACTTCGAGCCAGTGGGAGGGACTCATGTGTATGCACTTGCCCGAACATTGATATTGAATCTCACCATTATCCACACGGTAACACACATGCCAAGATGAACCCCCCTTTGGTCAAATGCTTGTCGTTGTTGGTGGATACTGAAAACCTTTGCGACCTAACGAATGGGAACATCGCTGTTAACCGCATGTGGGAGTGTCTGAGAGGGCCACCAATGCATGCATGTGGCCCGAACATGTATGTATGAAAGGTTTGTGTAATGTTATAAGTAACCACTTACCGACTTTAATGTGGCATATATGACTCACAAAATGATGAATCCCATAGAGAGGCTCACGACTCGTAGTGTACTGGTGGACCCCCCCCCCTCCCCCACTCAAACACACACATCCCGCACCACCACCGCCACTCCGAGGCATGTCAAACTTTTTTTGCAGCGAACATGTGACCAAAGGAGTGTCGTGTTAAAATTATTAAAAATTGAGATTATTCGACCATTTTATACATTGATTGATTTCCTAGGGATTTAATTTGCAAAAATCAAATTTGAGCTACATGTGCACAAAAATTGATTGCAAAATCACATGTGTGTTCCTCGGTGCATGTTTTGCGTGCAAGAGATCTCAAAACGTTGAGAATATTGATTTTTAAAATTTAGTAAATCCAAAACTAAGTTCAAATTCATGAGACTTATCATGGTGTCATATGGACACCAGTAGACTGTGATATTATATTTTTTCGTCAAATTTGAGAAAAGTGTTGATATAATCTTCTTACAAACAGGAGATTGTTAATAATTGGCAAGCAATACTGCATACGGGTTATTTATTTGGACCGTGTGCGTTAGACCAACAATGTAGACGTGCCATGCTTCGGTTAAGCATAAAGCAGCAGAAGTAATCGTCATGAACTTGATGAAAAATAAATCCTTGTGCTTTTGGACCGTTTGTAAGCAGGAGTTAGATATTGTTGCCCTTTTCAACTCAGCTTTGACCCATATTTTCTTTCATACTGAGCCAATTTCTTTCCATTTCTTTAATTAATACATAAGTATTATAAGCAATCAAAACATAGGGAAAGAACATCACTCTCATGGGATCCTTGAGTTCATGGTTCATTACAGAGCCCGTAGGTTCTTAGCGCCCGCCAGCACCCACAAACTTATTTTCATATAGCACACCGAATGGGATGTAATTCCTAATAATAAAAGCTGCATGGTAGTGAGAGATTTGAATTATGACATTGGGACCCACGAGGAAAAATCTATCCAGGGCGGTGTTGAATCGAAAGTAAACATTGAGAAACTGGTTTTAAAATTACTGTAAATCCAAAACTGGCCTCAAAATCATGAAACTTGGCACGGTGTTATGACCTGGCACCATCATGATGTGGTAAAAAATTAGTCCAATTTGGGACAAGTTTTGTTATAAACTTCTTACAAATCGGAGCTTCTCTCGAGAAGCCTCATGGTTCCGAGTGGGAACATGTGACCTATGTGTGTGTAATGACACACACTGTCTCTTCCCTCCTTAATTTATTTTACAGAGGCAACACGCAACAATAGAAGTGTCGTCCTAAAAATATGAAACTATTCAGCATTCGTTTTGCTTTTTATGCATTATTTGAGTTTTCTAGGCATTTTGGAACATACTTTGGTGTGTGCAAAGGTCATGTGTGAACTAGCCACCTATGTAATTGGATGTTCAATTTGCTTATGGAATCAAGTCCTTATAAGTCATAAGTACATATATTGTTATTTTGTATGCAATGACATCGCACACGGACCATACTACGGAACCCGTCAGTGTTGAATACATCAGTCGCTGACAATTGTATACCACCAAGCGTTTGTCCACAACACAGGCGGCTTATTAGCAGAAATTGTCTATGTTATTATGGGTCTTCGCACACATTTCTGATGAGGACCTATTTGCCACATATCACACATATCTTGTTAAGTTGAAACATTTATGTTGTGTTGCCTAATCGAAAAAAGTTCATCTGAGTGAATTGTATGTTGTGTATCACACACACTTTAATCTGGGTGATTGTTTCCATTGCGTTCCCTAATCACAAATAGTTCATCCGAGTAAATTTTACGCCATATATCGCACACAGCTTCATATGCCTGGCTGTTTCTGTTGTTCTGCCTCGTCGCAAACAGTTCATTGGACTGAACCGTATGCCACGCATTGCACACGCAACTATAATTAGAATCATGTTTGATGTCTCTTCCATGGCACACGTGTCATGTCATTTTTAATGTTTTTTACATCACCATTTGTGATTAATGCATCGCCACACAGTTTCCTAGAAGGGTCTCTGATTGTAGTGTCCCATTAGCAGCATCCTGCAGTATTAATCACAGAAGATAGAGCCTCAATAAAAATAAAAATTGCGTAAAAGTAAATAGATAGGCCTTTCGCAGAGGGAAGCAGAGATTTGTTGAGGTGCGAGAGCTCATAGCTTAAGTTGACAAATAAGATTTGTTTTGAGAGGCATGCTTTTCCCGTCAACGAAAACAACCGAGAATTTTCAATATCTTCCATGCTAGATAAATCATGGGCGATTCTCAAACACAAAATAAAGTTTATTTCCTTTTCCACCATTCTCACACAACCCATGGCTAGACATATGCATGGGTGCCCTCCATACCAACACTTCCCAAGGAATTTATTATTGAACAACATATATATAGTTTTTTCATTTTTGGACTCGGCGTTCCTATTACCTACCACCCTCTTGTGCAAGGACAAGTGAATAAACATTCTTCTTGAGAATAACCTAACTAGCATGGAAATATTGGCCACCCCCTGCCGCTTCATGAGAGGTACAAACACACAAAAAGGAAATTCTTTTGAAAATTGTAGTTGGCACATACAAATTTATTTGGAACGACATGGAAATACCGTATATAGGTAGGTATGGTGGACTCAATTTGCACAACTTTGGGTTTAAGGAGTTGGATGCACAAGCTATATTCCTCCTTTGTACAAATGAAGCCTAGCAAATAGATTGAGATGCGACCAACCAAGAAAGGAAAACGGTCATAAATGATTATTAAACATAGCTAACATTGAATAATGCACCACAAGTAGGATGTAACTTCATTGCATAACTATTGACTTTCGTTTTTGCATAGAGAATCACAAACCTTAACACAAATATTCTTATCATAATTACTCACCAACAAGACTCACATATTACAATTTGTATATCGCAAAGCTATTGCACGGAATAAACTTTATAATATGCGATGATCTTCATGAAAGTTTTTATTATATCCCTCTTCAATATCTATCACTATGGGACCAAATTCATATCTCGTGCAAATTATCATTACTATTATTTAACTATCAAAAAGATATAAGTGAAGAACGAGATCATAAATATTTCTTTAAAAATTATCATATCAACTCTCAAAATAATTTAAGTGAAGCATGAGAGTCGATTTGTTTAAATTTTACTACCTCTCGAATTGATATATGTGATGCATGAGAGCATTTGTTTAAAATATAATCACCATTGTGCTAAAATATATATAACTAAAGTACTAGAGCAATTCCCTAGCTCAAACAATTTAAGTAAACCACGTAGAGTATTCTAGAAAATCATGATATGGAGGTGGCTCTTATTGGAAATATGCCCTAGAGGCAATAATAAAATGGTTATTATTATATTTCCTTGTTTATGATAATTGTATATTGTTCATGCTATAATTATATTAACCGGAAACCGTAATACATGTGTGAATACATAGACCACACCATGTCCCTAGTGAGCCTCTAGGTGACTGGCTCTTTGATCAATGGATGGTCATGGTTTCGTGACCATGGACATTGGATCTCGTTGATGACGGGATCACATCATTAGGAGAATGATGTGATGGACAAGACCCAATCCTAAGCATAGCACAAAGATCGTGTAGTTCATGTGCTAGAGCTTTTCTAATGTCAAGTATCATTTCCTTAGACCATGAGATTGTGCAACTCCCGGATACTGTAGGAATGCTTCGGGTGTATCAAATGTCGCAACGTAACTGGGTGACTATAAAGGTGCAGTACAGGTATCTTCGAAAGTGTCTGTTGGGTTGGTACGAATCGAGACTTGGATTTCTCACTCCGTGTGACGGAGAGGTATCTCTAGGCCCACTGGGTAATACATCATCATAATGAGCTCAATGTGACTAAGGAGTTAGTCACGGGTAAAGAGACTTGCCCGTAACGAGATTTAACAAGGTATGGGGATACCGACGATCGAATCTTAGGCAAGTAACATACCGATGGATAAAGGGAATTGTATACGGGGTTAATTGAATCCCCGAGATCATGGTTCTGATCCCGCTATTGGTTATTGGCCGGAGAGGTGTCTCGGTTATGTCTGCATGGTTCCCGAACCCGTAGGGTCTACACACTTAAAGTTCGGTGACGCTATAGTTGTATGGGAATTCTATGTGGTTACCGAAAGTGGTTCGGAGTCCCAAATGGGATCCCAGACGTCACGAGGAGTTCTGGAATGGTCTGGAGGTAAAGATTTATATATGGAAAGTCCTATTTTGGCCACCGAAAAATGTTCGGGATTTTTCGGTATTGTACCGGGAAGATTCTAGAAGGTTTTGGAGTGGGGCCCACCTGCATGAGGGGACCCACATGAACGTGTGTATTGGGTTCAAGAACCCACACCCCTTGTCAAGGCGCACTGAGATCCCCCCTTAGAAGGAATAAGATCATATCCCGAAGGGATAAGATCAAGATCCCTAAAAAAGGGGGATAACAATCGATGGGGAAGGGAAAGGATGAGATTTCTTTCCTCCCACCTTTGCCAACGCTGCAATGGACTTGGAGGGCAAGAAAAAAGTCCCCTCCACCCCTATATATAGTGGGGAGGTGCATGGGAGTTTACCACTAGCCCCTGGGGCAGACCTCCCCCCTCCAACACCTCCTCCTCCTTTGTAGTGCTTAGCGAAGCTCTGCCGGAGAACCACGAGCTCCACCACCACCACGGCGTCTTGATGCCGGAGCTCTCCCTTAACTTCTCCTCTCCCCTTGCTGGATCAAGAAGGAGGAGACGTCCCCGGGTTGTACATGTGTTGAACACGGAGGCGCCGTCCATTCGGTGCTTGATTCAGATCTTCTGCGATTTGAATCGCCGCGAGTATGACTCCATAAACCGCGTTCTTTGCAACGCTTACGCTTAGCGATCTTCAAGGGTATGAAGATGCACTCCCTCTCTATCGTTGCTAGCATCTCCTAGATTGATCTTGGTGACACGTAGGACATTTTTGAGTTATTACTACGTTCCCTAACAGTGGCATCATGAGCTAGGTCTATGCATAGATTCTATGCACGAGTAGAACGCAAGTACTTGTGGGCGATGATTTGGTCAATTTGATTTCCGTTACTAATTATCATGCCGCACCCCGAAGATGGAGATCAAAGGCGCAAGATGATATTGGCCATATCATGTCACTTTATGATTTGCATGTGATGTTTATCTTGTTTTTACATCTTATTTTCTTAGAACGACGGTAGTAAATAAGATCATCCCTCACCAAAATTTCAAAAAATGTGTCCCCCCCTAAGTGTGCACCGTCGCGATTGATCGTTGTTTCGAAGCACCATGTGATGATCGGGCATGATAGATTCTAACGTTCGCATACAATAGGTGTAAGCCAGATTTACACATGCGAAACACTTAGGTTGACTTGACGAGCCTAGCATGTACAGACATGGCCTTGAAACACGAGAGACCAAAAGGTCGAACATGAGTTGTATAATAGATGCGATCAACATGGCGATGTTCACCATTGTTGACTAGTTCGTCTCACTTGATGGACACGGCCTAGTCGATATGAATCATGTATCACTTAGATGACTACAGGGATGTCTATCTGAGTGGGAGTTCATTAAATAATTTGATTAGATGAACTTAATTATCATGAACTTAGTCTAAAATTGTCTTTACAATCTATCTTGTAGATCCAATGACCCACGCTAAAATTGTCAAGAAAGAGGGGATGCCTTTCGGGGCATCCCCAAGCTTAATTGCTTGGTAGTCCATGAATATTGCCTTGGGGTGCCATGGGCATCCCCAAGCTTAGCCTCTTTCCACTCCTTATTCCTTCATCCATCGTGATCTCACCCAAAACTTGAAAACTTCAACTCCACAAATCTTAAAAAAACCTTAGTGAGATTTGTTAGTATAATAAAGCAAATCACCACTCTAAATACTATTGAAAACTCATTCATATTTTATTATTGCATTATACCTACTATATTCCAACTTTAACATGGCATATACCCCCCTATAATATCCATCAATTCACCAAAATAAACACACAATGCAACGAAAACAGAATCGGTCAAAAACAGAACAGTGTGTAATAATGTGAAGTATGACCAAATCTGTGTAATTCTAATAATTATGAAGAATTAGGACAGCGTGGGAAATTTTTATATCAATCATGTGTAAAAAAATCAGAGTAAAAGCACAATTTTTGTGAATTTTCAAAATTCCATAGTTGGGTGCAAAAGTTTCTAATTTTCAATAGGACCAAATCAGCTATCATCCAATGCAATCCTAAAGGCTTTACTTAGCACAAACACTAATAAGAACATGAAAACACGATCATAATAGTAGAATAATTGCATAACTATTGAAAAACATAAAGGAAAACAAAAATTTAAAATATAACTATTGGGTTGCCTCCTAACAAGCACTATTGTTTTATGCCCCTAACAAGGCATAATGGATAGATTTAAGTCTTGTCTTCTTAAGTTTTTACTCCATAGGTTTCCCTCATGATTGACTCCTATGGCGGATTAATTTTAGTTCTAGGGATTTGTTCCATATCCTTTCTCAACGGAAACAGAAATTTAATATTCCCTGCTTTCATATCAATCACGGTACCTATAGTTTGTAAAAATGGCCTACCAAGTATTATGGGACAAGATGGGTTGCAATTAATATCAAGCACAATAAAATCTATGGGCACATATTTTTTCAAGAATAAGAACATCATTAATTCTTCCCAAAGGCTTTTTAACAGTAGAATCCGCTAAGTGCAGATTAAGAGAACACTCTTCCAAATTGGTAAAACCTAACACATCACATAGAGATTTCAAAATTGTGGAAACACTAGCACCCAAATCACATAAATCATTGCACTCATAATTTTTCATCGTGACTTTATTGGTGGGTTCCCATTCATCATATAAATTTCTAGAAATTGAAATCTCTAATTCTAACTTTTCTTGAAAGGCTTTCATCATAGCTTCTACTATATGTTTAGTAAAAGCCCTATTTTGTTCATATGCATTGGGTGAATTTAAAATGATTGGCACAAATAAATAAATTCAATTAGAGAACAACTACATAATTAATGTCTTTGTAATCCAAGAGAGTGGGCACATCACTGGTTAATGCTTTTACCTATCCAAACTCACATTTATCTAATTTTTCAACAAGATTTTCATCGTCCAAATTATGGGGACGCTTTCTAGCTAAAGTTGACTCTTACTAAGCGTCGTTATTATCAAGTTTAATATTACTAGACAAGGGTCAATAGAAGAAACTCCAATTATTTTAACATCTTCATCATTACTATGAAAGAAATTGAGCGGAATCACCTTTTCTATTTTTTTTCAGGAAAGCGGTAAGGGAAGCCCCCACGGTTAGTTTTTTATATAATAAGAACCTAAATTCGTGCCCGTGAGGACTTGAACCTCTATGGTTGGGTTGTACACCCACTCAACTAGCCAAGTAAGCTAGGTTCACTTCTTAAAAAAATCTTTTTTAGCTCTTAGCAAGGCGTTTCTTTTCTTACTTTCATCGATGGAGACATACAAGGCTTTAGTTGATTCATTAACATCAATATTGGGTGGAAAACATTTAATCTTGATATTTTCTACATCATGTGTAATTCTATCAATGCTCCCACACATATCATCAATCTTACTCAATTTTTCTTCTGTCGTAGTGCTGAAAACTTTTTGAGCATTATTAGATTATTTAATATTATTATCAATATTAGAGGGCATCTTATTAATATTATATGAATTGCTATAGTAATTGCTATAATTATTGGAGGAACTTCCAAGCGACGGTCTAGGATTAAAATTACCCCTATAAGAATCATTGTTAAAGTTGTTTTGCGAGACAAAATTCACATCTATGGGATCATTATTTTGCTCAATAGAACTAGATAAATGCACATCATGAAAATCAATAGAAGCATTTTTACTAGCATCCAATTTCATAAGTGCCTCAACTTTTTCACTCAAAGTATTAATCTCTTCAATAGAATTAACCTTTTTACTAGTAGGTGCTCTTTTGGTATGCCATTGTGAATAATTTTTCGTGATATTATCAAGTAATTTGGTAGCTTAAACCAAAGTAATTTCCAGAAAATTACCACCCACGATGGAGTCTAAAATATTTATAGAGACAAAATTCAATCCTGCATAAAAAATGTATAAACATTCATAGATTTAAACCATGAGTAGGACAATTTCTTAGCACTAATTTCATTCTTTCCCAAGATTGTGAACATGTTCATGCTCAAATTGCTTGAAATTAATAATTTGATTTCTAATGGAAATAATTTTCGTGGGAGGAAAATACTTAGTAATAAAAGCATCTTTGCACTTATCCCATGCATCAATACTATTGTGTGGCAAAGAAGAAAACCAAAATTTTGCACGATCCCTCAAAGAGAAAGGAAATAATTTTAATTTCACAATATCATTGTATAGATTTTTTTTATTTTGCATGTCACACAATTCTACGGAAGTGTTTATATGGGAGATGGTGTAAGTGCATCTAGTGCCCTTAGTGATTTTGGTGGTTTGAAGACTTATATGTTAAGTAACTAATGTGTTTATAAGTGTACAGAGGCTCTATAAGTCGCTGAGGAGTTTGAGTTATACGATGAATATCGAGCCCTAAAAATGTATGTCTTTGGCTGAAGAAATTGGTCTAAGCTTGAAGACTTTGATCGCGAAGAAATTGCGGTGAAATTGATATTCCTCATGAAGATATTGAAGATGAGGAATTTGATGTGTCCTGAACAAAAACTGCATGAAGACTTACTCTTTCTGTTTCGTTTTCTGTACTCTTGAGTCTTAGGAACACCGTACTATTAAAGGGGGTCGAGGTAATACTACGGAATGTATTTCCTCATGATGCTCAACCCAAGCCTAATCCTACAAAAGCCTCAAGTGAGGAATATGAGAGACATGAGGACTTTCACAGTTGAAAGTTCCGACCGTTGCCGCGACATGCGCCACCTCACTGATCTTATCCACCCAACGGTCACAATAGTTAAGAGCATTTATGAAAAATCATGTCGGCATGCTCCCATGATATAAATAGCCGCGCCCCACAACCACTAGGTGGTTGGCTGCTCCGCGAGAAGCTGACAATTGTCATTTAGAGCAATCCAAATTCCTTAGAGTCTTCAAGAGTAAATCATCAAGTGAGGGAATACCCCAAACACCAAACCACAAACCAAAAACCAAGTGATTGAGCATCACTGAAGAATTTGTTACTGTGTGGAACTGAAGCCTTTTACCTTTGAGGACTGTGCGTCCACCAGACGGTTAGGCGACACGGTCTAGAGCATCCACCAGTCAATTGTGGATCGTCGGGTGATCGAGTTTGTGAGGGTTTGGAAGTTTTCCCTGAAGACTTACCACGAGTGTTGGGCGAGGACTGTGTGTCCTTAGATCAACGAGAATACGGTAAGGACTGTCTGTCCCGGGACTGTGTGTCCTTTGGTTTCAGTACCAAGCCGCTGCAAACTACACGTACGACTGCCACAACAGTTGGAACTGGGTCATCAACAACTACCTTCATCGTGATACGGGTTCTATTTCTTCAACTCTTTCATTTCCTCAGAATTGTATGTTAAAGACTTTCATTTGTATTGTTTGAAGAATTTGTCTGAAGACCTTCTCTGAATTTCCTCAACCTCAAATTCTTCAGTCTAGTTAATCTTCACCTGCGTTTTGTGTACCTACGTACTACGCAAATCGTTTCTTACAATCTTCACCAAGTAATATGTTGTTGTAATCTTTGCACCTCTGATCCCGCGCTATTCCCGTTGCACGTAATTCATTAGTGAGGGATTTCCTCAAAAGGAATTTCCTCAGGGATTAAATTCTAAAACTCGCCTATTCACCCCCCCTCTAGTCGATATAACACACTTTCAATTGGTATCAGAGCAAGGCACTCCCTTGTTCTATGTTATTTTGGTTTAACCACCTGGAGTTTTAGTTATGTCGACTACAGGTATGATCAAGGTAACTACCGGATGTCCTACCTTCGAAGGAAAGGACTTTCCCTACTGGAAGACCAACATGCAGATGCATCTTCAGGCTATTGACAATGATCTCTGGTACATTGTGGAACATGGTGTTCCCTCCATCGCTGGTACTGTCTCTGCTCATGATGTGAAGAAATTCAAGCAACTTGATTTTCAAGCAAAGAATATCATCTGTGGCCATCTGAGCAAAGGTCAGTATGGCAGAGTGAGTGCTTTGGGCATAGCTAAGCTTATCTGGGATAGGATGTACAAACTCAATGAAGGAATTTCAACTCAGCGTGACTCTCGTGTTGACGTTCTTTGCAATCTCTTCAATCGCTTCAAGATGCTAGACAATGGAAGCTGCCAAGACACCTTTGATCGCCTCACTGACATCTCAAATGAAGTGCAAGCACTGGGAGCTCGAGACATCACTGACCATGAAGTTGTGAAGAAACTGCTAAGATCTCTTGATACATCATTTGATACACTGGTTCTGATGATTCAACAAAGAGGAGACTATTAGATGCTTGATCCTGCTGATATACTTGAAAGACTCAATACACATGATTTCCAACAGGAAGAAAAGAGAGATATGTATGGACCAAGCTACTCAAGACCTCGTGCGCTGAAGGCCAAAGCAATTTCCTCATCTGAAGAAGAAGACTCATACTGCACCATTGGTGATCCTGAAGAACTTGGACAAGAGCTTGCAATGCTCATGAGGAAATTCCAGAAGTTTACAAGGCGTGGACAGTTTTGTAAATCTTCAAGAAGAGACATGAGGAAATCAGAATCTTCATTAGAGGACTACAAGAAAAGAACCTGCCACAAATACAAGAAATCTAGTCACTATATTGCTGATTATCCTCGCTGGGTGAAGGAATCAAAGAAGAAGAAATACAAGGATGAAAGTTCTGATGACTCGAAGAAAAATAAGAAATCTTCAAAATCTTCATCCTTAAAGTCCTCATCGCACAAGAAGACTAGTTTCACATAGGCTCGGGCACTTATTGGCAAGGAAATGGATTCTAGGGAAGAATCTAAGGAATGTGATGAAGAGGAAGGTTCTGAAGAAGACTCAGATTCTGGTGTGGCAAGTCTTGCACTGGCTACCACATTCGTGAGCAAGTCAATCTTCAACCTTGAAGAAAATGACAACGCTATTTCCACTGATGAGTATGTTGATGACTTTTCTCCAACCTATTGCTTGTTGGCAAAAGGTTCAAAGGTAACAAATGACACTTCTTCCTCCGATTCAAGTGATTGTGAAAGTGATGATTATAAAAAACCCAGTTACAGTAAACTTGCGAACATTGCAATTAAACAACAAAGTGCCATTGAAAAGCTTCAAAAACTGTTAGACAGAAGCGATGGTCTGTTGAATGATCAAATGAATTGTACTCAAGTCCTCACTGAAGACATGAAAAGTATTCAGTCTAGATTTGATAGTCTTCAAGATCGTTATGGCACACTCTTGGTTGATCATGAGAAACTTTCCTATGAATTTCTTCAAAGGAAACTTGATCTTGAGATGTTGAAGATGTCTCATGATGATCTTCGAATGGAAAACTATTCATTACTTACTCAACAGATCAGTACCGCTCAGGTTGAATTTACTCCACCATGTCTCAAATGCATTGAACGTGAAACTCCTAATTCTTCACCAGAATCATCAAATGCTTCTATTGCTACAAATTCTTCAACTAGTCCTGTGGTATCAAATTCTACACTTGAGGAAACCACAAATGCTACTGACGAAAATGCGGGGTGAAGGAATTGTATGTGACAGGCATGTACAAAAGTCTCAAAGGGTATCAAACCCTTTGCGATGTGCTCAAAAAGCAAATTTTGTACAGGTACCCGAGGAAAGAAGGAATTGCCTTCGAGAGGAAGGTGAATGCTGATGGATCATACTGGAAACCTCATGGGTTGCTGCTAAAGGACCTCCAGTTGATCCATCTACTCTAACACGCTTTGCATGTGAATGATCCTATTCCTCAGATGAGTCATTTGTCTCCAACTATAAACTGTTCAAAAATCAATCTGGTTAAGTATTTTCTCGATATGTTGGAACTAACTGCAGGAATGGTCCACCCCTGAGGAAAATCTGGGTTCCCAAAAGTTGCTTGGAAAATCTTCAGGTGAATGTCCTCATGACACCACTCTTGAAGAACCTGAACCCCAGATCAAATTCCTCAGGAGGACCAAAGTCTTCAAGTGGATCAAAATCCTCAACTGGTCAAAACTATGTTTGTACTCATGCTAATGCTTCTGATATGCAGTAAAATTACAAGGGATAAGAATATGAGCATTATACCTCAAATCATTATGTTCATAAATCCTCAAAAAACTTCTTTGCCTATTCATTTGAGTACTCTAACCCCCTACTATGAAAAATAAGTGCATTAGCTTAGATGCCCCCTTTTTCATATGGTGCTCGCAAGATGTTGAACTCTTTGCCACCCCTTCAGATGTGCGTGGTGAAGAAATTGAACTAATCACTTCTGCAAGTGAGGTCTCCAGATGAAAATCATCATTTGAAGAATTTGCTGGAGACCTGAGGAAAATGCTTGATTAGACGCAAGCTAAAATTGATGAAATGATAACATTTCACACGTCCTCAAATTTACTATTTATGATGAAATTCCTATCTGATGAAATTGAAATCATATTCTTCACGTGTGAAGCATATGAGATGGTAAGCTGTACTAATTCATCTGCAGTATGACAAACCCAAGAGTACTGAGTGGGTTCTTGAGAGTGGTTGTACAAACCACATGACTGGTGATAGAAGCTTGCTGATGAATATGCCACTCACTCCATCACCTCTGAAGAAAATCACTTATGCTGACAAAGGTAAAAGCAAGGTATTGGGACTTGGCAAAGTAGCTATTTCCAAGGACAGGCACATGGACAAAGTGATGCTTGTTGAATCCCTTGGGTTTAACCTCATGTCAGTCTCAATGCTTTGTGATCTTGATATGGTTGTTATCTTTGGAAAATATAGATGTGTAGTCATCATGGAATCTGACAGATCCAAAGTCTTCGAAGGCTTTAGGAGAGGAGATTTCTACATTGTTGTTTTTTCCACAGGTCCTCAACCAGCCACATCTTTACTAGAAAAAACCTCAGAAGGCTGGCTATGGCATCAAAGACTTGGTCATGCAGGCATGAGGAATTTGCATACAGTGGCAAAGAAGAAGCATGTCATTGGAATCGAATTAGTCAAATTCCTCAAGGACCACCTCTGCGGTGCTTGTGAGTATGGAAAAATGACTAGATCCAAACACTCCTCAAAGACTATCATGACTACCACTCGTCCGTTTGAATTACTTCACATGGATCTATTTGGACCTAGTCATTATGCTACTCTAACCAATGCAACATCCTTATATGGCTTTGTCAACGTTGATGATTATTCTTGATATACTTGGGTGCATATCATTTTGTATAAAACTGAAGTGCAGGAAGCCTTCAAACAATTTTCCTCAAGGGCCTAGACGAACTTCGGCGTCAAGATCAAACACATCAGGAGTGACAATGGGACAGAATTCAAAAACACTAGTCTTAATGATTATCTTGATGAACTTGGTATTACTCACGAATTATCTGCTCCTTATACTCCTCAACAGAATGGCGTCGTTGAACGCAAGAACAGGACTCTGGTTGGAATGCCACGGACAATTCTTGAAGAATATCAGACTCCTCGTCGTTTCTGGCCTGAAGAAATCATCACTTCTTGCCACATCATCAATAGGGTATATCTTCCAAAATTCCTCAAGAAATCCTCATATGAACTCCTCACTGATAAGAAACCCAATGTAAGTTATTTTAAAGTCTTCAGTGCAAAATTTTGGATTAGAGATCCTCACCATAGCTCAAAATTTGCACCTAATGCACATGAGGGTTTTATGCTTGGTTACGAAAAGGACTCGCACACCTACAGAGTCTTCAACTCCTATCGCAACAAGGTTGTTGAAACTGTAGATGTGCGGTTTGATGAAACTAATGGCTCGCAAAGAGAACAATTGCCTCCTGTACCAGACAAATTATCTCCTAAGGAAGCTATCAAGTTCAAAGCTACTGAAGACATCGTTCCTACTGAGGAAATTGTTGGAGAAATCATCCCAAGCACTGATGAAATTCAAGAAGATGCACTTGAGGAAATTGCTCCAAATCAAATCCCTCAGCCCAGACATAATCCTCAACCGGCTCATCCAAGGATTGCAACTGAAGTAGAACTTCACAAAATCCTCGATGACATCAACGCGCCAGGTCCTCTCACTCACTCAAAAGCTTCACATTTAGTTAACTTTTGTGGGCATTCCTCTTTTGTGTCTATCATAGAACCCTCAAAATTTGCTGAAGCTTTCGTGGAACCTGAGTGGATTCAAGCCATGGAAGATGAACTTCTTCCATTCAAGCTAAATGACGTATCGGAACTCGTCAAATGACCAGATCCTCGCAAGCCCAATATCATCACACCAAGTGGATTTTCTGAAACAAGCAAGATGAGGATGGTCAAGTGGTGAGGACCAAGGCACGGCTTGTAGCCCAAAGCTACACACAGGTTGAAGGAATTGATTTTGATGAAACTTTTGCACCTGTTGCTAGACTTGAAGCTATTCGAATACTACTTGCTTATGCTAATCATCATAATATCAAACTATATCAAATGGATGTGAAAAGTGCATTTCTCAATGGTAAGCTTGAGGAAGAAGTATATGTTGCTCAGCCCCCAGGTTTTGAGGATCCGAAGCATCCAGACAAAGTCTTCACACTCAAAAAGGCACTCTATGGCCTCGACCAAGCCCCTCGGGAGTGGTATGATACATTGAAGGAATTCCTCACGAAGAAAGGCTTCAAACCTGGTTCACTTGATCCAACTCTTTTCACATAATCCTATGATAATGAACTATTTGTGTGCCAAATATATGTCGACGACATTATGCTTGGTTGTACTAACAAATGTTACAGTGATGAATTTGCTTACATGATGAGTGAAGAATATCAAATGTCTATGATGGGGGAGCTGAAATTCTTCTTAGGTCTTCAAATTCGTCAACAACGCAATGGCATCTTCATATCACGGGAGAAATTCGTCAACAACGCAAGGAAATTCGACATGCATGAATGCAAAGGCATCAAGACCCCCATGCCTACCAACGCCACCTCTGCACTGATGAAAATGGTAAATATTTCAATCAGCAGGTATATCGCTCGATGATTGGCTCTTTATTGTATCTATGTGCATCTAGGCCAGATATAATGCTTAGTGTTTGCATGTGTGCTTGTTTTCAAGCAAAACCGAAGGAATCACACCATAAGGCTGTGAAGCATATTCTTCGATACTTAGCTCACACACCAAAACTAGAATTATGGTACCCCAAGTGCTCAAATCTTCATCTCGTTGGATATTCCAATTCTAATTATGCTGGTGACCGTGTGGATCGCAAGTCAACATCAGGGACATGCCATTTCCTCGGAAGATCATTAGTGTGATAGTCCTCAAAGAAGCAGAATTGTGTGTCTCTCTCTCCACTGCCGAAGCTAAGTACATTGTTGCTGGATCCTGCTGTGCTCAACTTCTGTGGATGAAGCAAACCCTGAGAGACTATAGCATCAACATGAAGAATGTGCCCCTCTACTGTGACAATGAGATTGCAATCAAGATAGCCTACAACCCATACAACACTCGAAGACTAAGCACATCCAGATTCGTCATCATTTTCTTCGGGACCATGTCCTCAAGGGCAATATCATCATCAACCATGTGAAGACTGGCGATCAACTAGAAGATATTTTCACTAAGCCCTTGGATGAGAAAAGGTTTTGCAAGTTGAGGTGTGAGCTAAATATCCTAGAGTCTTCAAATGTTTTGTGAAAACATGCACACATCCTAACACTTATCCAAAATTGATGACTTAGATGTGGAACACACGAAGAATCGATTTTCTTCAATCAATGAAGAACATCACTCTTAGTGTGAGGAAATTAATGAAGAATTTGGTTCTCACGGCCCTACGAAAATTGTACGCGGTGCCTCAAATCATCATTCTTATATGGTGGGTCATGCCACCACCCAACTTTGAAATTCTTCAAGCAGATTTTCCTCAAAATTGAAATTCATCAATCTATCACTTCGTCACAAAATCCTCAAGTTTTTCAAAGTCTTCAAAATCTTCAAATTCTTCAAAACATTTGATGATTTTCATTTGCATATATATATATATACATACATATATATATATATACATACATATATATATATATAGACTTAGTTTTTCAAGTCCTCAACAGTATTCCCTTATAGCTCAGTCTTCAGTTTGACATTTCATCTAAGTGAATGTGATCGGACCCGACTCCCCCTCACCTCAACCCAGTCTATTCAATTCTTCATATGCGTTCTACTTAACACTTGTTCAAAATCCTCACTGTGTCCTTGTCAGCTGAGGACTTTGCAGCGGAATCCTCAAAACTTCAAAAATCAATTTTTATAACGTTAAAAAGTAACTGGACCCACTTCCCACGATCGGATAACCACGAACTCCATCGCTTCAGTCGTGGGCTCCACGTATCATGCGGAGACGAATGGGTAAGGGCAGTTCGGTCCAAAAGTTTCGGCCAAACAGTTTTTCACCTGAGCTATAAATATGCCCTTACCCCCCTCAGTCAAAACTCTTCGTCCTCTTGTCTTCTCCGCTCGAGCTCAACCCTAGCGCCACCGCTACCAATCTTGTCGTCAGTGAGGAAAAGCTTCGTTGCCTCGCCCTCGCCGTCGCCGAATTCACGCCAGACACGGAATCTCTTCCTTCGCCGTCGCCGTAGCTGATTTCTGTCGCCAAGTTAGGGCATAGAAGATCGGAGCTTCTCTGTTTTAGTGCTTCAGTTCTTCGTGTTCTCCGCTCAGGGTAATTAAAATCCTATTTTACTGCCTTTGTTGATCTATTATTTCACTTTAGACTCAAGAAATCTGTTTTTTCTCAGAGTGTCTCTCAACCACGCACACTAATTCCTCAAACACTTGATGAATTTCACTAAGCCACTCAAATTCTCCATGAGATTCCTCAATTGTGAAAATTCTCGAATCTGCACAACTCTGGAACCCAAGATCAGAATGCTTAGCCAAATTCCTCAACCCACTGGTCAAATTCCTCAACTTCCAATTTTTTTCAAATTTCTTCAACTCTAAGAACGCATATGACCTCTTCAAATTCTTTGCACCTATACTATGTTCGCAGGTACAAAATGTCAGCTCATGAATCACGAGGTTCTCATCGACTTCACTCATTTGCAGCATTCCTCGAAGAAACTTTACCAGTGTCATCAGAATCTTCAAGAGTGCATATTCCTCAGCAAAAGCCTCAGTTGAAGAATATGGAAGATGACAGGAAGCAGTAGGGAGAAAAGAAGCTTGAACAGAACACATCTTTTGAGATTCCTGAAGACATCTATGCTGACTACTGCACTCCTCATGAGGAAATTCATGGCAAAGCGCAAGATAAGGCTTCAGAAAATTAAATGCAGGTCGGCTAAGGAGTGGAAGGAGTACAGATATGTTGCTCCTAAGTATGCGAAAAAATTCGCCCTCAAGCCACCTTGCAAGAGGCCTCCTCGGGGTGATCAACAAGCTGCTCATCCCTCAAGCGTTAAAACTATTGAGGATTACCCTCATGAAAAAGACAAATATTTGTCTAAGTTACAAAACAAGGCAGAAGCAGTTGTGAAGAAATTCAATGATGACTCTGGTGCTGCTGCCACTTTTGCCACCTCTTCAGCTGCTGAGGCCTCTACTACAGCGATTCCTCAAAAGAAGACTGTGCCGAAGAAACCAAAGGCCTTAGTGCCAAAAGAGCAATTGCCTCAGAAGGATGCACCACTGACAAAATCTTCAACAACATCACAGTCCTCACAGCCTCAAGAGAAGCAGATCATTAAGCATCAGCCTCCTCAATCAAGTTCCTCAGTGTCGTCTGCCATGAGCTCTGCTACAAAGTCTTCACCACCGCTATTGAAGACTAAAATGACTGCTGGGAGAGGCATCAGGCCAAGTCCAAACCAAGTCATCAACGTTCCTTCTACATCAGAAGGAAGTGAAGAATTTGATGAGGAAACTCTCCAAGTTATCATCAGAAACAAGCAGGAACGAATTACTCAAGCCTCAGGCAGCTCCATTCCTCTTACCATGTATCCAAAGGTTTTGCTGGACTTCATTGATCTCTGGTATGAAGACCCAAACACTCCTGTTGATGACTTGAAGCTTCCCGCTGGTGTAAGCCACATGGTAGCCACTTTCATCAATGAGGAGAAGTGGAAAGAGCAGCAAGCCAAGCAAGCGAAGGCTAATCCTACAAAAGCCTCAAGTGAGGAATATGAGAGACATGAGGACTTTCACAGTTGAAAGTTCCGACCGTTGCCGCGACACGCGCCACCTCACTGATCACCCAACGGTCACAATAGTTAAGGGCATTTATGTCAAATCATGTCGAGATGCTCCCAGGCTATAAATAGCCCCCCCCCCCCCCCCCCCCGCAACCACTAGTTGGTTGCCTCCTCCACTAGAAACTGACACTTGTCATTCAGAGCAACCCAAATTCCTCAGAGTCTCCGAGATTAAATCATCAAGTGAGGAAATACCCCAAACACGAAACCACAAACCAAAAACTAAGTGATTGAGCATCACTGAAGAATTTGTTCCTGTGTGGAACTGAAGCCTTTTACCTTTGAGGACTGTGCATCCTCCATACGGTTAGGTGTCATGGTCTAGAGCATCCATCTGTGAATTGTGGACCACCGGGTGACGGAGTTTGTGAGGGTTTGGAAGTCTGCCCTGAAGATTTACCACGAGTATTGGGCGAGCACTGTGTGTCCTTAGCTCAATGAGAATACGGTAGGGACTATGTGTCCCGGGACTCTATGTCCTTTGGTTTCAATACTAAGCCGCTCCAAACCAGATGTACGAGTGTCACAACAGTTGGAACTGGATCATCAACAACTGCCTTCATCGTGATACGTGTTCTATTTCTTCAAGTCTTTCATTTCCTCAGAATTGTATGTTGAAAAATTTCATTTGTACTGTTTGGAGAATTTGTCTGAAGACTTTCTCTGAATTTCCTCAACCTCAAATTCTTCAGTCTAGTTAATCTTCACCTGCGTTTTGTGTACATGTGTACTGTGCAAACCGTTTCTCATAATTTTCACCAAGTAATCTGCTGTTGTAATCTTTGCACCTCTGATCCTGCGCTATTTCTACTGCATGTAATTCATCATTGAGGAATTTCCTCAGGGATGAAATTCTTAAAATCGCCTATTCACCCCCCTCTAGTCGATATAACGCACTGATACGTCCATTTTGCATCATGTTTTCATGTTGATATTTATCGCTTCTTGGGCTGTTATTTCACTTCACGGTACAATTCTTATGCCTTTTTTTCTCTTATTTCGCAAGGTTTACATGAAGAGGGAGAATGTCGGCAGCTGGAATTCTGGCCTGAAAGTGGAGCAAAGTTGAGATACCTATTCTGCGCAACTCCAAATGCCGTAAAAATCAACGAGGATTTTTTTTTCTGATTTATAAAAATACTGGGCCGAAGAAGTGCCACAGGGGCGCGTGCAGGTGGCCACAAGCCTGCACCGCGCGGCCACCCCCCAGGCCGTGCCATGAGGGCTTGTGGGCAGCCTGCTGGCCCAACGCCCCCCCTCTTCTGCTATATATGAAGGGTTTCGTCCAGAAAAAAATCACGGAGGAGCTTTTTCGTGGATTCGCCGCCACCACAAGGCGGAACTTGAGCAGAACCAATCTAGAGCTCCGGCAGGACGATCCTGCCAGGGAAACTTCCCTCCCGGAGGGGGAAATCTTCGCCATCGTCATCACCAACACTCCTCTCATCGTAGGGGACTCATCACCATCAACATCTTTATCAGCACCATCTCATCTCCAAACCCAAGTTCATCACTTGTAACCAATCTCCGTCTCGCGACTCCGATTGGTACTTGTAAGGTTGCTAGTAGTGTTGATTACTCTTTGTAGATGAGGCTAGTTGGATTGTTTGGTGGAAGAGTTTATGTTCAGATCCTTGATGCTACTCATTACCTCTCTGGTCATGAATATGATTATGCTTTGTGAGTAGTTACTTTTGTTTCTGAGGACATGGGATAAGTCATGCTAATAGTAGTCATGTGAATTTGGTATTCGTTCGGTAATTCGATATGTTGTATGTTGTTTTTCCTCTAGCGGTGTTAAGTGAACGTAGACTACATAACACTTCACCATTATTTGGGCCTAAGAGGAAGGCATTGGGAAGTAGTAATTAGATCATGGGTTGCTAGAGTGACAGAAGCTTAAACCCTAGTTTATGCATTGCTCCGTAAGGGGCTGATTTGGATCCACTAGTTTAATGTTGTGGTTAGACTTTGTCTTAATTCTTCTTTCGTAGTTGCGGGTTCTTGCGAGAGGGGTTAATCATAAGCGGGATGCTTGTCCAAGTAAGGGCACTACCCAAGCACCGGTCCTCCCACATATCAAACTATCAAAGTAACGAACGTGAATCATATGAACATGATGAAAACTAGCATGACAGAAATTCCTGTGTGTCCTCGGGAGCGTTTTTCCTCCTATAAGACTTTGTCCAGGCTTGTCCCTTGCAACAAAAGGGATTGGGCCACCTTGCTGCAAAGTTGCTACTTTTGTTACTTGTTGCTTGCTACGAATCATCTCACCACACAATCACTTGTTACCGACAATTTCAGTGCATGCAGATTTTACCTTGCTGAAAACCACTTGTGAGATCCTTCTGCTCCTCGTTGGGTTCGACACTCTTACTTATCGAAAGGACTACGATTGATCCCCGATACTTGTGGTCATCACGCACTTTCACATGGCATCCTCATTAGTACTTCTAGAAAATTGCTCTTTCTTAACAAGATTCATTAAAGTAGCATCAATATCATAAGACTCAGCACTAGTGGCGCTAGGAGCAATCGAAGTACTAATAAATTCATTATTAGTAGTATTAGATAAATCACATAATTTGGTATTTTCTTGAGCCATCGTGACTACGCAAACAAGATCACAAGCAAACAAAAGATCAAACAAGAAAAAGGCAAATGAAAAATATATTTGTATTTTTTGTAAAACTGTTTAGAAGTGGGTGAGATGAAAACGAGAGCCAAATGGAAAATAAAGTAGTTGCAAGGAGATGATAGTTTATGCGTAGGTACTTCAAAGATGTTGATGATGTCGCCCCGGCAATGGTGTGAGAAGTTCTTCCTGCTACTTGTGAACTGCGTTGGGATTTCAGCAAAGAGGAGGGGAAGATGCAGTATAGTAGAGATAAGTATTTCCCTTACTTATGAAACCAAGGTTATCAACCCAGTAGGAGAACCAAGAAACACTATGTCAAGAACACCTGCACACAAACAAATACTAGCAACCCAATGCATAGAGGCATTATCAATCCCTCAACGGTATTGAGATAGATTAAATTGCACGGGATTTGATAAATTGATATAATTAGAACACAAAATAAAATAAATAAATGAAATGTCAGCAAGGTATTTTTGGTTTTAATATATGGTAGAATATAGACCCAAGTGCCATAGTTTTCACTAGAGGCTTCCCTCGAGAAAATAGCATACGATGGGTAATCAAATTAATGTTGGGCACATGATAGAAAAAAAAATCATGACGATATCCAATGCAATGATCATGTATATAGACATCGCGTCCAAGATTAGTACACTGACTCTTGCATGCATCTACTAATGTTACTCCACACATCGACCGCTATCCAGCATGCATCTAATGTATTAAATTTATGGAAAAACGGAGTATTGCATTAAGAACGATGACATGATGTAGACAAGATAAACTCATATGTGAATAAACCCCATCTTGTTACCTTTAATAGAAACTATACATGCATGACATGTCTCCTCCTATCACTGAGATTGAGCACCGCAAGATCAAACCAATCACAAAGTACCTCTTTCGATGGCAAGAAAAATGAATCTAGTTGGACAAATCAAACGAATAAATCAGAGAAGAAATACGAGGCTACAAAAATCATGCATAAAAGAGTTCAAAGAAGACTGAAATATTATTCATGGAAAGATCAAATCATAAACTTACAATTCATCGGATCCCAACAAACATACCGCAAAAGAGTTACATCAACTAGATATCCAAGAACATCCAGGGGAATATTGTATTGAAGATCAAAAGGCCAGAAGAAGCCATCTAGCTACTAACTACGGACTCGTAGGTCTGTGATAACCTACTCATGCATCATCGAAGGGGCTGCAAGGATGATAAATAACCCCTCCATGATCGTTGTCCCCTCCGGTAGAGTGTTGGAAAAGGCCTCTCGATTGGATCTTGTGGCTCTGGAACTTGCGGCGGCAGAAAATGTATTTCATCGACTCCTCTAGGTATTTTAGAGTATGTATAGAGTCATAGGTAGGTCAAGGCGGTTCCGGTGGGCTCCACTACCCACTAGGGCGTGCGAGAGGCCCCTGGCGCGCCCTGGTGCATAGTGGGCCCCACGGGCCTCCTCTCGTGGCCTCGAGAAGGTTTTAGGGTCTCTTCTTTCGATAAAAAATCTCCAAAAAGTTCCGTGGTATTTGGATTTGTTTGGTATTGTTATTCTGCAAAGTAAAAAAGAAGGAAAAATAGCAACTAGCACTTTGTACTAAGTTAACAGGTTAGTCCCAAAAAAATATACAAACTTTCTAGTAGATGTATATAAAACATCAAAACTTGATAATATAACATCTTTTAACAATAAAAAATTATAGATACATTGGAGACGTATCACCATCCCCGAGTGTTGGAATCTTCCATACTCGTGGTTTTCAGGACTTGATAAAATCAGGTCCGCAACGAAGTCACCGAGTGAACAAATGTTCTTACACTCGGAAATGTTTTACGGCTTACGCAAAGTCAGGTTCATGGCGAAGCCCCTGAGTTGTGGAAATCTTCGACACTCACAACATTTTAGCTTAGATGGTTGTTGGATCATAGCTAAGCCCCCAAGCCTAGAAATCTTCCACAAACGGTATCTTTAGGAATTCGACAAAATCAAGTTCGCAACAAAGTCGGAGTGAAGAAATCTTCTTACACGCGGAAAAATTTAGAGCTTAGGCGAAGTCGGGTTTGCGGCAAATCCCCCGAGTGTGGAAATCTTCCACACTTTGAACTTTTTAGCTTGGACGGTTGCCGGATTGCGTCTAAGGCCCCAAGTGTAGAAATTTTCCACACTCGGGATTTTTAGGACTTGGACGAAATCTGGCTCTCAACAAAGTCACCGGGTGAAGTAAGCTTCTTACACTCCCTTTAGGGCTTACACAAAGTTAAGTTCGTGCCGAAGCACTCGAGTGTGGAAATCTTCCATACTCCGGACGTTTTACCTTAGACAGTTGCTAAATCGCAGCTAAGCACCCGATTGTGGAAATCTTCCACACTCTGGAATTTCAAAACAGTCAAAATTAGGTTCATACCTAAGTCGTTTCACCCACTAGGGGCTATGGATTTTTTGCTTATGGAAATCATGAGTGAAAACAAATTTTTGATAGATTTTAACAAAATACAGATAAAGTAATACTTTTATTCATCAAAATTAATCTGAAATTCATTACATAAATGAAGAAGAATTTATGTTCTAAGTGAAAACCTGCGGAGCAGGTCCGCGTTCCAAGCTCGGGGCTCTTCCATGTCTTTCTCAAAGTTATAGAGTTGATTGGCTTAGTTGTTAAGAAATGTGGAGATTGCTAAATGCCCTTTCCATGAAGGTGCTAGTGTGTGGAGCATTTTTTGATCGAGTCGGAGGACAAGATCGCCTTCCTGAAAGGCATGCCCTCTGACTTGTCTGTCGGGGTAGAGCCTAAAATCTTATTGATAGACAGTTGATCTGATGAGGTCTAGTTCCCGTTCCTCATCTAGGAGGTATAGGTTGTCATATCGTGCTTCTTCAACCTTGGCCTCAGAGTACATCTCCACTCAGGGGGGGTGTGAAGTAAGCCACTTAGCAAGACAGCTTCAGGCCCATACACAATGAAGAAACGGGTGTGATTAGTAGACTAATACTTGTGATCAGCATTCGGTTTTTCCTAAAAAGAAACGAGCAATTCAACACAATACGGATAAGTATATCCCTCAGTTATGAAATATAGGTTAGTCAAACAAATAGGAATATCAATCCTCAACCGTCTTGAGCGGCTGCACAAAAGTGCAAACAACTTGCACCCAACGCGGGCAAGAGGGTTGTCAATCCCCTTGATCTCGTTATTTCCAGCAAATGGATGTGTAGATAATTGTAGAGAATTGTAAATTGGATAATAAAATAAATGATAAATAATAACAGCGAGGAAATTATAATTTTTCTGAATATATGAGTGAATAGACCCGGGGGCCATAATGTTCTCTAGTGGCATCTCTCATGAAAGCAACATATCGTGGGTAAACAAATTAGTGTTGGGCAATTGACATAACAACAGATAGTTATGCAATTTTCATGGAAATGATCATGCGTATATAGTCATCACATCCATAAGACAATAGGCCGACTCTTGCCTGCACCTGCTACTATTACTCCACTTCAAGAGCGTATCTATGCTTGCCTCTCTACGAATTAAGTTCATGGCAAACAGAGTAATGATTGGAGAAAGATGACATGATGTAGACAAAGTAAACTCAACTAATATGAATAAACCTCATCGTTTTATCCTTAGTGGCAGCAACACAAAGACGCAACTTGTCCTCTAGTATCACTGGGATATAGAAACTCGTCAAGTTGAACCCACTACAACGCACCCCTCTCAATGAAGAAATACCAAACTACTTGGCGAAAGCAATTCAATACATCGGAGAGAATTACGAAGCTATGATGATCATGCAAATAACAATCATAATAATTTTAGAGCAGACTCAAATACTTTTCATGAATAATATGAACAAAAACCCACAATTTGTCGAATCCCAACAAACAAACTATACAACAGAATTACATCGGATAGATCAAAGCAAAGATGCGGTGATCGTTGTATTGAATATCAAGAGAAAGATAGATTGAGAGAGATAGCCATCTAGATACTAACTACAGACACATAGGTTTGTGTTGGACTACTCACACATCATCACGAGGGCATCAAGGTTGATGAAGAGGCCATCTATGATCGATCCCCCCTCTACCAGAGCGCCGGAATGGAGGTCTAGATGGGATCCTCGTGGAACACAGACTTGCAACGGCGGAAAAATTATTTCTCTCTAATATTTAGGGTTCTTGGAATATACGTGAATTTATAGGCCAGAGATTGGAGGAAGTGGGGCCACCAAGGAGGGACAAGCCATCACGGCGCGCCGACCCCCCTGGTCGCGCCCTGTTGGCTTGTGCCTCCCTCGTCTGGCTTCAGGCATCCTCCGAAAGCTTCGAGGTCTTATTTTGCTCCAGAAAAATCATAAAAAAGTTTTGGGGCAATTCGACGTCATTTGGTGCAGTAAACCTGAAAAGTAAAAAACACGCAGAAAATAGCAACTCATATTGGGCACTCGATTAATAGGTTAGTGCTCAAAAATAATACAAGTTGGTAAATTATGACGCAAAAAAGTATGCTAGCATGATAATATATCATCCTGGAACCATAAAAAATTATAGATACGTTGGAGACGTACCATGGACCGGTTCGTGGAAGTCCGCACACCCCACAGCACCGATGGCAGTTCATCGACACAAGCTCATGCAGCATGCCTCATATATCTCATGAGGTGTGCCTTTAAACCTTGTAGGATCATCCCATTTACCCCGCCCGCCTTGACCATTCAACTACAGGTGAACCACGGAGGCATGATCGACCCAAGTGCCTTTGGTGTAGCAGAATTCGCGTAATTCATCCGTGTCAAAGTTAAACGCATTATCCGTGATGATACTATGAGGAACTCCAAACCTGAATATGATGTGCTTCATGAAGTTGATGGTAGTCACTGAATCTATATTCTTTATTGATTTTTCTACTTTCCCCTTGGTGAACTTGTTCACTACCACTAACAGGTGGGTGAAACCACTCGACCCCGTCCGTAGGGGTTCGACCATGTTGATGGCCCAGATGGCAAATGGCCAGGTGAGCGGAATCAACTTCAATGCGGACGCTGGCTTGTGTGACTGGTTCTTTTAGAACTGGCATCCTACACATAACTCCATGATGTCTATCGTTGCTTCATTGACATGGGGCCTATAGAAGCCCGCTCGGAAAGCCCTGGCGACCAATGTCTAAGAGGACACGTGGTGGCCACAGGTTCCCGAGTGGATATCATGCACAACTTGTAGACCTTCCTGTGGTGATGTGCAATGTTGGGTGACGCTAGTGGTGCTCTTATTGTATAGTTGGTCTCAAATCATCGTGAAGACATAGAACAAAGGGACAATTTGACGGGATTCCACTTCGAATTTAGGGAGCTCTTTCCGGAGCAAGTATGCTTTGTAGGGTTGAGTCCACTCGGGGATGATCACCATCACTTCGTGGACCGGGTCAACCACCACTGGGACGTCAGCCTCGGTCATATGAGACAGACCTACTGTTTCTGGGGGCTCCTCTATTGAAGGATCTTCTTTGATGGTCGGGCACGCAGGTGCTCCGGGAACACAATATTTGGTACAACTCGCCGAGTGGAACCAATTTTGGCAAAATCATCTGCTGCTTGATTCTTGGTTCGGGGTATGTGATGCAAGTCCAAACCCTCGAAGTTCTTCTCAAGATTTCTGATGGTGTTGCAGTAAAGTGACATTGTTGGCCTCCGAATGTCCCACTCCTTCATCACTTGGTTCACCACAAGGTTCGAGTCGCCATAGACCATCAAATGATGCACGCCCAGTGAGATAGCCATGTGCAGCCCATATAGGAGGGCTTCATACTTGGCCTCATTGTTGGACAAATCATTGTGGATCTGGAGCATATAGCTCGGTCAGTCTCCTGTTGGGGAGACTAGGACCACTCTAGTCCCCGATCCATGGAGCATCTTCGATCCATCAAAGAACATTGTCCAATGTTTGAGGAGGCTCGGGGCGGGCTACTCCTATCGATCCATTCGGTCAGGAAATCTCCAAGAGCTTGATATTTGATTTCTTTCTTGCCTTAAAACATGATCTCCAACAAAAGGAGCTCAATCGACCATTTTTCCACTCGGTCGGAGGCGTCTCTGTTGTTCAGAATCTCAGACAGGGGAACATTGTTGATCACCATGACTGAATGGTCTTGGAAGTAATGAACCACCTTCTTCACGGTCAGATAAATACCGTGAACCTTCTTATGGTAATGTGGTTTCCTTTATTAGGAAGGGGTCAGAACCTATGGTATATTATACATGGGGAGTTGAATCTTGAACGCTTTTCCTTGATATTTGACATCCATAGTGTGCATGGTGGTGACCACTTAATTTAAGGATGCAATATACAAGTGCGAAGGCTCTCGGCTGCCCGGATCAGCTAACACCATCTAGATGGAAAGCAAAGCTTTAAGTTCTTGGAACACAACTTGCGCTTTAGTCATTGATATGTCTCCAACATATCTACAATTTTTGATTGTTCCTTGCTATTATGTTATCATTATTTGATGTTTTATAATAATTTTATAGAAATTTTACATCATTTTTTGGGACTAACCTATTGACATAGTGCCTAGTGCCAGTTGTTATTTTTTTCCTTCGCGGAAAAATCCATATCAGATAAGGTCCAATTTCCACAAATGTTTATGAAGATTTTTTGTACGAGAAGGAAACTTGGGAATCAAGAATGAACAATAGATGAGGCCCATGGGGGCACTAGACATCAGGGAACGCTAGGGCCCCTGGCGTGGCCTGGTGTCTAGTGGTGCCCTCAAGAAGCTTCTTCACCGCCTGCGAGCTCTACAAATACCCCAATATTGAAAATTCCCTAGAGGAGTTGGCGAAAAAGTGTTTCACCCGCCGCAAGTTCCAGAGCCAGGAAATGAAATCTAGAGCCCATTCCGGAGAGGAACACGATCACAGAGGGGTTCACCATCCTCATTGGTGCTTCTCCGATGATGCGTGAGTAGTTCATATCACACCTATGGCTCTGTAGGCAGTAGCTAGATGGCTTTCTCTCTCATTTTGTTTCTCAATACAATGGTCTCTTGGAGATCCATATCATGCAACCCTTCCTTTTGCGGTGTGTTTGTTGGGATCCGATGAAGTGTGAGTTTATGATCGGATCTATGAAAACATATTCATGCTTGATTATTATAGCCTCGTATTTCCTCTCTGATATTTGGTTTGTTATCTCGCTAACTTGAACTTTTATCTTGCAATGGGAAGAGGTGCTTTGTGATGCGTTAAATCTTGTAGTGCTCAGTCTCGTTGACAGTAAGAGACATGACACGCATGTATCGTTGCTATCAACGATTAAACATTGGGGTCTATTCCTATATGAATAGATCCTGTCTACATCATGTCAACGTTCTTAAGCCATTACTCCGTTTCTCCATGAACTCAATACACCAGATGCAGGAAGAAGTCGGTCTACTTATCTAGGACGTGACGCATATATACATGATCATTGTCTTGGATATTGTCATAATTATTTGCTTTTATATCAATTTCCCAACACTAATTTGTCTACCCACCGATTGCTATTTTCTTGAGAGAAGCCACTAGTGAAACCTACGGCCCCCGTGTCTACTTCACATCATCTATATGCAATCTCTACTTTGCTATTTGCCTTTCTATTTTATTTGCTCTATTGTTTTCAGATCTATATTATCACAAAAATCAAAAATACCTTGATGCATTCTAATTTCTATCACTCTTATTTTCATCTATCAATCTATCCTTACTTTACCCACGAGGGATTAACAACCCCTCTACGCGTTGGGTTGCGAGGATTTGCTATTTCTGTGTAGGTGCTGCTTACATAGTCTTGTGGATCTTTCTACTGGATTGATACCTTGGTTTCTTAACTGAGGGGAATACTTGTCGCCGCTGTGCTACATCACCCTTTAAGCTTGTAGGGAAACCGACGCACCTCCGAGGAACGTCAAGATTTCTCGCGCCGTTGTCGAGGAACATCAAGTCAAGATCTATCAGGTTCCTACATACAAATCTCATCTCCTTGCAATTACATTATTTGCCATTTGCCTCTCGTTTCCTCTACCACACTTCAAAAAAAAAATCTTTTTCATTTGCGATCTTTCCCTTGTCGCTTTCTTGCCGGATCTCTTGTATGCTTGTGCTCTTGTTTGTGTAGTCACGATGACTCAACATAACACTAAGTTGTGTTATTTTTCCAATACCAATAACAGTGATTTTATTTGCACGCCTATTGCTCCTCCCGCCACTAGTGTTGAGTCTTATGATATTAATGCCGCTTTGTTGAATCTTGTAATGAAAGAGCAATTTTCCAGTACTCCTAGTGAGGATTTCGCGTCACATCTAAACATTTTAGTAGAATTGTGAGATATTCAAAAGAAGAAAGATGTGCACAATGATATTGTCAAGATGAAATTATTTCCGTTCTCTTTGTGTGATCCTGCTAAAATCTGGTTTTCATCCTTGCCACGAAATAGTACTGATTCATGGAACAAGTGCAAAGATGATTTTATCACAAAGTATTTTCCACCCGTGAGAATTATTTCTCGTAGAAATCAGGTTATGAATTTTAGCATGAGCATGTTGCTGAATCTTGGGAATGGATGAAGTTGATGATAAGAAATTGCCCAACTCATGGTTTGAATTTGTGGATGATCATACAAAGTTTTTATGCGGGATTCAATTTTGTTTCTAGAAATCGTTTAGATTCCGCTCGAGGTGGTACTTTTATGGATATTACTTTGGGTGTTGCAACTAAATTTCTTGATAATATTATGGCTAATTATTCACAATGGAAGAGCTCTTACTAGTAAAAAGGTTAATTCTATTGAAAAAACTGGTGCATTGATTCAAAACGTTGATGCTCTTATGAAATTGATTGCTACTAGGCATGCTCCTATTGATCCTAATAATGTGCCTTTGTCTACTTTGATTAAGAAAAATAATGATCCCGTAGATGTAAATTTTGTCTCGTGAAATTATTTTAATAATAATGCATATAGGAACAATTTTAATACTAGGTCGTATCTTGGAAGTTCTTCAAACAATTATGGCAATTCCTATGGTAATTCTCATAATAATAATGCTAGGATAACCTCTTATCTTGAGAGTAATATTAAGGAATTTATCAATGCACAAAAAGCTTTCAATACTACGATAGAAGAAAAGTTGAATAAGATTGATGATATGTCTAGAAGCTTTGATAGAGTTTGTCATGATGTAGAAAATCTCAAGAATATTTTTTTCCTAGAGTTGATATTAATGTATCAATTAAATCTTTATATGTTTCCATATATGAAAGTAAGAAAGGAACTGCTATGCTTAGAGCTAAAAGAGAATTTTTAGAAAGAGCATTTCCCAATTGCTTTCATAAAAAAGATGAAGAGATTAAAATGATTGGTGTTTCTGCTATTGATTCCTTGTTTAGTACTGTTAAAATTAATGACGAGGGACCTAAAGAAGTGTTAGCTTTTGCTAGGAGGCATTCCCGTGATTCAGAGGGTGAAAATCCTATTGGAAAAATTGAAAAAAGTGGGATTGAAGAGGTAAAAACATTAGCTAGTTATCCACCCTGTCGGTGTAGGTGTGTGCACTGATCACCTATGGGACCTTTGTCCCCTTCGTGGTTTGGCAGGGAGATCACATGGCAGAAAGAGTGGAAACTACGAGGCAGCATGATGATGAGACTCGGGGCGTTTACCCAGGTTGGGCCACTGTGAAGCATAAAACTCTACTCCTTCTTTGGTGGATTGATTGGGGGAGACGAGGTTCGCATGATGTTTTGCCCCCGCAAGGGTTGCCACACAGATCTACCACATACGTACGGATAATCTTGGTTCTAGTCCCCTAGGGTCGGAATCTACAAAGTATCGAATCCTTTGCTAGATTGACTTGGGCCTCCTTTTGTAGCTCAAGGGTTGTCCATAGTGGCAAACAGACATGATTAGATAGCTAAGAGTGCTATCATACCTAACTCTAGCACTTAAGACAAAGTGCCATAAATGTGGCCTTAGGTGGCGAGCGGGGGTGCATTCCTGACAAGCTCTTGCCACCTATTAGCTTGTTGTGGCTTGGTTTCTTGACACGCCTCTGGACGGGTGACAATTGGTCGTAATTTGTCTTCCGGTGCATCGCCACATATCTAGCGAGAGCAACTTAGCCATCTGGGAGCTCGACACCTCATCGATAAGTGACTGGTGTAGCGACGAGGTGGAGCGGTGGTAGATTGGCCCATGCTTTCCAGGGAGGCGTATTTCCAGGTCTTGTTGAGGATGCATGTGCCTTCGTCCCCAGCAAGTGCCGGGGGCTCCTGGCATGTCTTGGTCCTGTCGTGGGCTGCTTGTGTAGGTCTTGCTGGCGTCGTTGGCCATCGGGGGCCGCATCTGCCAGAGTCTTGGTCATCTCAATGTGCTCCTTGACCTCTAGTAGAGCGGCTTCTCTGGCCTGGGCCAGGCCTTGATGGAGTAGTAGCATTCCCTGGCAACCTTAGATCATCGGGTCAATGGCTTATCATCCGTGCACAAGTCACGGGGAAAGAAACACCCTTGTTTGTGTACCCTGACAGAAGCCCCCAAGCCTGAGCCATACGTGTCGCTGGGCATGTTGGGTTAGGCTCCCTCAATGCACGGACATGCGTCGATAAACTATTGTCCCCCCACGACCCATGTCCAATCCGCGCATTTACCGCCGGTCGTTGGGCCGTCGAACATTAGCCATTGGGGGGGTCAAAAAGGGGAACCACCAGTAAATAAACAGCAGTTCTTCTAGCGATAGCGAAGAGCCAGTCCCCAATGCATGGACCCATACATAAGGAAGGGATCCGCAAAGGGTGCGATGCTCATTCACATCCACCCCTCCGCCTTTCTTCCTCCTCCTCTAGCCAAGAAAACCACCTCCGCCGCTGTCGTTTCTTCGACGAGCATTGCTGAATCACCCGCTGCTCAAAGGATATGGGGCGGAAGGTGGCCGCTGGGAAGGGAAAATAGGCGGATGAGGCGAAAGAGTAGGCTACTGATGACAGGAAGAGGAGGACATAAGAAGCAGAGAAGCGACGGCGAAAAGATGTGGTTTTCTTCCCGTCAAATCTCGATGGCAACACCTTAATCGATAGGTATGCTTATATGTAGGCGAGAGAGACGAAGGGGCATGGGGCGCCTGTAGTTCTTCTAGACAAACCCACGGAGAAGACGCCATTAGATTCGTATTGCTTCTTCTTTGGGTACTTTTACAGCGGCCTCTCTCCCCCTTGTCTAATTTCTTTTGCGCCATGATGGTGATGTATGGATTTCACCTTATGAATTTCACGCCCAATGCAATGGCATGCATGGCGATCTTTGACCACCAGTGCTAGAACTTCGTCGGAGTTTCCCCCAACATAGATTTGTTCAGGCACTTCTTCATCCCCCGGATAGAGGACAAAAATCACCGCTCGAGGAAACTTAGCTGGATTCCCTCGGGCAAGAAGGAGGACAGGGGATACCTCCCTGGCAAATATTGCGGGAAGTGGGAAGAAGGGAGGGGAGACTGGTGTTGGATCAAGGATGCTAAAGCCCCCGAGTTCTGTTCTGCATGGACTGATTATGTCTCGTGCGGCAGCGACTCGAGCAGCTTGGGTCATTCTGATGAAAATCTTCGCCCAGTGCTAAACAGGGTCACCCGCCTCAAAGCTGTCGGGCTTACCATTCAGCATGTAGGGGCTGACTTCCTTCGGCAGGGCATTGCACCACTGTAGAAGAGGGACATGTTTGCTGAGGAGTTCAACAGACCTGCCGACTAGATGCGGCTGTACCCAGAAGCGGGCAACAACCTAACGACCTTTGGTCATGGATGGTTGTGCGGTCAGTTGTTTGGTGCCGTGGGGTTGTTCCATCTGCCGGCAGGGGTCGTCCCCTTGCACATTAACTCTTCTAGGAACCAGATTCTGCAGTGGATTCCGGATTGTGATGCTTCCGGGGCCAAGCCTGATTGGGCCATACCCTCCCTAGAAGACAGGATGGCGTGGGTCTCCAGCTTGGAGGAAAGGGCCTCCAAAGAAGAAGACAGCATGACTACACCCGCTAGGGATGCGAAGAGGGCTTTTATTGCTGCTCGGATCTTGGAGGATAAACATGTTAGAGCCGCCAAGGGAACGTCCTCCGGGATTGAATGAGAGGAGGAATCTGGAGAAAGCGACTCTTCTACAGAGGAAGACCAGAATCTTCCCCCGGAACAAGCTGTCGGGTTGGAGTGTGCTAGGGCTGGAGCTCGCTTGACCGAGGGCGAGGTGGAGAGAGGGGCTCAGAATGGACACCAAGCTCCAGAACCAGGGCGGAGGCCTTGCGAGCATGTCGGTCGGGAAGCGGCAGCTCCCGTGCCTTCGCGGGTTCCCCCGAAGATGAAGAAGACAACCTCCAAGGGAACAAGACGCGAGGGTGCATGTCGTGAATCCCTTCCACCACAAGTGTCACCAAAGTTCTTCATTTTTTATGCACTCACTAATTTCTTATGATCACCTTCTTGGCGGGATGGGGACGAGGAGCCCCTCGCGCATAGGGCCAAACGGGACAAAACCGCGACAGGGCAGGATCCTGCGGCATACATGGGCGTGGTGGGAGACGCAGGGGGAACCCCATGTCTAGCCCCCAGGCCAACCTCCACCACGAAATCCAGGCGCAATCACCATCCCACGACACGGATGGAGATAAGCATCCTCCTACCCCTGACAAGGAGATGGGAGAGGTTCATCAGGGAGAGGCCCACCAGGAGGGGCCTTCCCTTCAAGACCTCTCGGCAAACGTCGCCATGGGAAGGGATTCTCCGGCAAGGGCCTCCACCGAAGAGCCTGTCTGCATAGAAGCCGTCATCGGTGAAGCCGTGATGGACCGTACCCCGGAAATTGATCTTGCCGGGGAAACAGATATTCTTGCACGGCAGACTCCATCGGGTATCCCACTTACTTGTGATTTTATTTCCTCTTCCCATTCTCTTTCCTTTGTTCAGCTATTTGACTTCTATCTTGAAGTCCATTGCCTTTGATTACAGCATCCCCGTCCGAAGATCCAGAATTGTTGGAAGAGGTGGATGGTATCGGGCAGGATGCTGCCGCGGAGGTGGAGAAGATAGCTGCCGCATAGGGTCATGGCTCGGTTGCGAGGGAACTCCTGCAGTCCCTTAAGATAACGACGTCAAACCCTAGTAGCTAAACTATCCTAGCCTTAGTCATTGAGTGGAAGGCCCCCCTTGAGTCTATGGGACCCTTGCCTCTGTGGTATCCTCTACCATCGTCTCTGCAATCCTCCTAGGACAAACTGGCGATGGTCACTGCTCCACTGTGCCCTACAAATCCAGATTGGTCCTTCTCAGTGGGTGCAAACATCATCGAAGGAATCGATCAGGCGTTGGCGCCGTTGTGTCACAAAGTTGGACGGTTCGATGACTCTGTCGAGAGCGCCAAGGATCTGGCTGTCTTGGAATCCATGGCTGTCAGGGTCAAGGATATGCAGAGCAGGTATAACCTCAAGGAGCAGGTAGTCAAAGAGCAAAGTGAGCAGGGCGGCCTTATGAGCTAGCACTTGAGGCGCAAGGGAAACGAACTGTAAGAATGGTACAACCAGCAGGACCATTCCTTTAAGAGGCAACATGATATGCTATCCATGGCCAAGGAAGACGTTGCAGCCCAGGAGGCCAGTCTGGCGGAGCGCAAAGTGCATCTCGATGCAAGAGAGGAGGAAATCTCCTCCCGAGAAGAGGCCCTCAAACTTTCCCTTTGTGATAAGGAAGAGGAGTTGGAGGCTCGCTTTTGCAACGCACCAAGGACCTAGAGGACGGCCACAAAGCTGCTCTTGTCGCACTCTCCTCGACTTCCGCTGTCCAGTTGAAGAAAGTGTCCGACAAGCTTGCTGCCGCGGCTACCGCCAAGACCAAACTGGAGGCCCAGCTGAGCACACTGACGGAGGAACTTGCTAGAAATGGTGAGGATACTGATACGTCCATTTTGCATCATGCTTTCATGTTGATATTTATTACTTTTTGGGCTGTTATATTACTTGTGGTACCATATTTATGCCTTTTCTCTCTTATTTTGCAAGGATTATTTGAAGAGGGAGAATTCACGCAGCTGGAATTCTCGACTGGAAAAGGAGCAAATCCTAGTCCACTATGCTGCACATCTCCAAATGCCGTGAAAATTTGCGTGGATTTTTTCTGGAATATATTAAATATACTGGGCGAAACAACTACCAGATGGGGGCCACCAGGGCCCGACAAGCCCCCACTCCGCCACCACCCCCTGGTGGCGGTGGGCAAACTTGTGGGCTGCCTGAAGGCCCACTAGCCCCCTCTTTTGCTATATGAAGCGTCCTGGTCTGGAAAAAAATCAATGGGGAGCTTTTTCGTGGTTTCACCGCCGCCACGAGGCGGAACTTGAGCTGATCCAATCTAGAGCTCCGGTAGGACGATCCTGACGGGGAAACTTCCCTCCTGGAGGGGAAATCGTCGCCATCGTCATCACCAACACTCCTGTCGTCAGAGGGGAGGCATCTTCATCAACATCTTCATCAGCACCTTCTCCTCTCCAATCCCTAGTTCATCTCTTGTAATCAATCTTCGTCTCACGACTCCGATTGGTACTTGTAAGGTTGCTAGTAGTGTTGATTACTCTTTGTAGTTGATGCTAGTTGGATTATTTGGTGGAAGAGTTTATGTTCAGATCCTTGATGCTATTCATTACACCTCTGGTCATGATTATGATTATGTCTTGTGAGTAGTTACTTTTGTTCCTGAGGACATGGGATAAGTCATGTTAATAATAGTCATGTGAATTTGATATTCGTTCGGTATTTTGATATGTTGTATGTTGTTTTTCCTCTAGTGGTGGTATGTGAACGTCGACTACATAACACTTCACCATATTTGGGCCTAGAGGAAGGCATTGGGAAGTAGTTAGTAGATGATGGGTTGCTGGAGTGACAGAAGCTTCAACCCCAGTCTATGCGTTGCTTAGTGAGGGGCTTATTTGGATCCACTAGTTTAATGTTATGGTTAGATTTTGTCTTAATTCTTCTTTTGTAGTTGCGGTTGCTTGCGAGAGAGGTTAATCATAAGTTGGATGCTTGTCCAAGTAAGGGCAGTACCCAGGTGCCGGTCCACCCACATATCAAACTACCAAAGTAACGAACGCGAATCATATGAACATGATGAAACTAGCATGACAGAAATTCCCGTGTGTCCTCGGGAGCGTTTTTTCTCCTATAAGAATTTGTTCAGTCTTGTCCCTTGCTACAAAAGGGATTGGGCCACTTGCTGCACCATTGCTACTACTTGTTACTTGTTACTCTTTGCTTGCTACATTTCACCTCGCTACACAATCACTTGTTACCGCTACTTTCAGTGCTTGCAGTTATTACCTTGCTGAAATCCGTTTATCAGTGCCTTTCGCTCCTCGTTGGGTTCGACACTCTTACTTATCGAAAGGACTACGATTGATCCCCTATACTTGTGGGTCAGCAAGACTATTTTCTAGCGCCGTTGCCGGGGAGTGAAGCGCGTTTGGTAAGTGGAAATTGGTAAGGAAACATTTTTATAGTGTGCTGAAATTTATTTTCACTTGTCACTATGGAAACTCTTCCTTTGAGGAGTTTATTCGGGGTATCTTCACCATGAACGGAAGCACGAGGAGTTTATCCTCAACCTGAGGTACCTATAGAAAATATCTTTTATGAAATTCCTTTGGGTATGCTTGAGAAACTGTTGGCTAATCCTTTTACAGGAGATGGATCTTCACATCCAGACTTTCATCTAATCTATGTAGATAAAGTTTGTGGTTTATTTAAGCTTGCAGGTTTGCCCGAGGATGAGGTAAAGAAGGAAGTCTTTCCTTTATCTTTGAAGGATAAGGCGTTGACATGGTATAGGCTATGTGATGGTGGATCATGGGGCTACAGTCGGTTGAAATTGGAATTTCATCAAAAGTTCTATCCTATGCATTTAGTACATCGTGATCGGAACTTTATTTATAACTTTTGGCCTCGTGACAGGGAAAGCATACCTCAAGCTTGGGTGAGGCTTAAATCAATGCTATATTCATGCCCCAATCATGAGCTCTCGAGAGAAATCATCACTCAAAACTTTTATGCTCAGCTTTCTCATGAAGATCGTACCATGCTTGACACTTCTTGTGCCGGTTCCTTTATGAAGAAGGATATTGATCACAAGTGGAATTTATTGGAGAGAATCAAACGCAACTCTGAAGATTGGGAGCTGGAGGAAGGTAAGGACTCAGGTATGAATTTCCAGTTTGATTGCATTAGATCTTTTGTTGAGACAAACACTTCTAGAGATTTTAGCGCTAAGTATGGACTTGACCTGAGATAGTAGCTTCTCTATGTGAATCTTTTGTTGCTCATGTTGATCTTCCCAAAGAGAAGTGGTTTAAATATCATCCTCCTGTAGAAAGCAACATAGCCAAAACCAATCTAGTTGAGGAGAAAATAATAGCTTTTAGTGATCCTCTTGTTCCTTGTGCTTACACTGAGAAACCACCATACCCTGCTAGGATGAAGGATTATTATAAAGCTCCAACTGTGATACGTAGGGGTTACATTAGACCACTTGCACCCCCTTAGGAGGTTAGTGTTGAACCTAGTGTTGCTATTATCAAAGATCTCTTAGCCGAAGACATAGATGGGCATGTTATCAAATTCTGTGAGAACTCCGCTAGAATTGCTAAACCTCACGCGAAAGACAAGCACGGACCTGTAGTTGGCCTGCCCGTTGTTTCTGTTAAGATAGGAGATCACTGTTATCATGGTTTATGTGATATGGGAGCTAGTGTCAGTGCAATACCCCGTTCTCTATATTATGAAATCAAAGATGAGATAGCACCTGCTGAGTTAGAACCCATTGATGTCACTATTACGTTAGCTAATAGAGACACTATCTGCCCTCTGGGAATTGTGAGAGACGTAGAAGTCCTGTGTGGTAAGACGAAGTATCCTACTGATTTCCTCGTCCTTGGTACTGCACAAGATAGCTTTTGTCCCATCATTTTTGGTAGACCCTTTCTCAACACTGTCAATGCTCACATTGATTGCATTAAGCAGACTATCACACTAAGTTTCGAGGGTGTGTCTCATGAATTTAACTTCTCCAAGTTTGGTAGACAAACCCATGAAAGAGAGTCGTCTGGTAGAGATGAAATCATTGCTCTTGCCTCTATTGCCGTACCTCCTACGGATCCTTTAGAGCAATATCTGCTTGAGCATGAAAATGATATGCATATGGAGGAGAGAGATGAGATAGATAGAATTGTCCTAGAACAACATCCTATTCTCAAGAATAATCTGACTGTTGAACTGCTTGGGGATCCTCCCCCACCAAAGGGTCATCCTATGTTCGAGCTTAAACAGTTGCCTAATACTCTTAAGTATGCCTATCTTGATGAGAAGGAGATATATCCTGTCATTATTAGTGCTCTCCTCTCAGAGCGCAAAGATAAGAAGTTACTAAAAACTCTGAGGAAGCACCGTGCTGCTATTGGATATACTCTTGATGATCTTAAGGGTATTAGTTCTACTCTATGTCAGCACAAGATTAAAATTGATCCTGACTTTAAACCAGTTGCTGATCATCAAAGGATATTAAATCCTAAGATGAAGGAGGTCGTTAGAAAAGAAATATTAAAGCTTCTCGAAGCAAGAATCATTTATCCTGTTGCTCATAGTGATTGGGTAAGTCCAGTACATTGCGTACCTAAGAAGGGAGGTATCACCGTTGTTCCTAATGATAAGGATGAACTAATCCCACAAAGGATTATTACCGGCTATAGAATGGTGATAGACTTCCGAAAACTGAACAAGGCAACCAGAAAAGATCATTATCCTTTGCCGTTCATCGACCAAATGCTAGAAAGGCTATCAAAACACACACACTTCTGCTTTCTAGACGGTTTTCAGGTTTCTCGCAGATACCTATTGCACAATCTGATCAAGAGAAGACCACTTTCACCCGCCCTTTCAGTACCTTTGCCTGTAGACGTATGCCTTTTGGCTTATGTAATGCACCTGCCACATTCCAAAGATGTATGATGGCTATATTCTCTGACTTTTGTGAAAAGATTGTCGAGGTTTTCATGGATGACTTCTCCGTTTACGGGTCTTCGTTTGATGATTGCCTCAGCAACCTTGATCGAGTCTTATAGAGATGCGAAGAAACCAACCTCGTCTTGAATTGGGAGAAGTGCCACTTTATGGTTAATGAAGGTATCGTCTTAGGACACAAAATCTCTGAAAGAGGCATTGAAGTTGATAAGGCTAAGGTTGATGCAATTGAGAAAATGCCTTGCCCCACAGATATCAGAGGTATACGAAGTTTCCTAGGTCATGTTGGTCTCTATAGAAGGTTCATTAAAGACTTCTCTAAGATTTCTAGGCCTCTTACCAACCTCTTGCAGAAGGATGTTCCTTTCGTTTTTGATGAGGATTGTGAGGAAGCCTTTGCAATACTTAAGAAGGCTTTGATAACCGCACCAATTGTTCAACCACCTGACTGGAACTTGCCCTTTGAAATCATGTGTGACGCTAGTGATTATACTGTTGGTGTTGTTCTAGGACAAAGAGTTGACAAGAAGTTGAATGGCATTCACTATGCTAGTAAAACTCTAGACAGTGCCCAAAGAAACTATGCCACTACGGAGAAGAAATTTTTAGTAGTCGTGTTTGCATGTGAAAAGTTCAGATCTTACATAGTTGATTCCAAAGTCACTATTCACTCTGATCATGCTGCTATTAAGTACCTCATGCAAAAGAAGGTCGCTAAGCCTAGGCTGATCAGATGGGTTCTCCTGCTACAGGAATTTGATTTGCACGTTGTTGACCGAAAGGGTGTTGATAACCCTGTAGCAGATAACTTGTCTAGGCTAGAGAATGTCCTTGATGACCCACTACCAATTGATGACAGCTTTCCTGATGAGCAATTAAATGTCATCCGCACTTCACTTAGTGCACCGTGGTATGCCGATTATGCAAACTATGTCGTAGCCAAATACATACCACCCAGTTTCACCTATCAACAAAAGAAGAAATTCTTCTTTGATTTGAGACACTACTTTTGGTATGATCCTCACCTTTACAAGGAAGGAGTAGATGGTGTTATTAGATGTTGTGTGCCTGAACATGAATAGGGACAGATCCTGCGGAAGTCTCATTCCGAAACCTATGGAGGACACCATGCTGGAGATAGAACTGCCCATAAGGTATTGCAATCAGGTTTCTATTGGCCCACTCTCTTCAAGGATGCACGTAAGTTTGTCTTGTCTTGTGACGAATGCCAAAGGATAGGGAACATCAGTAAGCGTCAGGAGATGCCTATGAACTATTCACTTGTCATTGAACCATTTGATGGTTGGGGCTTTGATTATATGGGACCCTTCCCGAGTTCCAATGGGTACACTCACATCTTACTTGATGTGGATTACGTTACTAAGTGCGTAGAAGCTATCCCCACTAAAAATGCTAATCAACACAACTCTATTAAGATGCTTAAAGAAGTCATATTCCCAAGATTTGGAGTCCCTAGATACTTGATGACTGATGGCGGTTCACACTTCATTCATGGTGTTTTCCGTAAGATGCTAGCTAAGTATGATGTCAACCATAGAGTTGCATATCCTTATCATCCTCAGTCTAGTGGTCAAGTGGAGTTGAGTAATAGGGAGATCAAGTTGATCCTACAAAAGACCGTCAATAGATCTCGAAAGAACTGGTCAAGCAAACTTGACGATGCACTATCGGCTTATAGGACTGCTTATAAGAATCCCATGGGCATGTCACCGTATAAAATGGTTTACGGTAAGGCTTGTCATTTACCTCTTGAGCTGAAACACAAAGCTTATTGGGCAATCAAAGAGCTCAACTTTGATTTCAAACTTGCCGGTGAGAAGCGGTTGTTTGATATCAGCTCGTTAGATGAATGGAGAGCCCAGGCATACGAGAAGGCCAGGTTATTCAAGGAAAAGGTTAAGAGATGGCACGAAAACGAATACAGAAACGAGAGTTCAATCTAGGTGATTATGTCTTGCTATACAATTCTCGTTTGAGATTCTTTGCAGGCAAGCTTCTCTATAAATGGGAAGGTCCCTATGTTGTCGAGGAAGTATATCGTTCCGGTGCCATCAAAATCAATCAAATGGAAGGAAATTTTCCTAGAGTGGTAAATGGGCAAAGAATCAAGCATTACATCTCTGGTACTCCCACAAATGTTGAGACCAATATCATCAATGTCATAACTCCAGAGGAGTACATAAGGGATGTTTATCAGCCTCTTTCAGACCTTGAAAACAAAGATGTATCTGTTTCGGCAAGAAATTGGACTCTGATACTTTTCCAATAGGAAATTTCCTCAGTTGTGGAATTTTTGGGAAATTAGAAAAATAAAAAGCAGTCCGGAGAGCAAACGAGGCAGCCACAAGGGCCCACTCCGCCACCACCCCCCTGGTGGCGGTGGGCAAGCTTGTGGGCACCTCGTGTGCTTCCCGGACTCCGTTTTCTTACGGAGGACTCCTCTGGCCTAGAAAAAATCAACATATAATCGCCCGAAGGTTTTGATCTCCGTATCGCACAGTTTTCCTCTGTTTTCGTTTTGAGCTTGTTGTGTGTCGCAGATTTAGGTTAAGATGTCTTCTCAAGATTCAGAAGAAGAGATCTATGTGGCGGATGATCGTGCTAACTCTAGGAATAATGGGGACTTGGAACCAAATGGCTGGACCACTGATGAGGAAGAGGACTATGAGCCCAAAGGGAAGGATCAAACGAGTTCCGATGAAGAGGAGGCTCCTCTACCTCAACCTGCAAACACCCATGAAGAGTTCAAGAAGTCAAGCCTCCCTGGCCATAGGAAGAAGCCTAAGACCTTGTTTATCCCTTCTCGTTTATTGCAGGAGAGCAAGCACGAACTTTGCCATAGAGTGTTGAAACTTGAGGAAGAAAATGATGATTTGAGGGAGCAGAACTTTTTGCTCAAGTGGAAATTAGACAAGCTCAAGACTACTCTGACAACAACACCACCATCACCACCAAAGGAAGACAACTAAGCATTGGTATGGGCAATCCCCTTGGCTTCTGCCAAGCTTGGGGGAGTTGCCCTGGTATCGTATCACCTTTATACCTTTTGCTTTTACCTTTGTTTTAGTTCTTTCCTTATGAGTTTTTATTTCTTCTCTTAGAGGAATAAGTCTTTAGTTTTTAGTTTGAGTATTTTGCTTTTGTCTCTCCCCCGTTGTATTCGAGCTTACGAGCTATATAATAAAGAGTGTCTGAGTCAAGGGCTTTGGTTTGTGCCATGATCAAAAGTATGAAAAGAACGATCTTATGGAAAGTGATAACTTCACTTATGACACGTATGATGATTGAAACTTGTTGAGAATAAATCAACATAGACATTAGTCATTGTTGCAATTAATAAGAAGTAATAAGGAAAGAGAGGTTCACATATAAATATATCATCTTAGACATTTTTTACAATTGTGAGCACTCACCAAACTATGACATGCCTAGGAGTAGATGTTGGACAAGGAAGACAACATAATGAATTGTGTTTGCTTGGTTACAAACAATGTTATATGATTAGAGATCCCTTAGCATATGACGATTGCTTCTACCTCATATTAGCCAAAACCTCCACCTCATATATTAAAAATACTAGGCGAAAGAACTACCAGAGGGGGGCCACCAGGGCCCCACAAGCCCCCACTCCGCCACCACCCCCCTGGTGGCGGTGGGCAAGCTTGTGGGCTGCCTGAAGGCCCACTAGCCCCCTCTTTTGCTATATGAACCATCCTAGTCTGGAAAAAATCAATGGGGAGCTTTTTCGTGGTTTCACCGCCGCCACGAGGCAGAACTTGAGCAGATCCAATCTAGAGCTCCGGCAGGACGATGCTGCCGGGGAAACTTCCCTCCCTGAGGGGGAAATCGTCGCCATCGTCATCATCAACACTCCTCTCGTCAGAGGGGAGGCATCTTCATCAACATATTCATCAGCACCGTCTCCTCTCCAATCCCTAGTTCATCTCTTGTAATCAATCTTCGTCTCGCGACTCCGATTGGTACTTGTAAGGTTGCTAGTAGTGTTGATTACTCTTTGTAGTTGATGCTAGTTGGATTATTTGGTGGAAGAATTTATGTTCAGATCCTTGATGCTATTCATTACACCTCTGGTCATGATTATGATTATGTCTTGTGTGTAGTTACTTTTGTTCCTGAGGACATGGGATAAGTCATGTTAATAATAGTCATGTGAATTTGATATTCATTCGGTATTTTGATATGTTGTATGTTGTTTTTCCTCTAGTGGTGTTATGTGAACGTCGACTACATAACACTTCACCATATTTGGGCCTAGAGGAAGGCATTGGGAAGTAGTAAGTAGATGATGGGTTGCTGGAGTGTCAGAAGCTTAAACCCCAGTCTATGCGTTGCTTCGTGAGGGGCTGATTTGGATCCACTAGTTTCATGCTATGGTTAGACTTTGTCTTAATTCTTCTTTTGTAGTTGCGGATTCTTGCGAGAGACGTTAATCATAAGTGCGATGCTTGTCCATGTAAGGGCAGTACCCAAGCGCCGGTCCAGCCACATATCCAACTATCAAAGTAACGAACGTGAATCATATGAACATGATGAAACTAGCATGACAGAAATTCCTGTGTGTCCTCGGGAGCGTTTTTCCTCCTATAAGACTTTGTTCAGGCTTGTCCCTTGCTACAAAATGGATTGGGCCACTTGCTGCACCGTTTCTACTACTTGTTACTTGTTACTCTTTGCTTGCTACGTTTGACCTTGCTACACAGTCACTTGTTACCGCTACTTTCAGTGCTTGCAGTTATTACCTTGCTGAAATCCGTTTATCAGAGCCTTCTGCTCCTCATTGGGTTCGACACTCTTACTTATCGAAAGGACTACGATTGATACCCTATATTTGTGGGTCATCAGATACCAAGGCCCTCGAAGAAGAAGCATGGAAAGTGCAAACCACGTTGGAAGAGGCGCACTTGCAGCTTTCTTCCAAGAGCCAAAGCCTTGACGCCGCCAACAATGACATTTCTGGTCTGCGATCTAGACTGGCCTCGTTGGAGCAGAGCATTGAATCTCCTGATGTTCAAGAGAAGCTATTGTAGACGGACCTGACTAATGCCCAAGCTCTCCAGAAAGATGCAGAATACAAACTGGAGAACCAGGTCGAGCAGCATGACCTCGAGATCAAGAGCATGGTTGACGTCGCTGAGCGCCTCACCACCAATCTTGTGAGCATGAACATGAAGATTTGGGCCTTCTCCATTGGCCTGCATGAGTCACCCTGTGTGATTGGGTACCCTAACTCGCTATCCGAACCCGAACCGAACCGAATTACCTAAATTGTCGGATAATTCGGGTATCGGGTTAGGGTTCGGTTATTATTTCGTGGCTATTCGGTTTTTGGGTTAGGGTTCGGGTTTCAGTCGAAAAACCTAAAATACCCATGCTACCCAAATCATTCATGCTATTATCATGTTGTCATGTTGCACATACTAACTAATACACCCATACTATCCGAAATACCCATACTACCCTAATTATTCATACCAAATGTTGATGTGTGCTCTGAATATTTTGGGTTTTTAGGGTACCCGAATTACCCGAACTGAAATTTTGGGTAATTTGGGTTCGGGTATATTTTTTGCACAAAAAATATGGTTTCCATTTTTCACTACCCGAATTACCCATAAATCGAAGTACCCGAACCGAAATAACCAAAATACTCGAATGCCCAGGGTGAGGCATGAGGTCCCAAGCTTCAAGTTGACACTCTTCTTCGAGGGCTTGATCGAGGGGCTGAAGGTGTATGAGGATAACAGGGTTGCCTGCTTCGCCGATGAATCCAGGAAGCTGGTTCGTGATGCCCTCTTCATGGTCTTGAGAAACCTCACATTCTTCCACCTGGAGCTTGACCTCTCTGACGGTTTCAAGAAGCTGCCACCGGGGGCCGATGTCTCTACTATCGTGGACAAGGCGCGCCCTCTTGATGACAGGGTCCTCACTGTCCCAAGGGTCCAGGGAGGCCAACGGAGTTGGCTTCGACCCACTTCTGTCGTCGTGATGTCATGTATTTAAGACTCAATATGTATCTCGTATCAGTCCATGCACTATCCTTGCCTTGTGCTGAACTAGTGTCTTTATGTAATCGCATGCCATCCCCCTTTGCTTTCCTTTTGGTATTCGTATGACTGCTTTCTTTGTGTGCTCTAGTTGCCCGCCAACAACGTGATGCCTTGATTGCCTCGAGGAACGGATCCTTGGTCTTTGATGCTGACGCGGGTTTTGTTTATCAGGCTCGAGACAAAACAAGGGCGCGATCAGGAAGACAACGAGGTTCCATTACGCACCAGATTCACCATACAAAAACCCTGGTCGCAAAGGGGAATATGCAAAATGTAAGCTTCTAACGAAAAACCAACGGTCGCATCGACTTATCTTTCGTTAAGGCTTCTTTTCTATCTTGTTGATCGTGTGCCCACATTCGTCATTCCTTCCTTCTTCTATTGATGTTTCTTCCCTTCGCGTTCCCTAGCGTGCACATGGTATAAACCATTGCAATCCTCAGAGGAAGAGAAGAACAAATAGAGAGAAAATGGAGGTACTTGGGGAAATGTTAGTTATGAGCGTGGCCCGCGATAAGAGCTTGCCGGGCCAATGCAGGTGTTCACAACTTAGCCGGAAGGGAAGGAATAGTAAATATGCTTGGTCGAACCTTCCTTCTTATCCTTCTAGCCTAACGGTCCCGTAACGACCATGACGTTGGAAACGCTGGGAAACGGGACCTCGCTGTGGCTCGTTCATCGGGGTCGTCGACCAAAGGATTCGCTCTAGTGTTTGGCCTAGGATTTACCAACACGGGGTAAATGCAGGACCTAGCCGCAGGCGAGCTCATCGACTGTCAGTGAATACTCACAACATATGCATAGGTAGGCTAAAGTCGGTGCGAACCGAAGGGACAAAGGTGGGCGCCGGGAATGAGGTTGGTACACGCATGGGACGCACGATGTACCCAGGTGCAGGGCTCTCCGTAGAGATAATACCCCTAATCCTGCCGGAGTGTTTGATTTATAGGAACAGAGTACAATGTCGCTCCTGGAGCTGTGTTGGGAGGAGGAAGAGGGGAGCAGCCGGCTCGTCTCTACCTCTCTCTCTGTGGTTGGTGAATGTGTTGCGTTGAATGACTGGTCAAAGATTGTCCCCCTCGCATGGAGGGCGACCGGGGGGTTTTATAGACGAACCCGCCGGCCTACAATATGACTAAAGGGTACAAGTGTGGGACCCGGTTGGCAGCTTCGCCGGCTGGCCACGGGCCCACAAAGGTCTTGTCTTGTCGATGGGGGGCCCGCCGGTTGTATGTTCTCGATTGCCTGTGGGACCCGCCGGCTGGCCAATGAGGCTCTAGCGTAAGGTTGACGCTGAGCACGCGAGCGTCGCCCTGCGAGATTCTTCATGGACAGGTAATATGACCGCCTCCACTGTTCCCCATGCCAAGTGCAGTAATGGAGTGGGAGTGTGATGGTCCAACACTATGCTAGGTGATGGATCAGAGCCGGGGTAGGTCAGCGGCGTGGCCGCCGACGCTCGTACCTGTCGGGCGCCCTGATCTAGTACATTTGCTAACGCGTAGCTACCTTTAATCGTGAGGTCTCTTCCTGACCTACGATCTGATGTGACTTGTGATCCTCGGCCGGCTAGCCTGCTTGGCCAGACGACTTAAGTGTGGTCGCCTCCTTCCCAGTCCGGCTGGCGGGATCAGGCCGGCTCCGAAGAGGAGACCGCTTGAATTCTAGCCGGCAGGGGTTGCCTGGCCGTCCAGAAAGGTGGCCGCCTCGTCTTCTAGCCGGCCAGAAGACTTGGGCCTTGGGAATCTTCATACGTCCATGTCCATTGGGCTGGAAATTAAGGAATAGGCTTGATGAGCCTACCCCGGGGTAATCCCCCCGACAGTAGTCCCCGAAGTTGGTGAGGTATGCCGCCTGCGGGCGGGCGGCCTCAACGGATTGTTGATTTGTCTTGATATTTTGACCGCTATTCGCGGCGAAGGACGCCGGCTTCGAAACTGGGTGGCTTCGAAGCGACGCCTCGGTCTAGTCGTAACTTGTTCGGAGAACGCCATGTGCCAGTCCCCGCCTGGCGTAATGATGGCGATTACTGCTGACGGGACCGGGCCAGGGCCCTGGGTCCCACCACGACGCCCCCTCGGCCTCTGCGCGGGAGATCCTCTGCGGATTTACTCCTCGGCGGTTGGGCTTAGGGAAGCGTTACCGCCCGTAATACACGGGATTAATGGGGCCCGGTGCACGATGCTTCGTGGGGTTTAAATGGGACGCGAGGGTTCCGAGGAAGCCATTCGCCCCCTCTTCTCGCCCTGCATCCGCGCTCTCTTCCTCCCTGCGTCCTGAGAAGAAGAGCTCGCGCCCTTCGTCCTCTTTATCTTCGCCGTCGCGACATCGCCGACTACTTCGAGCTCTCGCCACCCGCAGCCATGGATAGCGGTTCTTTCTCGAAGAAGTCGTCGGCGCAGAAGGCATCCTCGCAGGGAGCCTGGTTGGGCAGCGACGTCGATGTCATGGGTATAAGCCTCACAGTAGATGTGTAGGGTACGAAAAGGATGGGCAGAGCCTTAGCTACGGCGAGGTTGTATGAGTTCAGGCCCCTCTGCGGTGGAGGTAATAGCCCTACATCTCAGTGCCCAGGGAGCTTGTTGTCGAGTGGAAATATGGAATACAATGAGTTGCCAACCCTTCTACCATTGGGGGAGGGTGGCTTATATAGAGTGCGCTGCCCTCCACAACAGTTCCGGTACAGGGGTGGAGTAGTGGCGATTGAATGCGTACGTGACAGGTAATGTACGCCCTAAATGCTAATAAATGCACCTGGAAACGTACGACCGTTTCCTCCAGGGGGGTTACGATGTACCGAGTGGTATCCAGTCGGTTAGCTTGATATCCTCCGAATGCTAGTCTCCGACTGGATCATCGAGGACCTGTTACCGACTAGATGATGGGGACTCCTTAATTCAGTCGGAACTGACTAAGGGTCTTGTCCCTTATGAGGGGTAGTCCTTGGGTAGGACTTATAGGGCATGCCTATGACCCTACCCTAGGACTATAACCCCATCATTAGTACCCGAATGGATTGGGGTTGGAACGACGAAGCGGTGCTTGAAGTTTGGATTCGACTGGAATGGATGTGACTTTGGCGTTGTCTGCCTCGATCCATTTTATCTTCTCTGACCAACGATCCGAGTGGAAATCTTTGTGGAACAAACTGTCGGAAACCGAGTGCTCCCAGGGTATCTCTTGACGCGACCAGTCAACTGACAGTAGCGGATTTTCCGGGATCCTCAAATTTCGGTTTCCGCGCGCTCACCGGGGATGACGCCAGCGCGCTCGAGCAGCGCCTGACGCCTCGATTCTCGCAACTTCAACTCCTCCACTGATATCGCCGCGGCCGGTCGAGGGATAAGGTTTCGGGGCCACCTGCCAGCGACCTAGTCGGAACCTTACTTAAATCCCGGCGGCAAGGGTTTTTCGTTACGCCCGCCGGATCTATTGCCGTTGCTTCATCCTCCTCGCCTCCTCCAGCGCACCTAACCTTCCCACTCCTCTCTCTCCGCGAACTCGCAACTTCCGCCATGACCAAGGGTCAAACCAGCAAGATGGAGGCGAGGAAGAAGAAGGGGAAGGCGGCGGCTCCTGCTCAGCGACGGTAGTGGCCATTGCCGGCGGGGTGGATTCAAGGCCACTTCCTCCCCTCTATGGTGACGGAGGGGGATCTGCTGCAGCTGGTGGAGGACGGGATGATCGTCCACATGTCTTGGAGGCTGTCGGCTGAGAACGAGGTCGAGCCGGCGCCCCGGGAGGGGGAGCGCGTCTTGCTGCTCAGCCATGTCTACGGAGGTTTCTCCGTGCCCCCGCATCCTTTCTTTAAGGGCATCATGAACCACTTCGGGGCACAGCTTCACCACTTTCCTCCGAATGCTATTGCCCATCTCTCTGCTTTCATCGTTATGTGCGAGTGTTTCATCGGCTGCCCCCCCCATTGGGGGTTGTTCAAGCACATATTTTCTGCTAGGTCCCAAACCATCAAACGACTCAGCCAGTCGGATGATAAGACACATCTTCTCCAGCTCTGCGGGAGCTTAGGTTTCCAGAAAAAGAGTCGGAGTAGTTATCCTGCTCTTCAGCTGAGCGAGTCGGTAAGGAACTGGCAGTCGACGTGGTTCTACTGCCAAGAGGTTGCTTGTCCGAACGCTTCTTCAGGGTTGCCCCCTTTTAGCCTTGATCGTCCCGCTCCACCTAAGCAGCTGGCGCTCACGAAGGCGGAGAAGCTCGACATCCAGCCCTTGGTCGACGCACTCGTAGACGTCGTCAGGAGGGGAGTCATCGGCATGGATTTGCTGGAGACTTTCCTTGGTCGGTGCATACAACCACTGCAGGCTCGCGACCACGCCATGTGGCACTACTCGGGGACCGAGGACTCCACTTGGACTAACGTCTTGAGCGTGACCGAGGAGAAGGTGGCGTCGTGGGTGCTCCAGATCACAGCGCCTGCAAGAACCCCAGAGGGTCTCGGCGAGTGAGGGCTTTCAGCGCGGAAAATCCTCCTCCGAATCAGGTGAGTACCATGTGTCGAGTGCACGTATCTGTTTTAGTTTTGTCGCTTTCTTGAATCTCTGCTCGTCTCTTGATGTCGCCGACTGTATTTCACGCAGAAGTGGACCAACTGGTTTTCTCCTGTCTCGAACGGGAACCCGGCCGAGGAGGAGGAGGAAGGCAGCATGGAGAGCGCTGAGTATGCCTCCGACAGCGGGGAATCGGAGGAAGAGACCAGCGAGGAAGAGGATGAAGACGAAGAGCAGGACTCGCCGCCTCCGCAATTAGAGCATCGGACCAAGCGCCGACACGAGCCTGCAGTTCCCTCGGTCCCTCCGGCATCTTCGAGTGCTCCGCCCACTGCCCCAGGGGTCCCGAGTGCTCGGAGCACCAAGAGGGCCAGGGATGCTGCCGCTGAGCCTGCGGGTCAGTCTTCCAAGGCGGCCAAACCGAGTGGGCCCAAGCCTCGGAAGGCTCTGCCGCGGATGAGGGTTGATGTCCCCGTCACCTCAACGTAAGTGTATCGATCTTCGAATTTCTTCTGATATCCGAGTGAACTCCTGTTTATTGGTCGAATGGATTTCACTCGACAGAGTCGCTACTTCTGCCACCTCTCCGGCGCGCCAGGAGGATGACCCCATGGACACGGACAAAGTCGTCTCGTCCCAGCTAGGTGCGTTGTAGTGACTTCGAGTGTTTTATACTATCGCGTCTCGAATTCTATCATAGGTTATGCCTCTTTCTTTTTCTGAGATCTGGCGTCGTTCGATCTATCAGGGGCGATTTGCATGGACGAGGGTGATTAGGCGAGAGCTGAACAAGCTGCGGAGCCTGTTCTTGAGTCTGCTCCGCCTGTTGCTGCTCTCGCCGCCGACGTGCTACCGACTGAGGCGCTGCCGCCGACTGAACCGGCGCTGGTGGTTGAAGAGCCGACTGGAGCGGACCTTGGGATGCCTCGGGAACTTCCGACGATGCCAGGCTCGTCGAATGTCGAGTTCAACATCCAGCGTCTCTCGGAGGAGCAGGTGGGAGAGGCCAAGGGAGCCATGGTGCAGGCGGAGCTGATGGCTGGAGAAGCCAAGAGGGCCTACGACTTTGTCGCATCCTTGTACCGGCGGAGCTTGGAGCTGCGGGATGATATCCGAGTAAGTGGGCTAGTAAGTATTTACTTTTCTCTTGTAACCCGCTGGGTGTTCTTGGATAGCATCTGTTGTTTGCAATGGGTTCACTCTCAGTGAACCCAGTGGGTGAAGTCCCCGAGACTTCTACCGAGTGCTTGCACCGGCAGTTGTCTTTATACATATTGTCTTTGCTTTGGTCAGGTGTGTAAATAATATGACCGACTGTGAGCAGTTGTGGCACTCGGAGTGCACTTACTGTAAGAGTCCCCGAGAGTAATTTGTACTCAGGTCGGGTAGTATTGGCCTCGTAGGCGTGGGTGGTAACATGTATCTCAATAGGGCGGGCCTGCTTGAGTTGCATGCCAGTGGGGTCACTCTCAGTGAACCCACTGGGTGTAGTCCCCGAGACCGCTGTCGACTGCTTGCGTCGGCAGGGGTCTGAAGAACTTAGACTTTTATTGCTGAATTATCTGATTGTCTCTTGGTGCTGGCTGGCAGAAAACTTGCAAAATGGGGACAACATATGAGACTCTGAGGGCGGAGAAGATTCAGTTTGCTGGTGAGCGGGATGTGGCACTGCTTGCAATGGATGGTATGAAGGTGGTTTTGGCGGAGCGAGAGAAGTCATTGGAGGAGGCTCGTGAAGCAAACAAAGTGCTGACTGAGGAAGTTGAGAAGATGGGGAAACAGAGGAGTGCTCTGATGGGGCAGATGGACGTGCTAAATAAACGATGCATAGCTCAGGAGAAATACGTCAGTGACTGGGCTCGGCAGATGATGACGCGTCTGGCTGGTAAGTCCTGTGTTTTGCCGAGTGCTTGTCCTATGTGCGTCACACTCGGCGCTTATTGTTTGCTTGTCCTTTTGTTGCAGATTTTTGCATTGATGCTGAAGTTGAAGTGGCCGACATGGAGCGGTCGATTCGCGATAACGTGCCACTCAGCGAGGACGCCAATCGGGATCTGCTACGGGCACACATCCGCGTGGGCAAAGTTGGCCCTTTCATCGTTCGACTGAGAGAAGTCGTCGGCCGAATCGACAAGGAGCTTTGGCCAGAAGATGAGTCGCGGCAGGAGATGGAGAACCTGATGGCTCGACTGGAGGAGATTCCGAACCGAGTGTAGTCGTGGAAGAAATCTGCAGCTCGTTGTGGTGCAGATGTTGCTCTGTCCCTGGTCCGAGTCCATTGCAAGGAGGTGCGCGAGGAGAAGCTGAAGACATTGAAGGTGGCCAACACGAAGAAACTTCGATTCGAAGACTTCATGGAAACTTTCCTTGAGAGTGCTACCCGCATCGCTGATGGTATCGACCTAGACACCTTCGTAGAGCCCTCCAGTCCTAGCACTACTCCACACGACGCGTAAGAAAACATTATCCTCGGTATGCCGAGTGTTGCTTTGTAAGAAACATTGGCCACTGCTGTTGGCCGTTACATTCTCGTTTCGGTGTGGGTAAGCTTGATCCACACCGAGCAATTATCTGTGATTGAACTTGACATCGAATCCTTTGCTCTTCTGTTGCAATTTTGACTCGAGTTTTTGTTTGGCTTTTCTTGGTGAAGCCAGGGGCAAACATTCGGAACATGTCAGTTGTCTTGACATCCGCATGAACCTCAATGAGGGTCTGCACCTCATGTAGTTAGGCGATTCTGGATCACAGCTAAGTCTCCGAGTGTGACGTTAAGTGCACACTCGGAGAAATTTCATACTTAGGCGATTCTGGATCACAACTAAGTCCCCGAGTGTGACGTTAAGTGCACACTCGGAGAAATTTCATACTTAGGCGACTCTGGGTCGCAGCTAAGTCTCCGAGTGTGACGTTAAGTGCACACTCGGAGAAAGTTCATACTTAGGCAATTCTGGATCGCAGCTAAGTCCCCGAGTGTGACGTTAAGTGCACACTCGGAGAAAGTTCATACTTAGGCGATTCTGGATCGCAGCTAAGTCCCCGAGTGTGACGTTAAGTGCACACTCGGAGAAAGTTCATACTTCGGCGATTCTGGATCACAGCTAAGTCCCCGAGTGTGACGTTAAGTGCACACTCGGAGAAAGTTCATACTTAGGCGATTCTGGATCGCAGCTAAGTACCCGAGTTTGACGTTAAGTGCACACTCGGAGAAAGTTCATACTTAGGCGATTCTGGATCGCAGCTAAGTCCCCGAGTGTGACGTTAAGTGCACACTCGGATAAAGTTCATACTTAGGAAATTCTGGATCGCAGCTAAGTCCCCGAGTGTGACGTTAAGTGCACACTCGAAAAAAGTTCATACTTAGGCGATTTTGGATCGCAGCTAAGTCCCCGAGTGTGACGTTAAGTGCACACTCGGAGAAAGTTCATACTTAGGCTATTCTGGATCGCAGCTAAGTCCCCGAGTGTGACGTTAAGTGCACACTCGGAGAAAGTTCATACTTAGGCGATTCTGGATCGCAGCTAAGTCCCCGAGTGTGACGTTAAGTGCACACTCGGAGAAAGTTCATACTTAGGCGATTCTGGATCGCAGCTAAGTCCCCGAGTGTGACGTTCAGTGCACACTCGGAGAAAGTTCATACTTAGGCGATTCTGGATCGCAGCTAAGTCCCCGAGTGTGACGTTAAGTGCACACTCGGAGAAAGTTCATACTTAGGCGATTGTGGATCGCAGCTAAGTCCCCGACTGTGATGTTAAGTGCACACTCGGAGAAAGTTCATACTTAGGTGATTCTGGATCGTAGCTAAGTCCCCGAGTGTGACGTTAAGTGCACACTCGGAGAAAGTTCATACTTAGGCGATTCTGGATCGCAGCTAAGTCCCCGAGTGTGACCTTAAGTGCACACTCGCAGAAAGTTCATACTTAGGCGATTCTGGATCACAGCTAAGTCCCCGAGTGTGACTTTAAGTGCACACTCGGAGAAAGTTCATACTTAGGCGATTCTGGATCGCAGCTAAGTCCCCGAGTGTGACGTTAAGTGCACACTCGGAGAAAGTTCATACTTAGGCGATTCTGGATCGCAGCTAAGTCCCCGAGTGTGACGTTAAGTGCACACTCAGAGAAATTTCATACTTAGGCGATTCTGGATCGCAGCTAAGTCCCCGAGTGTGACGTTAAGTGCACACTCGGAGAAAGTTCATACTTAGGCGATTCTGGATCGCAGCTAAGTCCCCGAATGTGACGCTAAGTGCACACTCGGAGAAAGTTCATACTTAGGCGATTCTGGATCGCAGCTATGTCCCCGAGTGTGACGTTAAGTGCACACTCGGAGAAAGCTCATACTTAGGCGATTCTGGATCGCAGCTAAGTCCCCGAGTGTGACGTTTAGTGCACACTCAGAGAAAGTTCATACTTAGGCGATTCTGCATGGGAGCTAAGTCCCCGAGTGTGACGTTAATTGCACACTCGGAGAAAGTTCATATTTAGGTGATTCTGGATCGCAGCTAAGTCCCCGAGTGTGACGTTAAGTGCACACTCGGAGAAAGTTCATACTTAGGCGATTCTGGATCGCAGCTAAGTCCCCGAGTGTGACGTTAAGTGCACACTCGGAGAAAGTTCATACTTAGGCGATTCTGCATTGCAGCTAAGTCCCCGAGTGTGACGTTAAGTGCACACTCGGAGAAATTTCATACTTAGGCGACTCTGGGTCGCAGTTAAGTCTCCGAGTGTGACGTTAAGTGCACACTCGGAGAAAGTTCATACTTAGGCAATTCTGGATCGCAGCTAAGTCCCCGAGTGTGACGTTAAGTGCACACTCGGAGAAAGTTCATACTTAGGCGATTCTGGATCGCAGCTAAGTCCCCGAGTGTGACGTTAAGTGCACACTCGGACAAAGTTCATACTTAGGCGATTCTGGATTGCAGCTAAGTCCCCGAGTGTGACGTTAAGTGCACACTCGGAGAAAGTTCATACTTAGGCGATTCTGGATCGCAGCTAAGTCCCCGAGTGTGACGTTAAGTGCACACTCGGAGAAAGTTCATACTTAGGCGATTCTGGATCGCAGCTAAGTCCCCGAGGTTGACGTTAAGTGCACACTCGGAGAAAGTTCATACTTAGGCGATTCTGGATCGCAGCTAAGTCCCCGAGTGTGACGTTAAGTGCACACTCGGAGAAAGTTCATACTTTGGAAATTCTGGATCGCAGCTAAGTCCCCGTGTGTGACGTTAAGTGCACACTCGGAACAAGTTCATACTTAGGCGATTTTAGATCGCAGCTAAGTCCCCGAGTGTGACGTTAAGTGCACACTCGGAGAAAGTTCATACTTAGGCTATTCTGGATCGCAGCTAAGTCCCCGAGTGTGACGTTAAGTGCCAACTCGGAGAAAGTTAATACTTAGGCGATTCTGCATTGCAGCTAAGTCCCCGAGTGTGACGTTAAGTGCACACTCGGAGAAAGTTCATACTTAGGCGATTCTGGATCGCAGCTAAGTCCCCGAGTGTGACGTTAAGTGCACACTCGGAGAAAGTTCATACTTAGGCGATTCTGGATTACAGCTAAGTCCCCGAGTGTGACGTTAAGTGCACACTCGGAGAAAGTTCATACTTAGGCGATTGTGGGTCGCAGCTAAGTCCCCGAGTGTGATGTTAAGTGCACACTCGGAGAAAGTTCATACTTAGGCGATTCTAGATCGTAGCTAAGTCCCCGAGTGTGACGTTAAGTGCACACTCGGAGAAAGTTCATACTTAGGCGATTCTGGATCGCAGCTAAGTCCCCGAGTGTGACGTTAAGTGCACACTCGCAGAAAGTTCATACTTAGGCGATTCTGGATCGCAGCTAAGTCCCCGAGTGTGACTTTAAGTGCACACTCGGAGAAAGTTCATACTTAGGCGATTCTGGATCGCAGCTAAGTCCCCGAGTGTGACGTTAAGTGCACACTCGGAGAAAGTTCATACTTAGGCGATTCTGGATCGCAGCTAAGTCCCCGAGTGTGACGTTAAGTGCACCCTCAGAGAAATTTCATACTTAGGCGATTCTGGATCGCAGCTAAGTCCCCGAGTGTGACGTTAAGTGCACACTCGGAGAAAGTTCATACTTAGGCGATTCTGGATCGCAGCTAAGTCCCCGAGTGTGACGTTAAGTGCACACTCGGAGAAAGTTCATACTTAGGCGATTTTGGATCGCAGCTAAGTCCCCGAGTGTGACGTTAAGTGCACACTCGGAGAAAGTTCATACTTAGGCGATTCTGGATCGCAGCTAAGTCCCCGAGTGTGACGTTAAGTGCACACTCGGAGAAAGTTCATACTTAGGCGATTCTGCATCGGAGCTAAGTCCCCGAGTGTGACGTTAATTGCACACTCGGAGAAAGTTCATACTTAGGTGATTCTGGATCGCAGCTAAGTCCCCGAGTGTGACGTTAAGTGCACACTCGGAGAAAGTTCATACTTAGGCGATTCTGGATCGCAGCTAAGTCCCCGAGTGTGACGTTAAGTGCACACTCGGAGAAAGTTCATACTTAGGCGACTGTGGATCGCAGCTAAGTCCCCGAGTGTGACGTTAAGTGCACACTCGGACAAAGTTCATACTTAGGCGATTCTGGATCGTAGCTAAGTCCCCGAGTGTGACGTTAAGTGCACACTCGGAGAAAGTTCATACTTAGGCGATTCTGGATCGCAGCTAAGTCCCCGAGTGTGACGTTAAGTGCACACTCGGAGAAAGTTCATACTTAGGCGATTCTGGATCGCAGCTAAGTCCCCGAGTGTGACTTTAAGTGCACACTCGGAGAAAGTTCATACTTAGGCGATTCTGGATCGCACCTAAGTCCCCGAGTGTGACGTTAAGTGCACACTCGGAGAAAGTTCATACTTAGGCGATTCTGGATCGCAGCTAAGTCCCCGAGTGTGACGTTAATTGCACACTCGGAGAAATTTCATACTTAGGCGATTCTGGATCGCAGCTAAGTCCCCGAGTGTGACGTTAAGTGCACACTCGAAGAAATTTCATACTTAGGCGATTCTGGATCGCAGCTAAGTTTTTTTTTGAGACCGGAGTCTGCGACCGCCGAAGAACTTTGAACCTGCAAAAAACTCAATCTGCTTTATATTATTTCACCAATAATACTTGTTCTTTACATTGCTTCAGTCGACGGTCACGTGTAGAAGCGCTTCAGGAGATCTCCGTTCCATGCTCGCGGCTCGTCTATCTCCCTGACGACGTTGTAGAGTCTGTATGCTCCATTGTTCAGCACCTTTGAGATGATGAAGGGTCCTTCCCAGGCAGGAGCCAACTTGTGAGGTCTTTGCTGATCCACTCGGAGCACCAGGTCGCCTGCTTGGAACGTACGACTCCTGACGTGTCGCGCCTAAAAACGCCACAGATCTTGTTGATAAATGGTTGAACGAGTCAGTGCCATCTCGCGCTCCTCCTCTAGAAGGTCCACTCCGTCTTGCCTTGCTTGTTCTGCTTCAGCTTCGGATAAGAGTTCGACTCGTGGAGCGTTGTGAAGTAAGTCACTCGGAAGGACTGCTTCTGCTCCGTAGACGAGGAAGAACGGTGATCGCCCTGTAGATCTGTTCGAGGTTGTGCGGAGACCCCAAAGTACTGAAGGTAACTCGATGACCCATGCGCCAGCGGAGTGTCCCACCTCTCGCAGGACTCGGGGCTTCAAACCTTGAAGAATAAGCCCATTCGCCCGCTCTGCTTGTCCATTGGATTGGGGATGTGCTACGGAAGCAAAATCCACTCGGATACCTTGGCTTGCGCAGAAACCTTTGAATCTATCCGAGTCAAAGTTTGTCCCGTTGTCCGTGATTATGCTGTGAGGTACACCGAATCTGGAGATAATGTCCCTGATAAACTTGACGGCTGTTGAGGCGTCGAGTTTCTTGATGGGCTTGGCTTCGATCCATTTCGTGAACTTGTCGGCTGCCATCAACAGATGTGTGTATCCCCCTTGGCCTGTCTTCAACGGACCGACTGTATCTAATCCCCACACTGCAAACGGCCACACAAGAGGGATCGTCTTCAACGCAGACGTCGGCTTGTGGGACTTATTGGAGTAGAACTGGCAGCCCTCACATCGGTCAACCATATTTTTAGCCATCTCGTTTGCCTACAGCCAGAAGAAACCAGCCCTGAATGCATTGGCGACGATTGCTCTCGAAGAAGCGTGATGACCGCAGGTTCCCGAGTGAATATCTTCCAGGATCAGCTGCCCCTCTTTTGGAGAGATGCATCGTTGAAAAACGCCTACGCTTTCCTTGTACAATTGGCCATCAATGACAGTGAATGACTTCGACCTGCGGACTATCTGCCTGGCCTGGACTTCGTCTTGTGGTAGTTCCTGCCTCAGGATATATGCAATGATCGGCACAGTCCAATCGGCGATGACAGCAAGAATCTCCATGACCAGATCAACCACAGCAGGTACATCGACTTCAGTCGGATCTGTTGAACTCTTTGGTTGTACTGGTTCTTTTGTAAAAGGATCTTCTTTGACTGAAGGGAGGTGAAGGTGCTCGAGGCAGACATCACTCGGGACTGGTCTCCGAGTGGATCCGAGTTTCGCCAATTCATCAGCCGCTTGGTTTTTTAGTCGTGGAACATGGTGGAGTTCCAGACCTTCAAACTTTTTCTCGAGCTTCCTCACTGCATTGCAATATGTGGTCATGGTGGGGTTCCTGACATCCCACTCTTTCATCACTTGATTGACCACCAAATCCAAATCGCCGTAGACCATCAGGCGACGGACGCCGAGTGAGATGGCCATGTGCAATCCGTAGAGGAGAGCTTCATACTCTGCCTCGTTGTTGGAGGAATCGAAGTGTATCTGCAGCACGTACTTGAGTTTGTCGCCCTTTGGCGATATGATCACAACGCCAGCGCCGGAGCCATTCAACATCTTGGACCCATCAAAGAACGTTGTCCAATGGGCCGAGTAGATGTGGGTCGGTTGCTGTTGTTCTACCCATTCTGCTATGAAGTCAGCCAGAGCTTGAGACTTAATAGCTTTCTTGGCCTCGAACTTGATATCGTAGTACAGCATCTCCATCGCCCACTTCGCCACTCGGCCTGACGCGTCTCGATTGTGGAGAGTTTCCGACAATAGAGCATCAGAAACGACAGACACCGAGTGGTCTTGGAAATAATAGGCCACCTTCTTCGCAGTCATGTAGATCCCGTAGATAAGCTTTTGATAGTGGGGATACCCCTGCTTGGAAGGAGTCAGGACTTCGGAGACGTAGTACACTGGCCGCTGAACTTTGTATGCTTTGGCTTCTTCTTCTCGTTCGACTGTAAGAACAATACTGACGACTTGATTTGTAGCCACAATGTACAGGAGAAGGGGCTCTTTACTGAGCGGAGCAGTAAGAACCGGCTGGGTGGAAAGTAGGACTTTGAGGTCGTCGAATGCGACTTGGGCTTCGTCTGTCCACTCGAAAGTATGTGATTTCTTCATGAGTCGGCACAGAGGAAGTGCTTTCTCGCCGAGTCGACTGATGAACCTGCTCAAAGCCGCTAGGCAACCTGTGAGCCGTTGAACATCGTGTATTCTGACCGGCCTCTCCATTCGGACGATGGTCCCGATCTTTTCGGGGTTGACATCGATCCCTCGTTCGGAAACAAAGAAACCGAGTAACTTTCCGCTGGGAACGCCGAATGAACATTTGGCGGGGTTGAGTTTGATATCGTACCTACGAAGGTTGGCGAATGTTTCTGCCAAGTCAGTCAGCAGGTCGGAACCTTTGTGTGACTTGACTACGATATCATCCATATACGCCTCGACATTCCGACCGATCTGGTCGAGGAGACATTTTTGGATCATGCGCATAAAGGTAGATCCTGCATTCTTCAAACCGAATGGCATAGTGATGTAGCAGAAGCACCCGAATGGGGTGATGAAGGCTGTTTTTAACTCATCGGGACCATACAGACGGATCTGATGATAGCCCGAATAGGCATCAAGAAACGACAGACGCTCGCAACCCGCAGTTGAATCGACGATTTGATCTATGCGGGGGAGCGGAAAATGGTCTTTCGGGCAGACCTTATTGAGATGCTTGAAGTCGATGCACATTCGGAGCGACTTGTCCTTCTTGGGCACCATGACAACATTGGCGAGCCACTCGGAGTGGTGATCCTCGCGAATGAAGTTGGCTGCCAGCAGCTTGGCCACCACCTCCCCGATTGCTTTACTCTTGTGCACGGCGGACCGGCGCAAGCGCTCTCGGACGGGCCGAGTGACGGGGTCCACATGCAGTCGGTGCTCAGCCAACTCCCTGGGTACACCTGGCACGTCAGAGGGTTTCCATGCGAAGATGTCGCAGTTCTCACGGAGGAATTGGGTGAGCTCGGCTTCCTATTTAGGATCGAGGGTGGTGGAGATGTTCGTCGGGGCAGCAGTGTCGTCCGTCGGGTGAATGCTGACCTTCTTCGTCTCTCCGGCCGACTGGAATGCGGATTCAAAAGCTGGCTTCTTTGAGCGCATCAGGTCGGCGGGGTCGACTGTTTTCTTGTACTCGTCGAGCTCGAGGACGGCCATCTGCTGGTCGACGATTCTTGATCCCTGCTGCAGACACTCTTCGGCTCGCTGCCGATTGCCCGTGATGGTGATCACACCCTTCGGGCCTGGCATCTTCAGCTTCAGGTATACGTAACATGGACGGGCCATGAAACGTGCATACGTTGGGCGGCCCAGAATTGCGTGATAAGCGCTCTAGAAGTCGACCACTTCGAACGTCAGGTTTTCCTTGCGGAAGTTCTTGTCGGAGCCGAAAACGACGTCCAACGCGATCTGGCCGAGTGACTTGGCCTTCCGTCCAGGGACGACTCCATGGAACTGCATGCTGCTCTCGCTGAGTTTGGACATAGGAATGCCCATCCCCTTGAGAGTGTCGGCGTACATGATGTTCAAACCGCTGTCGCCGTCCATGAGGACTTTGCGCAGTCGGACTCCTTCTACCACCGGGTCGACGACCAGA